>NC_140582.1:926476095-926788647 GCF_964204655.1 Triturus cristatus | reverse complement strand
CAAAACATGTTGTGTTTGGTGTCAAACACTTTGGAATACTACCCCCTACCCCCCAGCCAATTATGGCGGCAGGGGTAGCATTCCACCATTCAAGAGGGAGATACATGTTCACACTGGCTAAACCCGGTAGGACTTTCCTGAGCCCTGGCATCACAAAATGGATGCCTCTGCCACAGACACGGGTCTGGTCTCCTGCTGCTGACCGAAACTCCGGCAGGGGAGGCCTGGACAATAGGTTTCCTGTCGAGGGGAGGTGTAACCACCTCCCCAGACAGGCTGATGTGTATTGGGGCTGGGCGGGAGCACTCTCTGGTGCTTTGAAGTCCTGCACTGGGGGCACACTTGGTGTCCCTGTGCATACTCCAGTTCAAACCGGTTGCAAGGGCTACCTGCCCCTGCTCTGGCGCGAAACTGGACAAAGGAAATGGGTGTAACCACCCCTCTTTCCTGGCCCACCCATAGGTGGGGCCTTAGAGTTAGTCCATCCCCAAAACTTAGTATAAGTATAGGAATCCAGTCCCTAGGACTTTATATTACCCTGGACGAAACTCTGCAACGTACATCCTGGACCTTCGACGTTCTATCCTGACTAAAAGACTGAAGAGATCTCCATTGGGGTCAAGGAGTGACTCCCCTGCTTGGCAGGCACCAAAGAAGCAACTGACCGGTCTGCAATTCTGAAGCTCAATTCTGAAGCTTCCGCCGGACGCCGAAGTCTCTGCATCCCTAGAGGTGGATTTCCAGACTTCCCCGAGGCTACCCTGAGTCCACAGCAAAGCTGTGGCCCGTGGCTATCGTGGGTGACGTGGAACCGTGACCCCTGGACACCATGAACTTTTGCAGCAACACTATCTTCCTGGTCTTCCTCGAAGTTGTGCTTTGGGCTCCGAGTAGCCCCAGCCTTGAGCATCTCCTGCACCGAAGATTGTTGGCCTCCACTCCACGAGTGACCCGTGGGCCAGCTTCAAGTGCGACCGCTCGAGGCTCCTTCGCGATCAAGTTAACTCCTTCTCTGCTTGGGCTTTCCTGGTTGCTTCAGACGTGCCCTTACTTACCCTCGCTGGGTGAGTCCATCAGACCTTGCTAGTCTGCACCGCAGTCCTTTCTCTGATTTCCAATGACTTGCCGTTGCCAAGGGTTGTTGGGTCCAATCTGGTCGCCGACACCGCAGCACTCGACAGACTTCGTGGGACAGCTCGAATCCGGCTCCTGGACTTCGTCGGCGCCTCCTGGACCTCGTGGCTGAAGAGTCAAGACACCCATCAACTCACCTGAAGCACCCAACATCTGTGGGCATTGGTCCATCCTGCCCTAGGTCACTGGCTAGTGACCCAGACTCTGTCCCCTCTGCTTTCAGGTTCCTTACATCCTAGATCCAGGCTTGGATCTCTCTGGACACTTCTCCTCTTCACGGCAGCAGCAGTTCTTTGCAGGCTTCCATTGGAATCGACGACGCGACCCAACACCAAAAGACACCTATGCACCCGGCTTCCCTGGGTGAAGTAAGTCGAGTACTCCGGTGCTCTTGTGGGTGCTAGCCCTAGAACTGCCTAAGTCCAAAAGGGTTTGGTCCTGACTCGATTAGAAGTGTCCCTAATGTTGAAATTTCCAACCGCCACATTCCCCATAGAAGATAATAGGAACCCGTGGTTGTGTTTTCACACTGCATACGGCTCCCGTGGGTCCCCTGTGTCACTACCTTGGGTGGTTCTTTGGGGTCCCAGCGATTCTACAGGCAATAGACCTAGTGCCTATTCCAGTCGTGGTTCTTATACCACTTTTTGGGTATATGGTTTGGTACGCCCCTAGGGCCAAAACGTGTATTTGTGCTTTTACTGATGCTTGATCACTTGTAACTTAAGTACTTCGAACTCCAGTCTCATAAAGAGACTAGAGGGGTGTGTTTTATCTTAAATACATACATTTTAAATATATACCTGGTGTGGTTGTCCTTTCATTTGATCATTCAAGAGATTATAGGCTGGTAAAACAAGCTGCTTTACATTCATTCAAGATTTAGCCTGAAGGCTGCTCTCCATAGCTACCACTAGGATAGCTTTCACATAAGGTTATCTTTAACCATTCACCATAAGGGGTTGTTTGGACTGATACAAGGTGCCCACTAGAACTAGTGGACAGCATATATCAGGCCACCTTCTCACAATGGGGGGAGACTACAACATGACAATGGACGATACGACTGACACCCACAGTGGACGGGAGCTAGACCGAACGAACTCATGGCAGAATTCACCACGGCACTGGGGCTCTTAGACGTGGGGCAAGAACTACAACCGGCAGACACACAATACACGTATTTCTCTAGCGTGCACAAAAGTTTATCCCGTATAGATTTCTTCCTAACGTACACAGCCTCGATAGGTGGTTTTCGGCACCCTCAGGTCCTACCCAGAGGCATCTCGGATCACTCCCCCAGTTAGGATTGAGTTTACACACTGGGAACGACAGACACGTACCACTATTGTCCTTAGCCTGTTGACAATACCTGACATTAAAGAAGAGCTATGCACACAAACGGGGAACTACTTCAAAGAAAACCTAGGTTCGGTTGACTCTGCACAAACCATATGGGAAGCGTATAAAGTGGTCTTGAAGGGGTAAGCCCTGTCCTTAAAAACGAGGTACATTCACAAGAGGCGTCAGATATTGGCTCAGTTAGAAGAGGAACTCCAGAGGCTAGGGGCAGACCAAGCGAAGGACTGGCCCTGAAACAAGACGAGTACAGAATTAAGGCACGAGAGCCAAACACCATAACACCCAACACAGGCTGTACGCACTGGGGGACAGGACAGGCAAAACCATAGCGTGGTTGGAGAGGCGGGAACAGGGTACAAGATGGGTGCCTAGATTGATGCTACAAAGTGGCGAGATAATAACGCATCCCAGGGACATCATGGAGGCATTCGCAGATCACCTAGAAAGAATATACTCCTCTTCTACCTCATACACGGCAGAAGATTCGCGTCAGCTCCTATTAGACAGCGATGTGCCGACCCTCTCGGAATTAGACAGAGACGCACTAGATGGGGACTTGACAAGTGAAGAGATCCAAAAGGCTGTTGGTCAAATTAAGTCTGGGAGGGCGATGGGGCCAAATGGTACCCCCATTGAGTTCCTAAAAGTCATGTCCTCTCAAGTGCCTCCGCATCTGCGTGCTATGTATGAGGAAAGCTATGAGAGGGGACGGCTGCCGGCAGACCGACGTCTAGCCACCATCGCTGTTATCCGTGAGACCGGAAAACCGGTAGACAGTTGTGGCTCGTATAGGCCTATTTCGTTGATTAATGTGGAAGCCAAAATTCTAGCGAAAGACCTTGCTTCACGTCACGGGACAGTAATCTCCTCCTTAATACACCCAGATCAATCTGGTTTTATGCCTGGGAGAAACACGGCTCTTAACATACGCCGTCTCCACAACGTACTGGCGCGCAGAGTTTCTGGAGGAAGACGCAGTTATACTGTCCTTGGATGCCTCCATGGCATTCGACTCCATAGAATGGCCGTATCTATTTGAAGTCCTTACCAGAGTAGGGCTGGGTCCCAAATTTGTGGGGTGGGTAAAATTGTTAAATACTGATATAAAGGGACAGGTGAGAGTAAACAACTATACGTCCCGTGAGTTTACGCTGCGGCAGGGCACCAGACAGGGATGTCCTCTGTCCTCGCTGATATTCGCCCTTATGTTGGAACCCTTGGCGGCGTGGATACGCCGAGACGCAATGAAAAGAGACTTGAGGTGGGCAGATGATCAGGAAGATCGAATATCCTTGTATGCCGATGACATACTATTGTATCTTGCCTCCCCCTATAAATCCATACACGCCGTTCTGAATATATTTACAAACTTCGGGAAATACTCTGGGTACGCGATTAACTGGTGCAAGTCAGTGCTATTTGTGCTCCAGGGACAAATTCCCTGTCTTCCAGTAAACTGTAAGATAGAAGTTGCCGGGGATGGATTTCGATATTTGGGAGTTTTTGTTACGTCAGACTCCGATCTCTTCTATAATCTCAACTTAGCGCACCCGCTGGCTCGGCTGCGAGCAGACGTGAGCACTGGAGGTCATTACCTCTATCCCTAGTGGGCCGAGCCACCCTCTTCAAAATGCAGGCACTCCCGCACTTTCTGTATATCCTTCAGAACAGCCCAATTCAAGTCCCATATGCATACTTCGCAGCAGTGGAGGGGGAGGTCCGTACGCTGCTGTGGGATGGCATGGCCCCTAAGGTGGCACTGAAAAAGTTAACGAAAAGTTGATACGATGGTGGTATAGCACTGCCAGACCTCAAGCTTTACTATTGGGCCTCACAACTGGTGGCTGTGAACCAATGGATATACTTCCCACCTACGGACCCGGCCTATGCCCTGGATAGGTACCAGACAGATCGCTCGGGCTTCTTGGGGGCTTATACTCCCACACTAGGAAAAAGAGGTATGTTGGTCCAACATTGCACAGAATAGGGATTTGGCGTCAGGCAAACTCAACGCTGGACTGGGCTAACACCCTCACCAAGGTAACACCACTGTGGTACACCCCAAATTGGGCATGTTGTGCTGTCAACCAGGGTTTGACAGGTGGGAAGTGATTGGAATCTCAGTGGTGAAAGACTTGGTTAAAAAGGGCTCGATACTTAAATTTGATGAACTCCAGAGGCAGTACAATATGGCTCCAGGGGAGGTATTCAGATACCTACAAATAAGACACGCCTTGCTGGCGGCTTTTCCAAGCTTTGAGGACATACCGGACTCATCGCCACTGGAGGATCGCTTGCTAGATGGGCCACTACACTCCAAGGCCATATCTTTAACGAATAAAAAAACCATAGTAACAACCTGCCTGACAGTTTTGGTAAGCTTAAGGAGCAGTGGGAGAGAGACTTGGGATCGATTGATGAGGAGGATTGGCGATCGGCCCTTATGTCCCCCCAGAGAAGCGGCCATCACACTCAGATTTATACTAATACAGCTTAGGATTTTACATCGGTCCTACATGACAGGGATAACCTTGGCTAAAATAGGCGCAAGGCCGGATGACCTCTGTCTGAAGGGCTGCCGACGACCGGCCACCTTCTATCGTACTCTTTGGGAATGCCCGGTTGTTCATCATTTCTGGGTGGCAGCCACAAATCACATACAGACCGCATTGGGAAAGACAATAGTGCTGACACCAGAACTGAATTTATTAAACATCTGGGCTGCCACTGACCTTACCGAAATCGAACAACAGCTAGTGACGCTGGGATGCACGCTGGTAAAGAGGGAACTGGCGAGGGGATGGGGCGCCACCACCTTCCACTTTGTGGGTGAAAGAATTAGATGCAAGATTGCGGAGAAAGAAGTTTTCATAACTCAGGGGTGCCCTAAAAAATGGGACAGAAAATGGACCAAATGGAATGTCTATCGGGGAGACATATGTATATCCGCAATGGTGGAGTTGGAAATACGCAGAACAGTGGACAGTAATGTGACCAATTAATGTAACTGCTTTGTTAACCTCTGTATACTGTATCATGATGTGAGTAACCAGTCAATATTATTAATCGGTAACATCTATATGATTGTCATTAAATTTCATAAAAATATATATTTTTTAAAATCTCTAATTGTGAATCTCTTCTCTGCAGTGATGGTGACTCTGGATCCTGACACAGCTCATCGACAGCTCCTCCTGTCTAAGGGGGGGAGACGTGTGAGAGACACAGACACAGAAAAGACCCTGCCGGACACCCCCAAGAGATTCACCTACTACTGTTGTGTGCTGGGGTGCGAGGGGTTCACCTCCGGCAGACATTACTGGGAGGTGCAGCTGCTGAAGGAGGGAGGAGGGTGGCATGCGGGGATCGTGGCAGAGTCTGTGAACAGGAAGGGAGACTTCACACGGTCACCTGAGGAGGGAGTCTGGGCTGTGCAGATGTGTAATGGTCAGTACAAGGCTCTCACCTCTCCAGAGACCTCTCTATCCCCTCGTGAGAAGCCCCAGAAACTGGGAGCATTTCTGGACTACGAGGGGGGGCGGCTGTCCCTGTACAATGCTGACTCCATGGAGCTTTTCCATACCTTCTTGCAGGCCCCCTTCACGGAGAGGCTCTTCCCATACTTCGGTCTCTGGAGTACAACAGAGCTGAGACTGGTGTGAGAGCTGCAGGGAGCTTTAGACCCTCATCCTTCCCCCACCCTCCTTCTGCAGTGAGAAAAATGTGACCAGGAGCACAAGCAGAGACGCTTTTAAATAATAAAACGCTCCCTTTGGGGATAAGTTCCTTGGGAGGGGGTAGTAATTCAAGTGTCTGGAAAAGGTTTCTTTCATGTAGATTTATTCATGTATAGATGTCAGCCAACCCCCGATGTGAAAAGCCCCCCCGACTTCCCCCCTCAACTGTCGATCCCCAGTTTAAACACCAACATTTCAAAGAATCTTCTTCACAATTGTGGTATCTTAGTTACCAACAAGTTGGTAACATGATGCCACCTATTCTAGAATGGAATGGGGTGGGGGAGCAACAGTTGGAAGGATGTTCGTTTGTGTGAGGACTCCATACAGCAGGATCTTAAACAAGCATTTGCAATGCAATAGGTCTCGCAGTTACGAGAGTTTCAGCTATTGGCATTGTAAATAACAATGCCTTTTATTTATGCATTAAAAAAAAAGGCATTATTATTTGTAATGTCAATAGCTCAAACTCGCGTAAATGCGAGACCTATTGCATTGTAAATGCTTGTTGCTTCTTTGTCAGGCTTCGTACGTTTTAGCCCCACATGGAGCGACTGCTGTTTCTGCACAATCTGTGCTTGAAACAATGAGCCCTGTTCTCTTGGGCGGAATCCTCCCAGGGATTAAGGGGGAGGGGGGCTCTCCAGGAGGTGTTATGGCCAGCATCCCTCCTGGACTCACGCGGTCTCTCGGGGCATGGGGGGGGGAGGAATGCCGGTGACTGTGTGTGGGACAGGAGGTGGGGGTGCAGCAGAGCCGGGGGGTTATGTTCAGTAGCTGTAATATTCTTTAATTCAAAGACACGTCTTGTCCATTTTGGAAGGATGATAAGCGGGGTCGTCATCATCATAATCTTATTTTTAAAGTGCCTAATTAGCATAAAGAGTGATCCAAGCTCTTGTGAACCTAAGAGCCTCCAATTCTACTTTAATCAGTGTAGCAAGGGCACCAACCCACTGATCTATGTTAGGCTATTCATTTAAATGAACCCCCTTAATGCTTGTTTTAATAGTGCTGAGTGATACTAGTGCTGCCCCTCGACGCTAAAGTACAGCCCTCCATGCTATATACATGATTATTGTGTTTGTGCAGTGCAGCATGCTGCCGACTCACATAACACAAACCAGGTGGTGCTGCCCGGCTGGGACTGCCCCACAGTGACCCAGTGAGGGGGATTAATAAATTAGTGATAAGGGCGCGAGGCCTGCAGTGGTGTCGGCTCCTGTGTGTGAGATGAGTGCGTGCGGCCTGCAGTGGGGTCTGTCCTTGTGTGTGTGGCTCTGTGTGTGTGATGAGTGTGTGAGGCCTGCAGCGGTGTCTGCCCCCGGATGTGCGTGTCTGATGGGTGTTTGTGGCCTGCAGTGGTGTCTGTCCCTGTGTGGGTGATGGGTGCGTGCTTCTGCAGCAGTGTCTGTCCCTGTATATGTGTGTCTTTGTGTGTGTGTGGCCTGTAGTGGTGACTGGGTGTGTCTGCTTGTGTATGTTAGTGTTTGTGTATATAATGAGTGTGTGTGGGTCCTGCACTGGGGTATGTGTGTTTCTGCGTGCGTTTATGTGTGTGTGTGTGTGTGTGTGTGTGTGTGGGTTTGTGTTACTATCCTTGTGGGGACTTGGGTGTGATAACACACTCACGCTGTGGGGACTTGATTGCACTGTGGGGACCTGAACCCAGGTCCCCACAAGGCAATATCTTCTAAATGGTAAAAAATGACTTCAGGAACATCTGTGCCAATTTTTACAACTTTTTAAAAAATTACCTTGTGGGGACCTGTGTTTCATCAAGTGTGTTTATATTTCTGCTCAGCTCTGCCCCCGTAGACAGGAGGCGGTACTGCAGTCTTAAACACACTTTGCATTTAAACACACTTTGCTGACCAGAAACACCCAGTAGCAGCAGAAAGGACAGATATTTCAAAGGAAAAGCTCCATAAGTTGTGCTTATCCAAATATTTTTCATCCAAATTAAACTTTTCTCTATTTATTTAAAATAAAAATGTATTTACATGAAGCTATTGATGTTAGATTTTTTTGTATCTAAAAATTATTAGTGGTTTTATGAACATCGCTAAAAGTAATTTGGGTCAGTTTCAAATCCCAACATTCTTTGCTCTTGCCATTTGATCCTTACTTGTAACTAAACAATGATGGTGCACTACACTGTGATTCAGTATAAACTGAATTGATCATTTTTGTGCACATAACCTACAGGCATCAATGCCTATTGTTACAATTCTGAATTCCTGGTACAGACATTAAAATGTATGTTGCTTTTCCTCAGTTTACATATTTATATGCACACTAATATGTTTTTTTAGATGATGGCTAGATAAGCGAGTGACTAAGCTTCCACTTTGCTATGGGTTACGTTCTTTCAGACAGTGAACTGAAGTATGTTCTTATAAAATGAATGAACTTCTTAGAAGATATATTCTATTATTATCATATTATGCAATTACATTTAAATTGTTTGAATTGCTTAATTTAATTTAAAAACTATTCCTAAAGCTTTACAAATAAGCATTGGCAAATCCAATAAATCTCACCTATGCAATTGCTATTGGCTTTGGCAATGTGTTTTAGCCATGTTGTACACCACTGCGGCTGCTGTTCAGCAAGGCTAAAAGTTCATGGGGTGGGGTAGGATAGACTGGAGAGGGGTAGATTGGGGTATAGTGGATGGTAGACTGCCATACATTGGAGTGGGGTAGATTGGGGTAGAATGGAGTGGGGTGGATTAGGGTAGATTGGAGTGGGGTGATTGTAGTGGGGTAATTTAGAGTGGTGTAGTTGGGTAGATTAGCGTGGTAGATTGGAGTGGGGGCAAATTGAAGTGGGGTGGGTTGGGGTGGAGTGGGGTGGGTTGGGGTGGAGTGAGGTAGATTGGGTGGAATATTGTAGACTGGGGTGGAGTGGGGTTGATTGGAGTGGGGCAGATAGGAGTAGGGTCGATGGGTTAGATAGGGTGAATTGGAGTGGGTAGATTGGACTGGAGTGGGGTAGATTTGAGTGGCATGTGGTAGTATGGAGTGAAGTAGAGTGGGGTAGATTGGCTAGAGTAGAATAGAATGTGGTATATTAGGGTAGACTGGTGTCAAGTAAATTGGGTGGATTGTAGTGGGTAGAATGGACTGAAATGGGGTAGATTACAGTGGCATTTGGTAATCTGAAGTGAATTGGAGTATGGTAGATTGGGTAGAGTAGAATTGAGTTTGGTTGGTTAGGGTAGAGTGGACTGCAGTGGGGCAGATTGGATTGGACTACATTGGACTGGTGTGGGGTAGATTTGAGTGGCATGTGGTGGTATGGAGTGAGGTTGAGTGGGGTAGATTAAACTTGAGTGTGGTTATTGGAGAAGAGTAGAGTGGGGTGGATTGAGGTAGATTGGAGTGGAGTTGGCATGTGGTAATATGGAGTGTGGTAGATTGGGGTATAGTTGAGTAGGATAGATTGGGTGGATTGGGGTGAGTGAATAGGATTGGAGTGGGGTAGATTTGAGTGGCATGTGGTATTATGGAGTGGAGTGGAGTAGATTGGGTGGATTGGAGTGGGTTACATTGGACTAAAATTCAGTAGATTTGAGTGGCATGTGGTAGTATGGAGTGAAGCGGAGTGGGGTAGCCTGAGTAGAGTGGACTGGAGTGTGGTAGATCGTAGTAGAGTGTAGTGAGGCAAATTGGATGGATTGGAGTGGGGAAGACTGGACTGGGGTAGAGTGGAGTGGGATAGATTACAGTGGGGTGGAGTGGAGTTGGATAGATTACTGTGGAGTGAGCTAGGTTGGGGAAGAGAGGAGTAGAGTAGGATAGACTGGCATTGAGTGAAATGGGATAGATTAACGTGGAGTGGAGTGGGGCAGATTGGGTGGATCAGAGTAGGGCAAATTGGAATGGAGTAGGGTCGATTGGAGATTGCCAGACCTTCACTTGACCAAGACTGGTCCTACCCTTGCAGTGGGACACACACTGGACCTCATTTTCTCTACTCTCCACTCTCTTCAAGCTAACACCCCAATTTCCCTAATCTGGACCGACCATTTCCTGATACGTTTTCAGATTCCTACCAGGATCAGATCTGCCAAACCTACAGTTCAGAAGGGCATTAGTTTGAGACAATGGAAGCAGATTACTATGGAAACTTCCCAATCTGTTTTTACTGCTCCCAATTTAGACAACTCACAGGACATAAACTCAGCTTTAGCCCTATTCCATGACACCTTTTCAGGAGGCACTTGATATCGTTGCCACTTATAAGTAACTTCCCGCAATAATGTCTAGGCCTAACGATTCGTGGTACACAGCTGTTGTGAAAAATGACAAAAAAATGCATGTAAATGGAGAGCTACTAAAACAAATACAGACAAACAAACATATAAATCTGCCCTTCGAACCTACCACTGTTAAAGATCAGCCTGAAGGCATTTCCTTGTCAACCAAATAGAACAAGCAGGCAATTCCTCCAAAGAATTATTTAAAATCTTAAACAACTTTGCTAAACCTCAAGCCTGCTTAGCGGCCATCCCTGCTTCTCAACTACTCTGTGACACCTTGCAAGACATTTTCGCACTAAAATGGGCAATATTCACAATGGTTTTAATGCACCAGACCTTTCTCTAACCAATGGGTCACCTCAAACGACTGCATCAGTAATATTGGAAAGATTTAACCCTATCTCTAATACACAGACGCATGACCTGCTGCATAATGCAAAATCTGATTCTCCTTCTGACCTCTGTCCCCCTTATATCATTGCCACTCTCTCTTCTCGCTCCAGTTATCACAGTTCTATGCAACCAGTCCCTGACTCAAGCCTCTATTCTGCAACATTGGGAAGCAGCCCAGGTTACATAAATTCTGATAAGAATAAATGCAGACCCGAGCAATCCAGCTAACTATTGCCCGAAATTCTTCCTCCCTCTATTGGGTAAAGTTCTGGAGACCCACATCAACAAACAATTGTCCTCGTATTTGGAGACTTATGGCCTGTCGGATGCTTCTCAAACAGGTCACAGACCTTCCCACAGCAAGGAGACGACCCTTCTTGACTCAGCAGATACTGTCAGGCTATCCCTTAATGCTGGAAATCCAGCCATGTTGGTTTTGCTTGATCTGTTGGCGGCATCCAATACCATCTCACATTCCATGCTAACACAAAGGTTTTGAACAGATTGGCATCAAGGGCGCCGCACTCAACTGGCTAAAGGGCTTTCTTATGACAGGGTCTAGACTGTCTCTATTGGCCCTTATCACTCTAAACCACCTGCTTGGACAAGAGGTCCCTCAGGACTCCTCCTTGAGCCCCTCACTTTCTCACAATCAATGTGGTCCCACTAGAAAAGTTGGTAAATTCCTGCGGGTTTGAAATACTCTCCTATGCTGATGACACCCAACTAGTTATCTGATTCGGGTATGACATCAAGAATGTCAAACAGCAATTTGTTACTTGTATGAGGAATTTGGATGTCCCATAATTGTCTCCAACTGAAAAAACTGGCAAAACTGAGATTCTTTTGTTTGGTAAAGCCCAACTTTATTGGTCGAATGACTGGTGATCGGCTGAACTCCCCCTGAGCCCAGCAGAATAGCTAGGAATTTGGGTATACTTTTGGATGACACTTTGTCCGTGAAAGACCAGATCATCTCCATCTACAGTACCTGCTTTGGTACGCTGGTCCTTCTTAGAAAAGTCTTCCAATGGCTTCCTATGAATTCTCAGAAGACACTCGTCAGGAATTAATCATCAGTCGCCTAGATTACGGCAATTTGTTCCTTTGCATAAACGAATCTCTGGTAGCTAAAATGCAGGTGGTTAAAAAAAATCACTGTCTGAATGGTTAACAACCTGCCTCCACACACTCCGTCAGCCCTCACACTTAGAGCACTCCACTGGCCAACCATAAAAAAAGAGCACTGTTCAAACTCCTTTCCCTCACCTATAAATCTAGGTCAGGATTAGGCCTAAAATATCTCCAGGAATGATTTACCCCATACCTCCCTGACAGTAAACTAAGGTAACAAAATCAGCTTCTGCTACAACCTCGATGCATTCACACATCAAAATATGAAGACCAGGCATTTTCCGCTTCACTGGATTAAACACCCGCTGTTTATTTGTCCGTTTTAAAAAACATCTTAAATGTGGGTGTTCAATCAAGATGATCTTACAACGCCCTCTCATTTCCTGCCTGTTAAAGTGCTGAGATGTCCCTTCTCGGACAAGTTGCACACTATATCAAAACCCAATTAACATAACCTAGGTTGAAGAGGGATGACTGGCGCGTGGTAGTTTGCAGTGCGGTTGATTGGAGTGGAATAGATTGGAGTGGAGTAGATTAGAGTGGGGTAGGGTTGGGTGCGATAGAGTGAGGTTGGGTAGATAGCAGTAGGATGGGCTGGAGTGGGATAAAGTCAGGTAGACTAGGGTAGAGTGGGGTAGATTAGAGTGGAGTGGATAACAGCTCTACTGTCCCGTACTTGCTACAGCATGTCCACTTGGGAGGCCCTGTCCCTTGCAGTGGCTAGCAATACAAGATGATGAAAAGAGTGCTGAATCTTTTCAAACACCCACTCCCAGGCAAGAGCTCTGCATTGAAACCATCTTTCTTTTGCTCACCATGCCATCCCAGTTTGGACCCAGCCATATGCAAATCAGTCTTGATCCTGCTCCCATGGGAACAGTTTGTTCTGAACTGACAGGCCAGGTCCTCCCTGGACCGGAATCAAGCATCCTGGGACCGGTTTTGGAGTATTACCCCTCATCAGCCAGGCTAGCTTGAATCCAGTGGCACAGCAAGCAAGGGATCCACATCTGGGCATACCCATGGGCAACGTCATCTGTGCATTTCAGCACCTCGCTGCCACATATGACATGCATAGAATACATATCTACCAATGCTTGCAGTTGTGTCATGCCCTCAAAACACCCCTAGTGCAACAGCACACCTTACCTGATTACAATCCTGTAGAGGCACGCATCACTATGGAAACACACAACAAGAAGGTGATTTTTCAATTGTGATCAATAACACTATTGACTGCATGCTAATGTTTGTGAGCCTTTTATAAGCCGCTTCTTTATATTCTAATGGTCTTCATTTTCTTATAATTCTTGTAACATTTTGTTCCCTTCATAAGATCACCTCATGAGCAGCGTTTCTTTTAGTTACAACTTTTTCCAGTGGACTGGTCTTTCCATATCTCATGGTGAACTTCTCCCAAGTCAATGACATATAATTCTACATTAATAGGCAGTATCCCTGTCTGTAAACAAAGTGGTGCATAGCAAAGAGTTCCTGCCTATATCCCACTTGTGACTACGGACCAGATGAAATCTTATCTATATTTTCCTCTGCAGCACTCACAGCACTCACAGAGAATTAATTTAATACGGTCCAGATTTAATATAGTGCACTTCCTGGTCTCATATCCTAGCAAAGCTTTTCATGAATCTGAGCTCGTGTCCTTGTGTCTCAAGCTCTCCCCATAATACACTTACTTTCTTTTTCTTTTGCTAGCGAAAGGTTTTTGCTCCCACTCTTGAGCGCCCAAAATGTTAGATTATGTCGACCCGCTCTGCACCAACTGCAGATGCTATCATCCCAATACACATGTTTGATGGTATATACATTTCTCTCTGCAGCTTTTAGACTGTGAAAAATGATGGGGAAGTTAACTGCCTATTATACTCTGGTGTTATGTGTGTGGGGGGATGTTGATTGGTTATCGGTGAAACGTGATAAAATTGCACCCTTTTGTATATTAATTGTGGTATTTTTAACATTTGCACAAGCATGTTTTAATGGCAATTTCTTTTAAGTTATATGCTGTATCGTATTCTGTATTTTAAACATGAATCATGGCTTTCGGTGTCTTTGCTTTTATGCTCATATGTTTTTTTTATTTTCCTATCAATCAAATAAAGCTTAATATGACTACGAAGAAGTGACACACTTCTGCGCTTTCCCTGCACTGGCACAATTTCAGCAGGTATGCACCAATGCAGACACCCTAACAGTGCAAGGGTGTCTGCGTTGTGGTCAGCATACTTTTTTTGTGCAGGAAGGGGTCCCTTTCTGCAGAAAAAAATATGCTTTAAGGTAATTTTCTCTTTGTATGTGTGCTGCAGAAATATTTCAAGAGACAGTAACTCATTATATTTAATCTTTTTTTTTTTTACGAAATGGGCACCGCATTTCATTTATAAGATCATTTTGTGCTAACAGCGCACACCAGGTACTTAACAGAAAATAGTAACGTTCTGTATGTGTTAATCTCTAAGGATGGCACTAGTTGAGAAGGATAGAGTAACATTACCCACAGTTAACTGAGTTGGGATTAACAATGAGCAGTTTTATATTTATTGTGAATATGTGAATAGAAAATAAATAAATACACTGATCCTACCTACAAAAATGTAATGTGCACTTAAGGATATTCTCCAATAGCATTGTTTTCATACAAATATATATGCACGCTCTCTTTCTCGGGTGCCTTCTAAATGTTTGCATTCATTTTCTTGTTTATCGTGACAATCACTTTGCCTTGTGAGAACTTCGACACATAATATTGGGTTATCCATACTTTGAAATCAGATTGGCGTTTTATGGGTAAAAACCAAAGAGGCATAGATAAGGAGGCGCAGAGCCTGTGTGGGCTTGGGAAGGCTCTCACTGCCTGACATCTTTATGAATGGTATCCATGGTAGGTCATGAATGCACTGCAATGCAGAGATGGGGAAGCTGCCATGCCTTGAACCAGAAGCAAAGAAGAAGCTGTGTCAGACACAATACTGTGCGGTTCTTGTTTGATAACAGTAAAACAAGCTGCCATGCAGTGCATCCTGTATGTTCTCCAATACAGCAGTGCATGCATCAGTCTGCTGCTTTGTTGCTTTCTGTTCACTACAGGCCGAAGCAACAGGGCCAGGCTTATTTGCGTGCTGGATGGGTTTATTGACACTCTGCTGCAGTGGTCTAGGATGCTATCTTACCTTTTTAGCCCGCTTAATGCCTCAACTTTAGAAGGCGGCCACCCAATGAGAATGAAATAGACATTTTAACTAAAGCAAAAACAGTAGTTCTGTACAGTTCAGTACAGCTGAATATGCAGGCCAGACCGATTTGCTTTGCCAATGCTTGTTGCATTCTAAGGCTTATTGTTCTGCATTTAAAATTGGAAAAGCTGAACTACAACTTGCAAAACTTTAAGGATAGTACCAGAATTTTATAGGAGACTCTATGAAAGCCCATCCTGTATGCACTCAGCTTCCCATTTCAAAGGGAGAGACTTGCTACAACCCAGTGGTGAATCACACAGACAGCACAGAATAAAAGCCAAACATATTATCGGAGATAAAATTCAAGCCAGCGAAAAATTGCAAGCGCATCCAAAGTGTGTTGTAACCTCTTGCAATAATGCATGCGTACAGATTGTCTTTAAAAAAAAAATATCTACAGATTTGAGATGAGACATTTTGTATTTCGCTCGAAATGTAAAATGTTGACAGAGATAGACTGCAGTCATTGTTTAAAAATCGTTTCTTAGAATGTGGTGAAATTATGCTTTTCAAAGACCTGAGACTGGGGGTCCCCTTTCTCCATCTCTGCATACAGGACAGTATTGTACTTCCAAAGAGAAGAGCTTCGTCAGTGTCTCTTCTCTGAAACAGCCCCTTCCCCCTCCTGTTGACGGGCGACTGCCGGGCTTCTTTTGTCATGCCTAAAGCTGACGAAGAGGTGTGAATGCGCGCCGTCCCAGGCAGCTCTGAATGTCAAAGGGCCTAGACCTTGACACTCCCAGCTCCAGCCGAGGCACGTTCACCCACTGGCACCGGTGTATGTGCATTTCTATTGAGCAGCAGCACTTCTCAACAATCTGGAGTCACTTTCTTCGAAGTCAGCACAGCGCACAAGCTTAAAACAAGACATTCTGAAAATGCTAACATTTATCAAACATTTATCATCCTTTAATTTATGTGAAAAGGCCGCCACACCTGCTACAAAGACAAAAGTTGAACACAAGAAAAGTATATTTTAATACGATGTGGTGATTTCTTTCCAGATTCAGTGGCAAAGCCAACAGTCCTGGCCTTAACATGCATCCATGCGCCGATGCAAGCTGCATGCCAATGTTTGTGCTATTTCGAAGCATGGTTTAATGTTCTTGTTCTTCATTAAAACATACCCTTACAAGATCCTTAAATATGCATTTATTTTAGTGACAGATTTTTTAGTTGAACCTTTCATAGCTCATGGTGTTCTGCCTAAAGTAAATGAGTATGATTTCACAGTAGTAGACAGAGGAATGCAGTCTTTACTCCGCAGGACGGCTTAACACAGTTAAGTACTATGCAAGACATTTTTGGGAACTTTCCCACACAATAGTTTATCACGAAGATAATTATTTTTTAAATGTCACCAATATTATGTGATTAAAAAAAGGGGATTTTAGGGAAATGGAATGGGTAAGTGTTCAGGGTGATACAAGTCTTAAAGGGGCTTTTACGGTCCCAGGGTGGGTTAAGGTACAGGATAGTAAGTATAGTAATAGGGTTTTTAGGGTTCAGGGTTGGGTAAGAAAACAGGGAAATAAGTTTTTTTGGGGTTCAAGGGCAGGTAGAAGGAAAGGGAAGTAAAGGATTTATAGAGTTTGGGGATAGGTAGAGGAAATGAGAGGTAAGGGTTTTTAGGGTTGAGGGGCAAGTAAAAATACATTGAGGTAAGTGTTAGGGTTCATGGGCGGTAAGACGTAAAGGGAGGTAAAGGGCTTACAAAACGAAGGGATGAGGGATTACCGCAAAAAAGAAAACATTCAAAAAAAGTAACAAAAAAGAGGATGTTGGCGGAGTAACCCCCAATATAAAAAATATTTACATATTTTCCCCAATGGAAAAACAAGTGTGTGTGTATATGTATATATACATATATATATTTATATAGGAATATCAGAAAATACCATTGCATTGTGTGGTAAAGGAATGGGTGGTAAAGCCCTGTATTACACCATGTTGTTAAGGCCAATCCATTGTAAAGCTTGCGAGATAAAGGCCTGTGTGGTAAAGAATGTTATTTGCAGGAAGTTTCCCTGCCTTTACATGAGCAATGGCAAAGCCAATAGGTCCAGCATTCAATGGCAGCCTTTTAACTTTGTCAATGCTTGTTTTTTGGGAAACCCATTGTTGGGGTAGCTGCTAGGCAATGTCCTTCATTAAAAAAAAAAAAAAAAAGAAAAATGAGGCTAACAGTAGAATGAACAGATTTTGAAATCCAAAGCTGGGGATTACACAAACAAAGAAGGACTACAATTCTACATCGGCCACGCAACATAGAATGACTTATCTGACAGTGCTCAACAACACAGAATGTAGCACCAAGGGAACTAACTGGGATCTTCAAACATAACATTATCTATGTTAACTAAATTGATTTCTGCTACGGGATTCTTCAATTTCTGTACTGCAACACAAGAAACATGGGGGCAGATTTATGTCTGCTGGCGCATCTCTGCTAATCAACAGAGATGCGCCAGAAGAGTTGAGACGCATCTGCCCACCCGTGTGCCACCACTGATGCGCCGCATTTACAATGCGGCGCACCGTGGCGCTCGGATGGCCAGATGCGTGACGCATCCCCCGTCGGAAAGGCGGCGCATTGCTGGAGTTGCGTCGCAAGCGCGACGCAGCTCCAGTAAGTCTCGGGGGTGCCCTATCCCTAACATGCTGCGTCAATCCTTACGCCTGCTTCAAGCAGGCGCAGGGTTTTGATGCAGCATGGCCTTAAAAGTGACTGGGGGAAATCTTGTAGATTTCACTCAGCCACTTTTAGGAGGCGTTCCTGCGCCGGAACGCCCCCCCCCGCGCGCCGGAATGCCTATATGTGGCGCAGAGCTTCATAACGTGACGCATCTCCCAGATGCGTCACATTATGAATACCCCGCACCATGGTGCAGGGTTTACGCCGCCGCTGCGTCACGAAAGTGACGCAACGGCGGCGTAAATAAGGCGCAAGGGCCTCATAAATCTACCCCATGGTCTCCCTCTGAGGTCTGCCAGCCCTGTCTGAAAACAGCAAGTGGTATATTTAGAGAATTTTACCTGGACAGGTCATAATTCTTACTGCATTTGCCACATTGTCCATCATCTGCTGCATAATCTGCAGATTTTACCCCCTCCAAAAAATCAAGTTGCTCTGCACTGAGCACAAGAAATGATAAAAGTACCTTACTGGTTGCTCATGGACAACACTGAAACGCTTCCACATAGGATCATAACAAATACAGCACTCTGTCAACCACACACACACCCACTGTGTAGCATGCTGCCATCTAATAATGTGCTTCAGAACCCCTTATAGGATATGAAGCACTATCTATGTGTTATAATACAATACAACAATAGCAGCACCCCAGTGCTTTGCGCTGGGAGCAGTCTGCAGTTGACTTTTAATTCGTTTGGGCAGCATTCCCACTGTACCAGCTGTACTAATGTTAGCAATGCTCCTGTGCTCTCTTCTGAGAGCCTATCTCACAGAATACTAACCCTTATGTAACCTGGGAGCAGTTTGCAATGGGTCCTCCGGCCCATGTGCCCTCGTGGAGTGCTCCTGGAGCACTAATGGCTGCTGTGGTCTTGTGATCCATGCTGGGAGGAGGATGCAGTGGGCTCCTGAAGAATATGAGGCCCTGTGCTCCCTGCACCTGCTCAATCCTCTTTTCTGGATTTTCCAAGCATTTCTCTCAGTAGAATATATTTTAGTATATTCAGCAAGTGAGTGTCTTTACCCTGTGCAATGCACTACAGCATTATGACGAAGCCCAATCGCACCTCCAGTCAACAACTGGAAGATGAGACTGAGCCACACATTGACAATGCATTTCACAGTTTCCATTATAGCACTGGAGTACACAATATCATAAAATCCGCTAGTTGAGGATGTAAATTCAAGATATGGTGACCATTGTGACTGTGTGACTAGCTAAAATGAGTGTCTGCTTATTATCAATGATCCATTTTATAGCTTATTGTGAAACACTGCCTCTGGTCTTAAAACCACCAGTGATGGATGGCAGGTCTAACTTGGTTCCACTGTACACAACAACACTTTACGCCAGTCTAGGCTGTTCCACTCTACGCCACTCCACTCAGCGCTGTTCCACTCTAAGTCACTCCACTGTATGCCTTTCTAATCTACGGCACTCCATTATACCCTACTCCACTATATGCTATTCCTCTGTATGTAGCTAAACTCTGTCACTTCACTCTATGCTATTCCACTCTATGGGACTCCACTCCATACCACTCCACTATACTGTATACCACTGTACGCAACTACATTGTATGCCACTCCACTGTATGCTATTCCACTGTATGACACCCAACTCTATGCCACTCCTCTGTACACTATTCCACTGTACGCCACTCCACTGTGCCCTAGTGTGTGCCACTACACTCTACACCGCTCCACTGTACAACATAGTAGTGTACACCAATCCACTCTATGCCACTACACTCTATACCAGCTCACTCCACGCTACACCTCTAAACTCTATGCCACTCCACGGTAGGCCACTCCATTCTACACTGTTCCACTCTACTGTATGCCACTCTACTGTATGCCACTCTACTGTATGCCACTCAACTGTACACCACTCAACTGTACACCACTCAACTGTACACCACTCTACTGTACACCACTCCAGTCTCCGCCACTCCAGTCTATGGCCCTCCTCTCTATGCTATTCGACTGTACACCACTTGACCGAACGCTATTTGATTCTACGCCACTCCACCTAGGGCACTCCACTCTAACTTATTCTACTCTATGGCACTCCACTCTAGGTATTCCACTCTATTCCACTCCACAGTATGCCACTACACTCTACTCTATTCCATTCTATACCACTCCTCTCTACGCCACTCCCCTCTATGATATGCTACTCTAAGCTACTCCACTATATAATATTCCTCTCTACGCCACTCCACTCTACACCATTCCACTCTGTCATTTCACTCTATACCACTCCACCCTGCAATACTTGACTCTACTCCACTCTACGGTATTCTGCTCTAAGCCACTCCACTGTACGGTATTCCACTCTACTCCACTCCACTGTATGTCACTCCATTCTATGCTGTTCCACTCTTGCCACTCTTTGCCACTCACCTTTACACTATTCCACTCTATGCCACTTGGTCAGCCGAAGGTGGATGGGGAGGGAGTTCCAGGTCTTGGCTGCCAGGTAGGAGAAGGATCTTCCTCCGGTGGTGGCTCTGTGGATGCGTGGTACGGCGGCGAGGGCGAGGCTGGTCGATCGTAGCTGGCGGGTGGGCATGTAGAAGGTCAGGCAGCTGTTGAGGTACTTTGGGCCCAGGTCGTGGAGAGCCTTGTGTGCGTGGGTGAGGAGTCTGAACGTGATCCTCTTGCTGACGGGGAGCCAGTGCAGGTCTCTCAGGTGGCCGGAGATGTGGCTGGGTCGGGGTATGTCCAGGACGAGTCGTGCGGAGGCGTTCTGGATGCGTTGGAGTTTTTTCTGAAGTTTGGCTGTGGTTCCGGCATAGAGGGTGTTCCCGTAGTCCAGTCGGCTGGTGACGAGTGCCTGGGTGACCGTCTTCCTGGTTTCGGTGGGGATCCATCGGAAGATCTTGCGGAGCATGCGAAGGGTGTTGAAGCATGATGATGAGATGGCGTTGACTTGTCTGGTCATCGAGAGGGAGGAGTCCAGGATGAAGCCCAGGTTGCGTGCGTGGTCCGTTGGCTTGGGAGTGGCGCCCAGGGCAGGGGGCCACCAGGAGTCGTCCCAGGCAGAGGGCGATGATCCCAGGATGAGGACTTCCGTCTTGTCTGAGTTTAGTTTCAGGCGGCTGTTCTTCATCCATTCGGCAACGTCTTTCATCTCTTCCTGGAGGCTGGTTCTGGCGGTGGCGGGGTCGTTGGTGAGGGAGAGGATCAGCTGGGTGTCGTCGGCGTAGGAGATGATGTTGAGGTTGTGTTGGCGTGCGATGGCTGCTGAGGAAATAAAAATTATGAGGCCTATGTGTCCCCATGTGCCCCCAACGTTTATGTGCACATGCATGTAACCCATGCATCTCCCCTCCATGGCCTGTCTATTATGATGCTTATACTATAAACGTGGCCTGCCATCATCCAGTCTCCCATGAAAGAAACGACAAATCTGCATTGAGGCCTACACGTTTTGCTTCATGTTTTCCTGCATTTACATGAAAACCCATGTTTGTGGCTCAGCCAAAGCCGAAAAGAGGTTTCAGGCCTCAGACGCTCTAAGAGCTGCAGCTGCGTATCCTTGGCCTTGCACACTTGGGCCTCAGCCAAAGGGGCCCTGTCAGAGGTGCCGAGACAGTATTGAGCACGGTTATCTGCTGAACCACATTCCTGCCTGGAGAAGGAGGAATAAACATAACCCATCTGCAAAGGAGAAAGCCTAGCCTTTCTGTCTCTTTTTGTGTGATTGCAAAGCTCACGTCAGTAAAAAGCCCATAGCCCCCATGTAGGGCCTACGCAGTAAATGAAGAAATAAATGCCACATTGGCTCTTGGTGATGGGCAACATATGTCACAAATCAGTCCCTGCTCCAGACTTTAGATATCAGATAATACAAGATGTGCTGGTCGTCCTGACACTGAAGGCCTCACTTCCAGACTCCCCGGTTGCACAGCAACCCTTCCCCACGTCAGTTACACGTCATGCTCGAGTTGAGCACAAGTAAGGCAAAGTTCCAGTAAAATTCCAGCTGATCACGCAACCCCCTCCAGGTATCCACCCACCTATGACATTCACCAATGATCATCAAGTGGACGCCCACATGGACGCCCACCTTCACGCCTACTTACACGCCCACATGCTCTTATCTCATTCTCTCTTGCTCTTCTGCTTACGTATAATATCAAATGTATATATACTGTACTCTGTGAATAAAGTTTGAGAATATTCTGAGAATACTTTGAGACCCTTCCAGATCCCTTGTGGTGATGGAACTATTCTCCCTATAACTCGAGTTATTGGAATAAAGCCCTTTTGAACCTGATACCACAGACTCAGCCTCTTGCTTTATGCATGATCATATTGATAAAGAAATTATGAGTACGTAATACTTTATTTACGACACTGCGAGGGGGCTCATGTAGATGTTGACGAGGGTTGGGCTGAGGGATGATCCTTGAGGTACGCCGCAGATGACTTTGGTGGCCTCCGATCTGAATGGGGGAGGCGGACTCTGAGTTCTTCCGGCGAGGAACCAGATGATCCCCTTAGGTGCCTTCTCTTGGATCCCGATGTTGCGGAGGGGCTGTACTAGGGTGCAGTGGCAGACAATGTCGAACGCTGCAGAGAGGTCCAGGAGGATGAGGGCTGCTGTTTCCCCGTTGTCGAGCAGGGATCTGATGTCATTGGTGGCTGCGATCAGTGTGGTCTCGGTGCTGTGGTTGGCTCGGAAACCGGACTGCGAGGGGTCGAGGGATCCGTTCGTCTCGAGGAAGGCGGCGAGCTGTCTGTTGACGGAAAAGTGAGGAGCGAGATGGGGTGGAAGTTCTTGAGGTCGGTGGGGTCCGCTGTTGGTTTCTTCAGGAGGGCGCTGAGCTCGGCGTGCTTCCAGCTCTCCGGGAAGGTGGTGGTGTGGAAGGAGGTGTTGATGATGTCCCGTAGTTGGGGTGCGATGATGGAGTCGGCCTTGTTGAAGACGTGGTGGGGGCAAGGGTCGGCAGGTGATCCGGAGTGGATGGTGTTCATCGTCCGGGTGGTGTCTTCGGTGCTGACCGGGGTCCAGACGCAGAGGGTGGTGGTGGGGGGCGTTGGTTCGGCGGTTGGGTGCGTGGTTGGTGCGCCGAAGCTGTTGTGTATGTCGGCGATCTTGCGGTGGAAGAACGAGGCGAGAGAGTCGCAGAGGTCTTGTGAGGGAGTGATGTCATTGTTTCCGGCACTGGGTTTGGAGAGCTCTTTGATGATGCTGAATAGTTCCTTGCTGTTGTGGGGGTTGTTGTCCAGTCTTTCTTTGTATGCTGTCTTCTTGGTGGTGCGGATCAGCTGGTGATGCCTGCGGGTGGCGTGCTTGAGGGCGGTCATGTTGTCTGCGGTCTGGTCGTGGCGCCAGGCTTTCTCGAGGGGGCGGCAGTTCTTCTTGGAGTCCTTGAGTTCGTCGGTGAACCAGGGGGCTTTCTTGCTGCCGGGTCTGCTGGGAGGGTTCTTCAGTGGTGCGAGGTCGTCGGCGCAGGCGGTCAGCCACTGTGTGAGGTTGCTGGCTGCTTCGACTAGTGTGTTGGAATGGAGAATTTGGGCAGGACTGTCAGACCATTCCCATTTAACCTTGATATATGAATTAGTGAGAACTCGGCCTAATGTACCCAGATGATGACTCCGAGTTGAGGCCCTGGGGGATTGAGCCTTCCAAACAATTCTTAATGAGGAGCGGAGTGTACATTTTTACATGAAAAGTAATAGGGTAGGGTAGGGTACTAAAATATCATAATTACATATTGTCCTATCTTAGTATTGAAGCACAAATATGGACAGAAATATCAAAAGGCAAGTATATATAGGTAATTATAGGTTTATTATTCTTAACTCTACAGTTCAACTAAATGTATGGCAATTAAAAATTATAAGTACAGTCACCTGCCCATAATCGGGGTTTTCAAGACTTTTCAGACACTGAATTTGCACCAATCACCCCAAAAATCATTGATTATTAAGATAATCTAGGCAAAATCAATCTTCATGGCCTCATGGGTGAACAGAGAAATGTTAGATTCCTGGCTCATGATGGAAGAGCTGAATGCCTCATTAAATTGGCCTACAAATAGTCTTCTATGTGGATAGATTTGAATTCCCTATGTAGGAAATCTGATGCTATTAGATCCATCACCCATTCAGAAACTATTCGTTCGGTTTGTCACAATACCCCACTGCAACCAAAGACAGAGAATGCAAGCTCCCATTAGAAGGTAGTTTTAAGTCGAAGACAGGAAAATAGGCCCGGGGCATGGCCACAGATCGGCGCACTAGATTGAACACTACTAAACATATGCTACTTTTGATTCTTAGACATGTATATTTTAGAAAGATTTTGTCAGAGTCTAAACAGCGATCTCAAAATAATTTGGTTAATTTTTCTAGCTTCCCCCATGTAACTTCATGGCCCACCCAGGCTTCTTCATAGCCTTCCTAGATGTAGAATCCTGGAGCTGGGCCTGATGCAGCAGCAGAATTGTCACGCCATACCATTCCTGTGGTGGACTTATTTTCGCTTGAAGATTCTCTACTGGCAGCCAATCCCCAAAGTGCATATGAACTGGTCCAGAAGAAAATATACCCCATGGGGCAGATTTAAAATAAATACATGAAATGCAGCGCAGCACCCGAAGAGGTTGCAGTACGCTGCGTGACAGGGAGGGAGCAGGAGATCTCCATATCTTTTATATGGCTATTTCCTCCCCTCTCCTTAGCGCCGGCACTGATTTTAGCTGCCGAGTGCCAAGCACACACCTCAGCGCCATAGCACGAGGGTGTGTGCATGAGTCTAGCATAGGTTTTATACAGGAATGGTACCCTTCCTGTACAAACACCATGCCTAGACAAGTTTAAACGTTTTCCCCACTGTGTATGTGTGCTGCACAGTGCAGCACGTATGCAAAGTCGGAAAAGAAGAAATTAAAACATTTCTCCTGTTAGCGCCTCCTATGAGGTGTTCTTAACTTTTAGCGCAAAACCCTGTCTGCAATTATTTGTAGATAGGGTTTTGCCTCAAAAGGCATTGGTGGTTGTATGAGAATGCCCATGTACCCCCCATGTAACGCCCTGTTGGGGCTAAGTAAAGCTAAGTAGTGCTTCTCGCGGATTTGCACCACTTTTAGGGCACTTTCCAGCACATACCAAGTTTTGCGGAGGAAAGTAAATTCCCCCCAAAAAACTTTTGTGCTGGTTAGCATCACTTTTGTGATGGTAATCCAGCCCAAAATGTTTGAAAATTTGGCCCAATGGAGCAAATGTTTTAAAACACATAAGCAACGCAGTACCCAAAGAGGCTGTGCTGCGTTGCATGACAGGGATGAAGCAGGAGAGTACCATATCTTCAGAGATATGTCTCTCTCCACCCTCTTCCTAGCACTGGTGCTGATTTCAGCTGCTGAGCACAACGCACATACCTTAGCGTCATAGCGCTAGGGTGTGCGCCTGTGTCTAACATAGGTTTTGTATAGAAAGGGTACCTTCCTGTACAAAATACCATGCATAGACAAGTTTAAAGGCTCTTTCCACTACAAAGTCGGAAAAGAAAGGAAAAAATAAAATTAATTCTCCTGTTAGCGCCTCCTTTGAAGCTTTTGGTGCAAACCTGTGTCTACAATTCTTTGTATGTAGGGCTATGCGTCAAAAGGCATGGATGTTTACATGGGAATTCCCATGTACCACCCCTTTAAGGCCCCCTTGGCGCTAAGTTACGCAAAACAGTGCTTTGCACATCTTTCACTTCTTTTAGTGTACTTTCCAGCACAAAACAAGTTTTACGCTGGAAAGTAACTTTCCCCAAAAACATTTTTTGCTGGTTAGTGTCAATTTTGTGATGCTAAACCAGTGCAAAATGTTCTATCCCTATGGGAAGATTTTCAAAAAATACACACAATGCAGCACCCAAAGAGGCTGTGCTCCGTTGCGTGACAGGGAGGGAGAAGGAGAACACAATATCTTCAGAGATATGCAGGGCTTGAAGTGGGATGAAATAACTGGGGTGTCCCTTAAAGGGGCGGGCCAAGAACGTGGCTTAAAAGACTTAAGCTTAAAATCTGTGCTTAGTGTAGCGCCCGACTTGTATTTTGCTGTTTCTGTCATTGCAGCCAGATATATGATGCAATAAGTAACATCACACCTACAACAAGTCAGGACTATTGGCTGTGTCAATGGTTGTTAGTTGCATAGGATAAATAAGCAGCAACTATGACTTGTATATAATATTGAAAAACCTTCCACTTAAAGCTCTGGTGACACCACAACAATGTTGCTGCTCCCGAGTTTCAAAAAGAAAAGGGAAATCCAGAGAGAAAATGACTCTCTTTAAAGGATTTCCCTTCCCCAACAACGCTCACCTGGCATGACATCATGCTGTAACTTCTCCACTAGTGAGCAGTTTGAGCACGCGCACATCGATGTGCTGCTGTCACTGCAGTCCGGGAAAAACAGACCGCCTGTGCCAGAGCACAAAACAGAGACTGATAGAGACCCGTTTCGAGCCCCCCTTTAAAAAACTGCAGGTGATCAGCACCTGTGAGACACGGCCAACTTAAAGCCCTGGAGATATGGCTGATTCCTCCTCTCTCCCTAGTGCCAGTGCTAATTTCAGCTACTGAGTGCTACGAACACACTTTAGTGCCACAGATCCAGGGGGTGCGCGTGAGTCTAGCATAGGTTTTGTATAGGAAGGATACCCTTCCTATACAACCTACCAGGCTAGACATTTCTCTTGTTAGCGCCTATCTTGGAGTGGTGTTAACTTTTGGCGCAAAACCCTGTCTACTATTCTTTGTGGATAGGATTTTGCGTCAAAAGACAGGGATGGTTGCACAGGAATGCCCATGTAACGCCCCCTTGGCGCTAAGTAATGCGAAACAGTGTTTCGTGCTCCTTTGCGCTACTTTTAGGGTATTTTCCAGCGCAAAACTACTTTTACGCTTTCAAGTACATTTGGAAAAAAACATTTTGTGCTGGTTAGCGTCACTTTTGTGATGCTAACCCACAACAAAATGTTTGAAAATCTATTCCTAAGTGTCCTTGCAACACAAAAGAAGAGCAAACCACTTGTTAAAAGGACAGACAAAAACTGAATGTAGTGATAGTGACGATACACTGGCCTCTAACAGATAAAAATCACTATTTAAACAGAGTTTTCGTTTATCGTGCAATGTAATTGTAGCAATTTAAGAAACAACCTGTACAAAACCATAGTTAAAGATAAAAAGCTATTGAAAAAATACCCAGCATGTCAAATAACTGAAAATTTACAATCTGAGAAGGGCTTAAAAATATCAGACCCTTCCTGTGCAGCGTTTTTATTATTCTCTGCAAATGATTGACAATATATCCAGATATTCGGTTGTTTTGCAGACATTTAGTTTAAAATTACATGGTTCTTTCGATTCCTGTTAAAAGAATTCGAAAGGCTCTGCCCAGCCTTCCTGTGCAAAGAAAAAAGAAAGGGCTCAGGGCGTTTCCATGGTCAGCCAAAGATGTGCAGATTCACATATCTGCATAACAAAGGGCCAAGTAATCAACGTTGCTGATACCTGCTGGCCGTGACTGTCGGAGATTGGGGGATGGGCGCTCCTGCAGCCTAATACACACACCTTAGCTGTGTGAGCAGACAGAGCAGGAGGCCAAGAGCAAGTAGCAGTGGGTGCGCCTTGCTGAAAGGCTGAAGATCTTGTCAAAGCTTTTTTCTCTCTGCTCACAGTAAAGATGCATGTCTGTGATTACAGCAAACACGTTTGTCCAAGCTCACGAAAAACACGTAAAAAGTATTGTTTTCAACTGCAGTAAATGATGAGCAGTAGCATTCCTATAAAGGCTACAGCAGCCTACTTTGGACATTAGTATCCTGGTTCGAGTCCCATGGTTTGCTAAACCGCCCATGATTATGGGAAATTATATTTATTCTCTTGGTAGTGAAAGAAACACAGCCCAGCCATGTAATGTCCTTGAGTCAAGTTCGCGCTAGAAAATAAAAATGCCAATAGCTGAGGCACCCTCGTGATTTAATAAGGGCTAAGCACCTTGTACAACTGCATTTATTGAACGGAACAGCACAGGGATTTCAGATGCACAGGCATGCAGAAAGTTTAACACCAATCCTTGTTTTGTTTTTATTAGAAAGCACCAATGCTTTCTTTCGTTTTAAATTCATATTTCAGCTTCTAGCCATTATTTTTCCTTGAGCATTTCAAATCCTCACCATCTTCTTTTTTGGGTCTTTTTGAAGGGGGATGATTTTTTTTTAAATTAATCAAACTCCTACTTGCAAAAATGTGCTGCTATTTCAAACAAGCATTGGCATAGCCAATAGGCCTCACCTTTGGGACCTTACGTTTAGCCAGAGCTTTTGTCTTTCCCAATGTCTTTAAGCTATGTTAAAGAGCAGCATAGCTGCTGTGCAGCATGTTGAAAAGTTATTATAAAAAAGTGTTATAAGCATTTGAAAGTTATTATAAACAGTGTTATAAGCATTTTTGTTCCCTTATATATAACCAAGAAGACATTATGTACAACTGAACACCATATTAAAAAAAGAACTAACATAAAAAAGTCTTCTGTTTTGTTTGTCTTTGGAATGCTGCCAAATTTTTCCTGCCTGCTCTAAAGTTGGTTTGTTATAGCTTTTTTTGTTGGGGGCGGGGGGGGGTCAGAAACACAAAAAGGCTTAATGAGGATAGAGAATGCTGCTGCACCAGCGAATGTCATGAAGCCCTGTGCGCCGAGAGCCGGAGCACAATACTGAGCAGGCAGTCTAAGGTAGTCAGTCGAGCCCCGGCAGGGAGATTTATCTCAGGGGTACACATTTTTCATATATACACCCGCCACGGTATGAGGGCTTGCGTTTCACTCTTGCACAGATTGATACCTTTATAGCTGTGAGGTGGAGTTGCCACACGTGATGCTTTCACCCAGTGCTTTTAAGATACAAACAGAATGTTTTGATTACTAATACTTGTAGAACTATTAGAAGTAATGTAACATTTCCTGTAATTATTGTGTAGTTGTCTGAAAACAGCATAGCAAAGGTGTTGTTAAACATGACATTGAACCTTGTAGGGACCTATATTTTGGTGATGGAGGCTTGCCATTGAAGGCCCCTGCTCAGGATACCGCACCTATCATACACACGAGGGCACCACTGAAAGAGCAGCATTAACATATAATTGTGCCAGGGCACCACCACACACAGTAACACCCAGGACACACTATAACACCACCAACCCCGTACTAATGGGCACGGTTAAACCAGTGCCACACCAGTGTTCTACCAAAAGCAGAGAAGTTCAAATACAGAATAGCACGAGCCACTACCAGACACAGAAACACCCATAGAAACCTACCATAACACTATAGCACCATGACACAAGTAGACCCTGTGGATTGCCAGACCCAGTGCAATAACTGGGCACCACCAGAAACACTGAAGCAGAAACACAGTAGCGCCAGTTCACATACAAACCGAGCAGCAGGCTAATCCTGCAGTATCTGCAGGGCATTGACAGACCAAAAGTACCAGCAAGGCACGGCCTGAGCACAGTGGGACCCTGAGTAGCATCAAACCATAACCATAACCAAAACAAGGCAGTGCTTGGCTTTAACCCAGAACGATACGATGAAGCTGACAGAATTGGCAAAAAGGTAAACCAATAACAGCACAAAGGCCGAACGTCACCCAAAACTCCACCAGGGCATGGCCAGAGCTTCACCAGGCCATGGCAGAGCTCCACTGGGCACGGCGAGGTGCAGGGTGCACCAAGCATACTGCCATACTACCCTGTGATCCAGACCTGCACCAGTGTAGGGCCAGCACAGCAATATGGCACAGCGGAAAGTAAAGTTGCAAGGCACAAGCCAGTAGTGCCAAGGTAAGGCAGACCCAATACTTGTGAGAACCTCACGTGATAGCAGGGCAAAGCAAGACCTAGCGCAGGGCAAATCAAGAACTATCGCAGCACCAGAGCAGCCAGATCTGCCAACAAACAGATCAAGGGAAGGGCAAATGCCACAGGTGGCAGGGAGCGGGCAAAACACTAGCAGGACAGGACCTCCTGGGTAACAGCAGCTGGGTGCTGTGACCATTGGCAGTCCGAGGCTGTGTGCGGCTGGGGAAGGCTGCCTGCCATTCATTCTCAAGAGTGTCCTTGTGTAGGGGTTGGGGGTTGTGGTCAGTTTCTACTGCTCCTCACCATCCCTTCTAGCTGTGCTCCCTCCAGAGCTCTTAAGCATTCCCAACGCCATGCTTGGCAGCTGCATCAATGCACCTTCAAGTGTCACATTTTATCCATCTGTACAGCCCCTGAAGTCTGCCATCCAGACCGACCCCGTGGCTCCATCATGCACAGCTCACTATCTGCCGTGTGATCTCGGTGGCCGCCATAATGTTCAGGCTCAGAGGCCAGCAGCAGCCACAAAAAGAAACTGTTCCAGGGGGGTTGACACCAAGTCAGTAGCTGGGAGGGGCCAAGCAGGGGTTGGGCTGTGTGTAGTGAAGAGCAGCCTCACAGGCCTCAGTGCACAGTTGGACTGCACGCATTGAGCCTGTTTTAAAGTCAAAGGAATGAGCTGTATGTCTTTCTTTGATCTCTATAATGATAAAAGAAAGGCACCTGTCCACCTTGCTTAAATATAAAGCAGGTGCCATCTGATTAAGGTGTTCATGACCATGTCATGAATGATGTAATATGTGCAGTCATAAGCAGTGCATTGCAGGGGCGCAAGTTATAGTTCTCTCAGCTAACTATAACTGATGAATGTCTCCGGTTTTGTATGAGTGAAATGTCAGCCTAACTATAATGTCCCTGTAACCTTTGTTTTTTTTCAGTGAAAATATATATATAAATATATAATCTACTGGCGGTCGCCAGTAGATAGTTATAGTTAGGACCTATTTTCCATAGAAAATCCGCAACATTCTATTGGGAATATCTTTGGCGCCGGTTGATGAATCTTCGCAAAATTTTCCAAACTTTTGGCCAGCTCCGCTCCGCTCCTACCCCGTAAGTTTCGTGGTGATTCGTCAAGCGGGGGCTGAGAAAAAAGCGGGGTCCCAAAACGCGTTTTCCCCATGCAATTTCCCATAGGATCTGTTGTCGCAGCTACAGCCCGAACCGCTGAACGGAATGACACCAAATTTGCCAAAGAGGTAGTCCTCAGTTTGGACTCGTGCCTTTTGCATATATGGTGTGAATCTGTTCAGTAGTTTCTGAGAAAATTAGGGTAAAAAAGTTAGTGACTAGGACAGTGGCGTACCACATGCACCCGCAGCCCCGGTGGTGCGGGGGGCCCCGAGCTGCAGGGGGGCCCCGAGCTGCAGGGAACCCCCTCAGCACAGTACTCTGGCCTGGGAGCTCTGGAGTAAATCCGGAGCGGGGCCCCTCCATGTACCTTGCAGGGGGGCCCCCTCAAGTTTCATTACCTACGTGGACTAGGATTGATTGCTGCTTGACCCCAGTCAACCAGGAACCCAATTTCCAACACACACACATACACACACACATAAATATATATAACAAGTATTGGTATAGCCAATAGGTCTCGCCTTTGGGACCTTATAAGTGTTTAGCCATGCAACAGCAGAGGGGTAGAAGGGTGCAAGGCAGAGCATGAGGAGCGTCTAGCAGCACGGGCATGTCAGCATTTTTTACGGACCCCTATACAAACAACTATGCTGGGCCCCAAGTCACAAGCGCCTGTTCTGAAGTTTTAAAATAAAGTGTTATGGGAAAGAAAAAACACAGTAGCTCCAGTCTCCGCCACCAACTAATGATTTCAAATGCATCAGCTGAGATGAAAAAACACAAAATGCTAGCTTCGAAACCTATGCTTAGATTTTATAGCACAAGCACCGGTGCTGTCAAAGCACAGGGTCTGAGGAAAAGAGTCCCTTTGGCAGTCCTAAGCATTAGTGCTTTCAGTGGGATGAGAATGGTAAGGGTTATCTTTAAAAGGGGCATGGTTAATGAAGCTTTATCTCGAAATCCTTTACAAGAGACGTGGTCTTAGATGAGCAAAACAAATCAAATAAAAATTGGAAATATCTATGTACGTGAGTCACACAGAGCACCAACAGAAGTGTCAAAGGAACTTCAAAAAAGTCACAAAGTACCAATTATCGGAGTTCCCTAGCTCAGAATCCTCTCCTAACTTGGTAGGTCTGGTCTAGAAAAATTCAAAGCAGCTCATATTGCAGTGGGCTGGATTTTTCATCTTCTCAGGATGAGGTCAGCAGCCTATGAAAAGAGAGCTCGGTGAAAGACTACACCACAGCCGGCCCAACTGGGACTTATAGTCTTTCCAATGTCCTTCATTTTGAGGATGAAATTCCTCCAAGCTTATTCAAAGAAAAAAAAAAAGCTCCCTGCACAGATTCGCAGGGCGGAAAGCTCCATGCAAGGGCATGAAATGTAATCTCGGTCCCTGCCAGGCAATGCAGCCCTGGTTACACTGCCTGAAGGTCACCAACCTAGTGGAGAAGTCAGATAAGCTTGGTGAACTTCCAAGGCAGACGAGTCCGATACTGTGAGCGCGGGGCACACAAGAGTTCTCGAGCTCACAGAGAGGGGGGTGACATTAGCTGTTTATAGCGCAGGTGGAAATGCTACGAGGTACAGTCGAGTTATTGTGATCTGCGCACAAGCTGTAGATACTGCCTGTTCTCACTTTAAATTAAAAAGAAAAAGGCTGGTAAAATGTCATCAGGTAAATGTCAACTACGGGATACATAATAGAATATTTCCAATGGTGCATTGAAAGAAACACGTTTTGCCTCATTGGATATTAATTATATATTTTATTATTATATAAACTGAAGCAGTTTGTGCTTTGCCCAGGAGTGAATATCATTTGCTAAATTCCTGTTACACAAGCAGAAAAACCAGGAAACAAATGCACATACACAAACAGCATATTTAATAAGTGATATTTTAAAAGATAGCCGTGACCTGATTTCCTGCACTTACACCGATGCATAACACGCTAGGTTGGGTCAAAACGGTATTGGACTTTTTCACCGTTATAGGTGTGGAATTAAAAAACAAAGCATGTAATGGTGGAGTCAAAGAAAAAAAACAGGGCTAAGCAAAAGTGTCGAAAGACACCACTGACTTGAAGGCATGAATAAGAGGCATTGCTGCAGAAGTACCTTCTTTCTTTAAAAAATAAAACCTCTTAATATATAGGGAAAAAAACAAAAAATCAATGTGGGACTGGCGCATTAATGGAGAGGCAAAATGAGAGCGAGTGAGTGGGCGATGAGAGAGGCACGTGAAAGTGAACGCGATCGCGTGCTGTAAGGGTGCCCAGGAGCAATGCGCCTAATGAGCCATGACGAGAAGAAAGCCAGATGGCACCTGTGCGTGTAACTGTGCACGTAACCGCACGCTCTAGGCCACACAAAGCGTGTGGTGAGATTTTTGAAGCCCACTTACTAAAAGTCTCAACAGTACAGTGCATGCGCTGGCTCAGGCGAGACCTAAAAACAAGGTTAAAGGGACATTAGGAATTGTAATTATATCTTACTTTACATTAAAAAACGAAAACCTTAGAAATTCACTGACTAAACCAAAGGCTAAAGCTACATTATACTTAGGTGAAAAAGACAGTTCACATGCCATTTTAAACTAAAAACAACACTGCAATTCACCAGTTATAGTTACCTCAAGTAATTATAAGTTGAGCTGAGTGGAAACACCAGGATTCAAACTGTGAGTGGGAGGTCAAACACTGATCCTTCAAGTGAATACATGAGTGTACAGATCCATCAGACTAATATAATCTGTTTGGTATCTTCAACATAGCATCATTGCACACATTATTGTGGAGACTTGAATTTGACTATGGTCACACACTATCAGGGTGGGGACCGTGACATCCCTATAATCACACACCATCTCTCTGGGGACCTGAGCATCCCTATCTCTGTGGAGACCTGGCATCTCTATAATCACACACTATGTCTGTGAAGACCTGGCATCTCTATGATCACACACTATCTCAGTGGAGACCTGAGCATGCCTATAATCACAAACTATCACTGTAGAAACCTGGCCATCAATATAATCAAATACTATTTCTGTCCGGACATGGCATTCCTATAATCACACACTATCTGTGTGGGGACCTGGGCATCCCTATAATACTGTAATAACACACTATCTCTGCCTGTGGAGACCAGGCATCTCTATAATCACACACTATCTCTGTGGAAACCTGACCATCAATATAATCACACACTAGCTCTGTGGAAACCTGGCCATTCCTATAATCACACACTATCTCAGTGGGGACCTGGGTATCCCTATTATCACACACAATATCTGTGGGGACTTGAACATTACTATAATCACACACTATCTCTGTGGGGACTGGCATCCTTACTATCACATACTATCTCTGTGGAAACCTGGCCATCAACATAATCACACACTATCTCTGTGGGGACCTGGGCATCCCTATAATCACACACTATCTCTATGGGGACCTGGGCATCCCTATAATCACACACCATCTCTGTGGGGACCTTGACATCCCTATAATCACACACTATCTCTGTGGGGACCTGGGCATACCTATAATCACACAATATCTCTGTGGGAACCTGGGCATACCTATAATCACACATTATCTCTGGGGGGACCTGGCCATCACAATAATCACACACTATCTTTGTTTGGACCTGGGCATCAATATAAACAATCACGTGCTATCTTTGCAGTAGGACACTGCACCTGCCTTCTCTATGGGGAACCTGGTAACACCATTCTCACACACCATCTCAGTGAGGACCTAGACATCCTCAAAATCACACACTATCTCTGTGGGGAGCTGGACATTCCTACAATCACACACTATCTCTGTGGGGATCTGGACATCAATATCATTCATCACACACTATCTTCTTGAGGAATTGATCATGGCTATCATCACACACTATCTCACTGGTGACCTTGCCATGTGTATAATCACACAGTGTCTCTATTGGGACCTATGCATCAATGTAATTACACTACTGCTTTGTGGGAATTTGAACATTATCATCATCACACACTATCTCTGCAGGGACATGAGTGTGTCTCTCATATAATTTTTCCATAGAGAGACTTGTACTTGACAGTTGTCACACACTTTCGCTGCAGGTCTACAGTCACTATTGTGGGGATGTGGGCAACCCTATTATCACACATTATCTCTATGGGGGCCTAGGCTTCATTATAATCATACAACACAACAATCCCTGCAGGACTTGAGCAAGACTATAATCTGTGCACACAACTGGGTATGACTATAATAACCTACTATCACTACAGGGACCTGAGCATTACTATTATAACATTCTCTATGTGGGGACTTGAACATAACTATGCTCACTCACTATCTCTGTGGGGTTTTGAACATAACTATAATCACACAATATATTTGAGGGACCTTCAATGTGAATATACCCACACACTATCTCAATATGGTCTTCAAGGTGAGTATAATTAAACGCTTTATTTGTGGGGACCTGAGCATTAATGTAATGACACACTATTTCTACATGAACATCAGTATGACTATTATCGTATCCTATCTCTACATGGACTTGAATATGACTATTATAACATTTTCTATGTGGGGACTTATGACACACTCTCTCTGCACGAACCTGAACCTGACAATCTCACACTATCTCTGGGGGAACTTGAACATGCCAATAATCACGCACTATCTCTGCGGGGACTTCAGCATGACAATCACACACTATCTCTGAGGGGACTTGAACATGACAATAATCACACACTATCTTTGCGGGGACTTGAACATGACAATAATCACACACTATCTTTGCGGGGACTTGAACGTGACAATAATCACACACTATCTTTGCGGGGACTTGAACATGCCAATAATCACACACTATCTTTGCGGGGACTTGAACACACCAATAATCACACACTATCTTTGCGGGGACTTGAATACACCAATAATCACACACTATCTTTGTGGGGACTTGAACATGCCAATAATCACACACCATCTTTGTGGGGACTTGAACATGCCAATATTCACACACTATCTCTATGGGGACCTGGGCACTTCTTGAATAACACTCTATATTTGCATGAATTGCAGCATGACTGTCATTGAACACTATCTGTAGAGGGACCTGAACCTGACTATAATCAAACATGATTAAAATCAAACACTGTTTTGGAGGATTTCAACATGTCTATAATCACACACTATCTGTGTGAGAACCTGGCATCCCTATAATGACAAACTATCTCACGTGACTAAAACGGAACTAGCATCAAATACCACCTCATTGGGGACTTAAGCATTAGTAAAAGCACACATAATCTAGGCAGGACTTGAACATAAATATAAACACACACTATGCCTATAGGAACTTGGGACTGACTACATTGAAACACAATTTTAATAAAATCACGCCCTATCTCTGCAGTGGCTTAAAAATGATTATCATCAATTACTCTCTCTGTCAGCTGTAGAACATTACTATAATACCATACAAAATCTTTGGGGCTTATCATTGCATAACATGCAAAGAAAATGATGCCTAGTGGTGAGGTTGATGAAAATGAACTAGGTAATCTCAACTTGACTTTCCTATCCAACCACATTGCAGGATGTTTGGCCTCTAAATAATCTTAACGTTGTGTTGTTTACTTATTCTTGAAAGTTTGTGAGCACTCAGTAACAGGCTAAATATCTGTAAATCTCTTTCCAGGGACTTCATATGCTATAGGCCTCCGCTGAGAAATTCATTATCATCACAGTCCATGTTCTGTGTGCTCGTAGGACACAATGAGCTATTTATATATGACTAAACTATCATGTAATTTAAGTAGAGCATTGAAAAATTACATTTAGCCATTTGTTTATGAAGGCATTCAATCACAAATGATAATTATTGAGTAAGTCCCCACAAGGATGGTAACACATGTTCAAGACCCCACAAGGATGGTTCTGTGCGCACGATTAAAAAACAATATTTTTGCAAATTTGAAGCAGGATCCTGTATTATGAATTTTTTCTTAACATATTTCTGTTATTGGTATATTTTTAAACCATTGGGGAAGGTTAGTCCCCACAAGGCAGGTGTTCACACATAGTCCCCACAAGGATGGTAACACGTGTAGGTGTGTGTGTGTGTGTGTGTGACACTTCGACCGGTTGTTTACTGTGACTATGCATGGGTGTTTATATGTGCGCGCGTGTAGTGTCTGGCGTGTATTCCTGTGTGTGTGTGCGCAGTTGTTTATGTGTGGTTGCTCATGTGTGCACTGGTCGTAAGTCGTGTGTTTGTTTTTCAGGGCTGTTTGTAAGCATGTGTGGTGGTGAGTGTGTGTTTATATGCAGGAAGCGTGTGCGTTTCGAACCCGCATCTCATTTTAGTCACGTGGACACCGTTTGCCAGTGGCTGGCGTCTCTGGTATGCTGGCTTCAGAAAACAACTTTCTGTACCAAAGAGCGGTGGAAACCAAAAATATCAAATTTAAACAAGCATTGGCCGCACGCGCGCCTCGCGCTTGAAGTAAAAAAAAAAAAGCAAAACAAGACAAGACCGGCGGAGCGTGGCGCGCGCGCGCGCGCTTGGGGGCGGGGGAGCGGACCCTTTGAAGTGCTCCCAAAAGGCGGATTGCATGGCGGCACGATGCGCGTGATTGTGCGCGTGCTAGCCATGCAATCCGCTTTTTGGGAGCACTTTTCAAACCCGCTTTCTATAGTCTGTGGGTGTACACAAAAGCTGGGGTATGTGCAGATCAACACTCGCTAAAATAAATGAGTAGCATCAGTGTGTATACAGTAACACAAGCATGTGCAGTGACACACGTATGTGCGGGTACACAAGACTATGTATAGTAAAAGTTAACAATACAGTAACAAAATAGTGCAGTCATATTCAGAAACACATGTACAGCTCCCCTCCCCCTCCCCCTCCCCTATACTGCAGCGAACTCTAAACAAGCGCTAAGAATGACAACAGGCTACGGGGATGCTGCCTGCGAGATGGATGGACACGTCCTGTTTCACTAGTGTCAAGCAACAAAAAAAGAGAACAATTCAACCGACGCCTTGAAAACGGAGCCGAACAGAACTCTAAGATGCAACTGTTTAGAAAAGGAAACCGTGGCAGTTCATTTTCTACACAGCAGCACTTTTGATATTAACTGTTCGCGGGGTGGTTCTGCTGCGGACATACCTGCAGTCAGTGCCGCCGGGGCTGTTGTGTAGAGGTTTGTGTGAGTTGCGTCTGTCTGCCTGCTGGGTGTGTTCCCCCTATTGCCATCCCCCAGCCCCCTGTGAATTCTGCACAACACAGGAACGAAACTGAAAGTGTCTGCGAACTCCTGGAAATCAGCTTATCCGCGCGTTTATTATAAATGAAATATATGACGTGAAGCAAAAAGCCAAATATCATTTTGCACTACGTTGCTATTTTAAAGGCGTCAAGGCAGGATTTACGACGTGCTAGGCTACTAGCAAGAATGTGAAGTAATTTTACTCACAAGAAATTTGTCGAAATAAAGAAGCGTGTGTTTCTTTTGAAATAAACAAGTTAAGACGCCGAAATTAGCCAGCAGATGGCACTGCAGCATTAAAACAGAAATGGGAAAACGCTGTATTTTTCAGGTGGAACGAGGAACAGTGAGAGATAGTGCGAAAAGAGGTGGATAGAGATTCACATAAGAGGGTATCTAGGGATATGGAGGAAAAGTAAACTGAACAAGCTGTGACCAAAGTGACAACTCCGCACTTGTGTGGTCTAACAAGCGCGCACTGAAGCTGACGGAGTGGGAGGGGGAGTGGGGGCGGGCACGCAGGCTGCCAAATGGTGCGATGAATAGTGAAAGCGAAGCTGACGGAGTGGGAGGGGGAGTGGGGGCGGGCACGCAGGCTGCCAAATGGTGCGATGAATAGTGAAAGCAAACAAGTGGTTGCAGGACTCCAAATGGTGCGCGCGCCCGGACGGGTCACATGCACTGTAGTTGGAGGCCTGCAAAGCCACTGTTTGCACTTCCAAAACGCGCTTACTATAAGTCTCGCCAGAGCCAGCGCTAAAGCGCTGGTCAGGCGAGACCTAAAAATGCCTATCACCCCAATACCTGCTTGTGTCCTCTTCTACAAGCTGGCGACGACTGGGAGCCTGCAATTTCATTTCTATTCTGGACGCCCTAGATGCTTGCAGCATTGCGAGTAAGCTGTACTGAGACATTGCGGGCATCGGAAAAGAGGACCAATCTGTGCGCTCCGTTTGTGAACATCCTTGGCATGGTCAGGGCCGGACAGGCCGTAGCGGGCACCAGGCAATCCCCCGGTGTGCCGCACGGGTGAGGGCCAGTTTTGGGCCCCTGGGGGCCGATTTTGTTAAAGTGCCGTTTTTGCAGCATAGCTGCAAAATCGGCCCTGTAACAAAATCGGTCGAAAACCAGTCCTGGCAAAGAGCTCCCCAAGCACCGTGTGGAGGGGGGCGGGCGGCCGAGCACTTTGCCAGGGCCGGTTTTGGTTCCCAGTCCGGCCCTGGTCATGGTGTAGCAGGACGCTTACAAGCAGGAAACGTTCACATGCGGCATAATTGAAAGAGTGCATGAACGGCGTGAAGGCTTGTGCAGCTCAACGGTGCACGTGATGCTGAACTGCTGCCTCCGTAGTGCTGTCTGCGGGCGAGGTCACTGGAGCACATGCTGCGTGCGCATGCATGTTCCATTAATGCATCATGATCTTGGAAGGCCAGGCGCCGAGGAGGCAGCGTCGGCAGCTGAATCGTGAGTAAAGAAGTGCGCATCGTCACTGATTCGCACATTGTGAACTACAAGCGACATGTTTTGAAAAGGATGTGCCCTTTGTGGGTGATTCGCACACCATGGGGCTGAGAGAGGTATGCTAAAGTACGCGTCACGGTGATTTGCACACCGCATGAGTCATAAGGTGTGCCAACCACTCGGTATTGGGTACCTATCTGCCCTGGCTAGTGTACCAAAGGCTGTAAAGGAAGTAAAGCACACAGGCGCACTTATGCACTGAGCAACAGAGAACAGACGGCAGGCTCCAAACAGTATTCCTACGCTGAAAATGCACCCTTTTTTACTCCTATATTACAGGCTTTTAAAAATGTGTGTAGTCGCTGCCATCCAGTCTTTTCTCCACTGGTAACGCTAACCTATTTAACTTCATGATTCTGCCCTGGAAGGAATTGTAGCTTACATCAATTACATTTTAGTGTAACCCCTGTGTCCAAACAGTCTGTCGTTTTGGGGAAAATACACTCTCTCACCACCCCAAAATTGGACAAAACACTTTTCTGGTTTGTGCGTGTAGTATTGCCATATTGTGCAAATATAAGCAATCAACTCTATAAATGTTTTGGGTTTAACATACAAACAAAAGGACTACTTTTTATTTGCGGTTTCCAGACCTAGGGATCAGTTGGATGTAGATTTAACCTGTAAACTCACTTTACAATGCAACAGGGACATTTAAAATGGTAGCAAATGAATGAAGTTGGGCGCAAATAAAATCCTCTTGTTTTTAGGTCTCGGCTAGCGAAGGCTGCACTTGCGCAGTCTCGCTTGTTAGGTCTCGGCTAGCGAGGGCTGCGCTTGCGCAGTCTCGCTTGACGAGATTTAAAGTTTTCTAGTATGGGGCTCGAACACGCCCCTCTTCTCCAATGGCTGGCTTCCTAAACGGAGGCCAGCCATTGGAGGAGAGCGGCGTCTGTCCATTTAAGCCATGTCTTTTTCGGATTCGGGGGCATGTTTTTTTTACTTTCTTTCTCTCCTCTCGAATGTAAACATTCCAGCCAATGGCAAGAGGAGAGAAAGAAAAACACGCCCCCAAAAACTACGCTGCGTTTCTCCGAGGCATTTCTGCTTGAAACATGGTGGTGTTCATGGCGATTCCCTCAACGACTGGCAGCTGGGTTCGCTCGCTGCGGCAGCACCAACTTGTTTAGGAAAGGTTGAAAAGTACTAATTTTGAATTGGAGAACGTGGTACTCTGAGAGCGGGGCTCAGGGCAAAACAACAGGAATACCGTTTTTGTAAGACACAAAGGCCACAAACTGGCACGATGCGCAGAAAATCCCTGTAATGCCAGCAGTCCCCTCGTGTGCTAGTCAGACAGAGACGGCTGGTAGGCGCGAATCTGTTGCTGCGCGCGTCAGAGCTAGAGGCAAACCGGAATACTTCAGCTAGGCTCTGCCTGCGCCCGTTGACCTGTGCAGTACTTCTGCTTCCTCGAGATCTCGGGCTGCCGAGTTAAAGGACACTGCCAGTTTCTGTTCTGCCTTCGGTGGTCGTGCAGCTGTCACCTCCGTTTTCTCAGGTACAGTGGGTCCCTGAGCTTCTCCGCCGCAACGGTTGGGAGTGTTGGTGTTTGACTGAAGCCGGTTTGTGTTACCACCTTTGTCTAAAGCAAAAATCTACAAATTAAGAGTGTCCCTAATGTCAAACGTAAACAGTGTTTTATTTACAGTTGGACCGTGCATAGATCTTTTAGGCTGTAGTGTACTGACACGCACTTAATATATCAAAAGACACTTTTGCTACAGGTCCCTGTACCGTGTGCGCCAGCATTGTCACATTTTTATTTCAATACATGCTTGTTTACGTGTGGTGCAGGAGGCTTGTGGTGCTTCACGTATCTATCATCTGTGTTACTGCTGTATGTATGTTACTAACGTATTTAGTCTTTTATGGAAACTCTAAACTGCGATAAATTGACTGGTGACATCGAGCTGCATTAACGTTTTGTGTTAATGTCTTTTTCTACTCCGTGGTTTTGGAAACCGTAATCCCATACTCTTAAATAAAAGAGAGCGGGCGCATGTGGCCTGGTACTGTCCTGTCTACGTAATCTTCCAAATAACTGTTGATTACTCTCTTTTCCCAACCAGAGGTTGGTGGACGAGCCAACAAATGAACATGGCGAGCCGAGCAGAATGGCCGCTAAAATCCCATGCAAGTTATAATCCCTGGATGTGTTTGCCACGTAAATTGTGCAACAAACACCTTTCAAAAATAGTTTTAAAACGGTGTATTTCTTTAACATGCAGATACGTTTCTATTTGGCACATCAGGTTATCACTGGATTGAGTGATGTATTAAAACTGGCAGTTTTTAAACATACACTTAAAAATGTTCATGCCCCGACCCCCTGCCATGACAACAATGCCATGATTGAAGGTGGTGGGTGGGGGAGGGAGGGGGGGCGGGTGAGGTATACTTTGTTCAGCCACAACCTTACGGAAAGTCCGTATGGAACCTTGGTCACTTTGACCTCAACAAACTCCAGAAAATATAACTTTTCTCAACAGGCATTTAACAGTCTAAAATCGTTGTTGGAATGGCCCAAAAAACACATCAGATTTCGGCCCAACCTAAGCACCCAGCTTGCCTCAACCCCTAGATTATCAGAACCTTATTTTCCTCATTCATATTCTAGTGCTGTAAAGCAGTCCAAGTAAGTACGGCCGGTTTCATACACATCATTGTGCGGAACAGGGTGACGCGTTGGGATCTAGTCAGCTGAATGGGATTGACATTGTAAATAACAATGCCATTTCTTTAAATGTTTTAAAAACAAAAACATAAACAAAAATAATGTCATGAGCAATGCCAATAGCTCTAACTTTAATAATGCCGAGACAATTTCATTGTAAATGCTTGTTTTTGAGGCTGGCTGGCTGCGGGTAATGCCTGGATGAGAGAGAAGAGCGTCCTATCCCGCTCTTGTACTGACGCCGACTGGAAAGCTGCATTTCTTATCTTAAAGGGGCGCAGCTGGGGGCCGATTGTAATTGCAACAAATATTTTCACAACTGCCCACAAACAGCCTCCGGCCGCGCTCCATTAAGAAATGAATGCAGCACTTGCAGGAGAAGCCACTGCTTGCACAGGCTTCCAGCAGACAGGAATTTAGCATTTTTTGCGCCGCTTGCGTTTTAAAAGCGGCGGCGCGAATGCTCTCCCGGGATGTGCTGTGTGGGCGCTTTACACACAGCACTGCGCGCTCGGGGGAACGGAGGTGCGGGCACCAGGCGCGCACCATACTGGGAACAGTGCTTATGACTGCATAATTACAGTACCATATTTATATTCCAGCATACGGCAAATGCGCATCCACGGTGACTCGCACATCTTAATATATGTTATATGCTAACTGGATTACATATAATAACTGGATTTTTTGAGTCATTGGGGAACATTAGCCCTCTCGTTCCTCAGCTCTGCTATAGTATTAGGTAGTAGTAAGTGTCTGGTTGGGAATCACTTTGCACGTTACATAGCAGAAGGAGTATTGTAGTGCATTTAGTTGTAGGCGGGCATTTCTTGCTTCTAATAAATACTTATCACCTATATCTGCATGTGTCATCATCTATAACAATGACCCTCCAACATGTTGCCTTGACAACCAGTAGCCTCATGTGAAACTGACCCCTACATATCTCTTTCCCTATACAATGTTTTATGCAAGCCCAGAAAATACTTGCCATTTGAGTCATACCCAAAACGTCATGTAAGATACGATAGTCTCCAGAATTTAAAAATGTGTATTTCTTTAACATGCGGAGCTTTGACATTAATATGCACCTTATAGCGCTGCACTGAGAAGTACTTATTATAAGTGATATTTTTAAACATAACCTTAGAAACCATTCCAGCCCCTGCCCTGGTGACAGGGCTATTATTAGTGACCGCAGAGACAAGACAGTTGTCACGTGAACCCTGTATGTCACCCAGATTCAGGGTGGCTTTAGGACAGTGCGACTAGTGCAGCTGCTCCTGCGCTGACCTGGGAGAGGCGCTGTGCTCAGAAGTAGCTTTGGGTTTTAAAAGCACCTGCTGCTTCGTTGTATCCGGCAGGTTTCAGGCAACAATAAAAATGACAAGATAAGGCAGGTGGTTAATGTTTCTGCTGGAGAGAGATCAACGTTTTATCTGGTGGCTGTTTTGACTCATCGTAAAGTAGTACAGAGGGTTTATATGCTGCTGCAAAGAACGTGTACATGCAGATCACAGAACTGTAATCCTCATTGGTTTGTGTAACATATCCGGCAGATTGATTTACACACATAAGAAATGCGTGGGGTACCGGGGCTGTGTAGAGATGGGTGGCATAGTTGGAAGGTGGGAGTGAGGGAATCTTTAGAGAAGGTGGTCATGTAAGGGATTGGCGCCAAAAACAATTGTCACATCAGTCACCTCTAAAGCTAAATCCGCCCTGCCCAGGTTCTTATAGATAAAGCAACAGTGTAGTCCATTAAATCAAACGCAATAGGTTTTGTACCGCTGGTATCTAAACTCCGGGAGCTGAAAGTGCTTTCATATGTGATAGTGAAGAAAAGGGAAGATCAGTAAAATAACATATTTACCTAAGAACACACAATTTGGTTAAGCGGGAAAACCGCAATGAATCCAGGTTTTCTGGTTTCACTTTGTACAAATTTGCCACAAATGTGTATCTATTTGTCTCTCCTTTTTCCCCTTAAATGTTAATGCTTTTGTGATCCATCACCTGTGAATTAAGCTGATATTTCTTTGCTAGGGTTTAAAAGTTATTTCTGTGGGCAGTGTTTTTGTAACTTGTGAGCATGGCGAGGCCAGTGAAGACGTATCAAAATACAGAACTATATATTTTTTAAACAATGAGTACCTACACTGTAAAGGTTCCATCACAATTCCAGACCGCCATGCATAAGTTGTTTTCTTGTGAAACATCTGCCCTACTGCACAAGTCACTATTGTAGTCTATTAAATGTGTATCATGCAAAGATAGGCGGACTCTGTAAACAATGTGCAATAATTGTATATTTCAGCATGAATACAACACAATATCAGCCTCCTGCAGTGCTTTCAAGACTCCACAAACATTTCCAGGTTGCACAGACATATTAGAATTCTCTTGTGTCGGCACGTTTTTTCAGATGTTATTGTGTGTATACAGGCCATTCTGAGTTAAAAGAAATTTTTGTCATGAAACATTAAGAACACCAGCTAGATGTGACCCTCCGAAACAAATCTGCCTCTCACGCCAACCCCACATGCATGCTGGGACTGTGATAAACAAGGGGGTATATTCTCAAGAACGTGTGATAACCATCGCAAATTTAGCTTAACGCAACTTTGCATATCGCAGTCCATCGCGAGAAAACAACACCGTCTTAACGTCTAATTTCCAACCCGGCAGCACCATGCAATAGCAACATGATAACGCGCCAAATGACCGTGTAAAAACCAACGTGAGAAACAAGAAGTGCGAAACACGAACGCCCAAAAAGTTGCGATGCCCAAAGCGCGATACCAAAATCAGCAAAAACCAGCAAAAGGCCTGCAATTCCCACGCGTCATGCGGGAACATGCACTATAAAAAGATGGGAAAAACACTATTCAAACTGCGTAGCACCATGGATGTACCCGGACCGAGTGCAGAGGACAAGCCAAACCCCACAAGCCCCACGGACGACCAGCCAGGAAACCCGTGTTGAGGGAAGGGCAAGGAGAAGAGGAAGACTGGGTTCAGTGCTCAGGAAGACTGGATCATCGTCACGGAGGTGATAGAACACCATCAACAACTGTTCGTCACCTCCACTGTGGCACTGGCAACCCTAACGGAAAAATGGCACGCCGTCATCACCAACGTCAATGCAGTCGGAGTGTCGAGGAGGTCAAGAGGCGCTGGCATGAAGTGCACAGCCAAACCAAGGAGAGGCTCGCCGCCAACAGGAAGGCAGCAAGGGCGACTGGAGGTGGGCCTCCTGTGCCACAAGAGGAGCTGGATGAGCAGGTAGCAAATTGTGGCTACAGTCATCAGTGTAGAGACTGTGGCCGGAGTTGGGGCCTGGACACAGCTCGAAATGACCTGACCTAACAGCAACAGGGTGAGTAACCACCAGGGACTGGTGGCCGGGGGGAGATGGGCACAATGGCACACATGCACAATTATGTGTAGCACACTGCACACCCACAATGACTGTGGAACATGTCCCTGATACACTTGGCACATTGCAGCACACATAAGAACACCAAGTAGGCCCCCGTCCACTATGTGCACATATGGGCCCCCTCCAAATCCAAATCGCCAACGACGCAACCCAGCCATGCACATGTGATGAATACAGAAAAGCAGTGGCTGTGTGAGCCACATTGACTATGCAAGTGACACTGCATGACCGAAAGCATGGCAGCAGCCAATGTACATGACATGGTGCACGATTCGACATGGAGGTGGCCCAGTGCGGATCACATCTGTAAAGGAGCAGGTCACACTCTGACATATCCACGTGCACCCACAACCAATGCCGTCCAAAACATGCAGCAGACGAACAATGCACAATGGCAACAAATCTGTCCAAAAGCACATATGACCCAAATCGCAAACATTTCAGACCCAGAAAAGCACACAATTCAATGTCACAAGGCCTCAAAGGGATAAGAGCACACAAAATCAGAGCTGCAGGGGCAACTCACCCACAATGCAACACACACACACACACACACGCACACCCCTCCCCCCGGTCCTGCTTGTGCGTAGTAACTGGCCACTCACATCTGGCATTGCCTGACATTGTGAGATGATAATGTACGGGTACTACCACACATCCGTCATGTAGTCGAAAATCCCACTGTCTGCCATCAAATAGCCAACTCCACCAAAACAGTCGCAATGTGCATGGTAATGCAGTCTGTATGTAAACATTTGCACCCTGTTAACCTGCATCTCCCCTTAACCCCTTCGCTGCTAGGCCTTTTCCCCTCCTGTGCGAAGCCTTTTTTGGGCTATTTGGGGTAGTGCGCACTTAGGCCCCTGTAACTTTTTGACCACAGTAGGTATCCACGCCAAATTTGCGTCCTTTTCTTCCAACATCATGGAGATTCTAAAGGTACCCAGGGTTTGTGGAATCTCCTAGAGGGTTCCCAGAAATTAGTCAAAATACAGCAAAATTTTTTTTTTTTGTGAAAAATGTGGAAAAGTGGCTGCAAATGAAAGCGTCTGGGTATTTCTCTACAAATGATATCAAAAAAGGGTTTGTGGGGCTGAAATCAGCATTTCTCCAGCTTTTAGGGAATGACAGATTTTTGTCAGAAATCCAACATTTTTTACACAGTTTAGACATTTTTCTGGGACATACCCTATTTTTGCTATTTTTTGTTCTTTGAACCTCCTTCCAGATAATGGTAGAAATGGGTAGAAAAGCAATAATGGATCCTGGAAAGCTATACATTTTTGAAAAGTAGACAAAATTCTGAATTCAGCAAGGGGTCATTTGTGTAGATCCATCAAGGTTTCTTTATAGAAACTAACAGGTAGATATAGGAAAAATTAAAAATTTGTTGAAAAAAGCAGCCTTTTGAGTCAACGTTTTCACCTGTAACTTCTTCTAATTATGACATCTCTTTGAAAGCAATGTACCGTTACATCCGGTGGACCTTCCTGGTTGTGGGGATATATAGGACTTGTAGGTTCACCAAGAGTAAAAAACTGAGCAGCATTTTGTAATGTTTTTTTTTTTGTTCCGGGTATATAGCAATTATTGTGTGAAAATGTATACATGGAAAAATTGGTATGAAAGACACCTATGTATTTCTGAAATGGGAACAATTTACAGAGTTTAGAAACAGTGCATATTTGCACATTTTCGAAATTGGGAATACTCATACTTGCATGACAATTATTGGTCATTTTTCAAAAAGACTTTTTTTTTTTACACAATGTCTTTCATTTGGAAGGGAGAAATGCAACAAAAGTCAATAGGTAATAACAGTTGCTTTACAAATCTGAACTACCCTAAGTCTCCCGATAAAAATGGTACCTCTCTTGTGTGGGTAGGCATAGTGCCCACGACAGGAAGTGGCTCAAAACCTAGGGTGAACACACCACATTTTCACACTGAAAATTTACACATTTTTTGCGAAGAGTCTAGCTGTAGTTTTTGAACCCTAGATCTGCCGGCACCTAGGGAAACCTAGCAAACCTATACATTTTTTAAAACTAGACACCCAGGGGAATCCAGGATGGGGTGACTTGACTGCCTCCCACCATGATCTGTTACCCAGAATCCCTTGCAAACCTAAAAATTGACAAAAAAAACACTTTTTCCCCACATTTCTGTGGTGGAAAGTTCTGGAATCTGCGTGGATCCATAAATTTCCACCCCCCCGCGTTTCCCAAACTCCTACGAGAAAAATGGTATCTCACTTGTGGGGGTCGGCCTAGTGCCCGCGACAGGAAACGGCGCAAAATGTAACGTGGTCACACCTCAATTTTGCAGTGAAAATTGACCCTTTTTTGGCAAAGTGCCTAGCTGTAGTTTTTGAACGCTAGCCCTGCTGGCACCTAGGGAAACCTAGCAAACCTATATATTTTTGAAAACTAGACACCTAGGGGAATCCAGGATGGGGTGACTTGACTGCCTCCCCCCATGGTCTGTTACCCAGAATCCCTTGCAAACGTAAAAAATTGACAAAAAAACACATTTTTCCCACATTTCTGTGATGGAAAGTTCTGGAATCTGCGTGGATCCACAAATTTACACCCACCCCGCGTTCCCCACAGTCCTACGAGAAAAATGGTACCTCACTTGTGGTGGTCGGCCTAGTGCCCGTGACAGGAAACGGCGCAAAATGCAACGTGGTCACACCTCAATTTTGCAGTGAAAAATGACCCTTTTTTGGCAAAGTGCCTAGCTGTAGTTTTTGAACCCTAGCCCTGGCGGCACCTAGAGAAACCTAGCAAACATATATAATTTTGAAAACTAGACACCCAGGGGAAACCAGGATGGGGTGACTTGAGTGCCTCCCACCAGGTTCTGTTACCCAGAATCCCTTGCAAACGTAAACAATTGACCAAAAAAACACATTTTCCCCACATTTCTGTGATGGAAAGTTCTGGAATCTGCGTGGATCCACAAATTTCTACCCACCCCGCTTTCCCCAAAGTGCTACGAGAAAAATGGTACCTCACTTGTGCGGGTCGGCCTAGTGCCCGCGACAGGAAACGGCGCAAAACGCAACGTGGTCACACCTCAATTTTGCAGTGAAAAATGACCCTTTTTTTGCTAAGTGACTAGCTGTAGTTTTTTAACCCTAGCCGTGCCGGCACCTAGGGAAACCTAGCAAACCTATATATTTTTGAAAACTAGACACCCAGGGGAATCCAGGATGGGGTGACTTGAGTGCCTCCCACCATGGTCTGTTACCCAGAATCCCTTGAAAACGTAAAAAGTGACAAAAATAACACATTTTCCCCACATTTCTGTGATGGAAAGTTCTGGAATCTGCGTGGATCCACAAATTTCCACCCACCTCGCGTTCCCCAAAGTCCTACGAGAAAAATGGTACCTAACTTGTGCGGGTCGGCCTAGTGCCCGCGACAGGAAACGGCGCAAAACGCAACGTGGTCACACCTAAATTTTGCAGTGAAAAATGACCCTTTTTTGGCAAAGTGACTAGCTGTAGTTTTTGAACCCTAGTTCTGTCGGCACATAGGAAAACCTACCAAACCCACACATTTCTGAAACCTAGACACCCAGCGGCTTCCAGGGAGGTATGGCTTGCGTGGATCCCCCAACGTTTCCTTACCCAGAATCCCCTGCAAACCTCAATTTTAGCTGAAAAAATCACTTTTTTCAAACATTTTTGTGTGGGAAAGTTGTGGCATCACCGGGCTCACACAAATTTACCACCACCCAGCGTTCCCCCAGGTCTCCCGGTAAAAATGGTGCCCCACTTGTGTGGGAGGCCCAAGCACCCGCGGCAAGCAAGGGCCCAAAACGTAGTGAGGCGACATCAAATTGGCCTATCGCAAAACCACCTGGTTTTGCAAGGGGGGACACTTGGGTTTTTGGCCCGGTGCTCGGCGGCCATCTAGGGAAACCTACCCAACCCACGCATTTCTGAAAACTAGACACCCGGCGGCTTCCAGGGAGGTATGGCTTGCGTGGATCCCCCAACGTTTCCTTACCCAGAATCCCCTGCAAACCTCAATTTTAGCTGAAAAAATCACTTTTTTCACACATTTTGGTGTGGGAAAGTTGTGGCATGACCGGGCTCACACAAATTTACCACCACCCAGCGTTCCCCCATGACTCCCGGTAAAAATGGTGCCTCACTTGTGTGGGAGGCCCAAGTACCCGCGACAGGCAAGGGCTCGAAACGTAGTGAGGCGACATCAAAATGGCCTATCGCAAAACCACCTGGTTTTGCAAGGGGGTCACTTGGGCTTTTGGCCCGGTGCTTGGCAACCATCTAGGGAAACCTACCAAACCCATGCATTTCTGAAAACTAGACACCCGGCGGCTTCCAGGGAGGTATGGCTTGCGTGGATCCCCCAACGTTTCCTTACCCAGAATCCCCTGCAAACCTCAATTTTAGCTGAAAAAATCACTTTTTTCACACATTTTGGTGTGGGAAAGTTGTGGCATCACCGGGCTCACACAAATTTACCACCAACCAGCGTTCCCCCAGGTCTCCCGGTAAAAATGGTGCCTCACTTGTGTGGGAGGCCCAAGTACCCGCGGCAGGCAAGGGCCCAAACATTTTTTTGATAGGCAATGTGAATTTCGCCTCACAACGTTTTGGACCCTTGCCTGCCGCGGGTACTTGGGCCTCCCACACAAGTGAGGCACCTTAATCTCGAATACTGTAAATATTGTCTTAAATTGAATGCAAAGGTCTGAGTCAGTGAGAGGCTGTCTGTAAAGGTCTGAGTCAGTGAGAGGCTGTCTGTAAAGGTCTCAGTCAGTGAGAGGCTGTCTGTAAAAAGGACCATTGGTGATTACCCTGTAGTGTCACAAGGGAGAGTGAAGCATGATGGACGCTGCTGGCCTCCTCACCTGACAAGCACCTGGGTTTACAAATGCTTTGCGTTTGTGACAGACGCAGGTTTATTGTTTACCCTGAAATGAGACCTGTTATCACCTGCCTGACAATGGTGCGTCTTGTTTACTCCCCACTAGCCCCAGCTCAAGCTGTGCAGCCAATGGGCGCCGTCAGAGACTCTTAAGCAGGGCTGGCCTGAAGCAGGGACCAGCACAGATGAAAAGCACAGGTGAGTGCAACAGCTATGCTTCTGCAGCGTGAGAGCATGATTGTTCAAAGTCACCACTGGTGGAACTGACCCTCAGTCCAGGGTCATGACAGAGGAAGGGGCTCAGTCAGACATCAGTGGAATGGATGTTCCGTCATGAGTCTGAGCAGCTTCGGGTCTGTCAGACCTGCAGTTCACAGCCTCATGTAGGGTCTTGGGGGGGTGGGGGGGGGGGCGGCTGATGCTTTTCTGCTGCTGAGCTCTCCCTGTGCCCCTGTCTACAGAGGCCTCTGATCAGAAGCTTGTTTTCCACTGGCCCTCGTGGCCAAAGATGCAAAGCCCAGCCCTGCTTAGAGCTCGGAGGCAGCCTCCTGCCGGTCACTGCTTGGGAGCCAGGGATGGGAGAGGGACAGTGAGGGAAGTAATGAAATGAAATGAAAATGTTTTATTGTTCAGTTAGTAAAAACTTACAATTAAAAACACCTTTATACAAACTCTTCTTACATTTCATGCATATCAATACCATACCCTTATTTGAAAAACCACATGTTAAAAAGTACTTTTCATCAATTCATAAAAACCCAAGAATATATAAAACAATACTCATTGTCCACAGTTGACTAGTTTCTTCTCCACTATTTCTATATACTTCAAAAGTCTGCCCGTGAATTGCAAACTTTCTCCTTGTAGACTAGCTATTACTACTTGTCGACATGTTCGTACCATTTGGCTATTAAAGTCCAACCTCAACAGCCTCCTACGTTCACCTATTAGAGCAGGACAGCTACAAATGATATGACAAATATCTTCGCTCTTGTAGTTACAGAGGTGACACGTCCTCTCACTACTCATAATTTTTCAAGCAGGAGCATCTCCAAGAAATTGGCTATTTCCAAATCGGAGATTCATAAACTTGAAACTTTGTCCTTTGGCTATTTAAGTCTCCTAGGTAGCTCTGAGTTTTTAACATATGGTACGAAGCAATAACTGCCCACGCATGGGATCTCTTTGCCAATACTGCCTTATCCCATAGTGAGGACAATTTGTTACTGCACCCATTTATAACTTTATGAAAAGCCACCTGTGAGAGGGGTAAAGCCCACAATTGTTCCGCCTTATACGTGTCTATCACCAGTTTAAAATATTCATGAGCCTCCTTATGTTTACTATCACAAATTGCCTCCCAGACCACTGTCATAGGCGAGGAGTTATTATCACTTCTAAGTTTATGGCAGATTTTTTTTAATATGCTCCTAAGCTGTTTAGGCTCTGTCTTTTGAGTCCGAACTCAAGTGGGATTTGTGCTGGAGAAGTCTGCCGAGGAAGATTAAACAGGCGTCTGTAGGTCCCCGTCACTAGTCTGTTTATGGTGTTATCAGCACATCCTCTCAAAGTCTCTATTCCATATACGAGAGATGAAACATGTTTAACTGACATGACTTGTAATAGTGGATTGAGGGAAAACCCTTTGAAATTATTATGGAGTGTGGCAAAAGCTGCAATTAATGAGTTATTTCTTCTCTGTAGTGCAGCGCACTGCTTTTTCCCCGTACCCCTAGCATCTATTATAACACCCAGATATCTATACTCAGAAACCGATTCTAAGACAGAGCCTTCCATTCTAAATTTTAGTCTTGTAGCCAACCCCCTAGTCACCAGCATTGTTTTTGTCTTTTTTAAGTTAATCTTTAGCCCATGAGAAGAGGCATAATGAGCACTTTCATTAATTAGTCTCTGCAACCCCACCTTTGTGTAACTTATTAATACAATATCATCGGCATACAGTAAATGTGAGACCTTAAAACCTGCCACAGTCAGGGAGTGCGAATTAATATCGTTAAGCCCTGATGAAATATCAGCTAAGTACAAGTTAAATAAGGTAGGGGCCTAAACACATCCTTGCTTCAACCCGTCCCTTATCATCATTTCTTTTGACAGTACTGTGCCCTGTCCCCACCTTACTCTCGTCCAAGTATCGGTATACAACAATTGTATCGCTCTCAGCAAACTCAGTGCAATTCCCATTTTCCACAATTTGTTCCAAAGAATATATCTGTGTACAGTGTCGAAAGCCGAGCTAAAATCAATAAAACACAAATGAAGATTCATCCTACGGCGCCTGGCCATTCCCATTATGAGAACTAATATTTGAATGTTAATAATCATCCCCATGCCTTTAATAAACCCTGTTTAATTCTTTGGAAGTGGCTTACTGGAATCAACCCAGGCCGTTAGCTCTGCCAACAGACATTTAGCAAAAACTTTGCTTCAGAATCCGTTAAAGCTATAAGTCTAAATCGAGTGAAGTAGTTCCCTGAAGGACATGGACATTTCGCGTCTGTTCTTTTTACAATCACTGGGAGGGTTGTTTCTGTAAAACAAAAGTGAATGCAAGGTGGGCCACAGCACCACAGCAGGCCCTCAGCACTTCATCAGGGATGAAAGTGCATACACCACACTTCCATCACAGAGATCACGGCAGAGAGTCGGGCTTTCCTCAGTAGGGAGAGTGTTCCTTGGCGAGTATTCACCTTGTGAGTAGATGGAGGTGAGGGCTTCCCCTGACTAGGCATGCTGCAGCACCACAGCAGGTGCTCAGCACTTCAGCAGGGATGAAAGTGCATAAATCACACCCTCCATCACCGAGATCACTGCCAGAGAACTTGGCTTTCATAAGTAGGGAGAGTGTTCCTTGGCGAGTATTTACCTGGTGAGTGGAAGGAGGTGACGGTTCCCCCTGACAGCATGATACAGCACCTCAGCAGACCCTCAGCCCTTCATCAGGGATGAAAGTACATACACCACACTTCCATCACAGAGATCACGGCAGAGAGTCGGGCTTTCCTCAGTAGGGAGAGTGTTCCTTGGTGAGTATTCACCTGGTGAGTGGATGGAGGTGAGGGTTCCCCCGACGGCATGCTGCAGCACCAAGACAGGCACTCAGCACTTCATCAGGGATGAAAGTGCATACACCACACTTCCATCACAGAGATCATGGCAGTGAGCTGGGCTTTCCTCAGTAGGGAGAGTGTTCTTTGGCGAGTATTCATCTGTGAGTGGGTGGAGGTGAGGGTTCCCCCTGATGGCATGCTGCAGCACCACAGTAGGCACTCAGCACTTCAGCAGGGATGAAAGTGCATACATCACACTTTCATCACAGAGATCACGGCAGAGGGCTGGGCTTTCCTCAGTAGGGAGAGTGTTTCTTGGTGAGTATTCATCTGTGAGTGGGTGGAGGTGAGAGGTTTCCTCTAACTAGGCATGCTGCAGCACCACAGCAGGCCCTCAGCACTTCAGCTGGGATGAAAGTGCATACACTGCACTTCCATCACAGTAATCACGGCCAGAGAGCTTGGCTTTCATCAGTAGGGAGAGTGTTCCTTGGCGAGTATTCACCTGATGAGTGGATGGAGGTGAGGGTTCACCCTGACGGCATGCTGCAGCACCACAGAAGGCCATCAGCACTTCATCAGGGATTAAAGTGCATACACCACACTTCCATCACAGAGATCACAGCAGAGAGCTGGGCTTTCCTCAGTAGGGAGAGTGTTCCTTGGCGAATATTCATCTGTGAGTGGATGGAGGTGAGGGTTCCCTCTGACGGCATGCTGCAGCACCACGGCAGGCACTCAGCACTTCAGCAGGAATGAAAGTACATACACCACACTTTCATCACAGAGATCACGGCAGAGAGCTGGGCTTTCCTCAGTAGGGAGAGTGTTCCTTGTCGAGTATTCATCTGTGAGTGGGTGGAGGTGAGGGGTTCCCTTTGACTAGGCATGCTGCAGCACCACAGCAGGCCCTCAGCACTTCAGCAGGGATGAAAGAGCATACACAAGACTTCCATCACAGAGATCACGGCAGAGAGTCGGGCTTTCCTCAGTAGGGAGAGTGTTCCTTGGCGAGTATTCATTTGGTGAGTGGATGGAGGTGAGACTTTCCCCTGACGGCATGCTGCAGCACCACAGCAGGCCCTCAGCACTTCAGCAGGGATGAAAGTGCATACACCACACTTCCATCACAGAGATCACAGCCAGAGAGCTGGGCTTTCCTCAGTAAGGAGAGTGTTCCTTGGTGAGTATTCACCTGGTGAGTGGATGGAGGTGAGGGTTCCCCCGACGGCATGCTGCAGCACCAAGACAGGCACTCAGCACTTCATCAGGGATGAAAGTGCATACACCACACTTCCATCACAGAGATCATGGCAGTGAGCTGGGCTTTCCTCAGTAGGGAGAGTGTTCTTTGGCGAGTATTCATCTGTGAGTGGGTGGAGGTGAGGGTTCCCCCTGATGGCATGCTGCAGCACCACAGTAGGCACTCAGCGCTTCAGCAGGGATGAAAGTGCATACATCACACTTTCATCACAGAGATCACGGCAGAGGGCTGGGCTTTCCTCAGTAGGGAGAGTGTTTCTTGGTGAGTATTCATCTGTGAGTGGGTGGAGGTGAGGGGTTTCCTCTAACTAGGCATGCTGCAGCACCACAGCAGGCCCTCAGCACTTCAGCTGGGATGAAAGTGCATACACTGCACTTCCATCACAGTAATCACGGCCAGAGAGCTTGGCTTTCATCAGTAGGGAGAGTGTTCCTTGGCGAGTATTCACCTGATGAGTGGATGGAGGTGAGGGTTCACCCTGACGGCATGCTGCAGCACCACAGAAGGCCATCAGCACTTCATCAGGGATTAAAGTGCATACACCACACTTCCATCACAGAGATCACAGCAGAGAGCTGGGCTTTCCTCAGTAGGGAGAGTGTTCCTTGGCGAATATTCATCTGTGAGTGGGTGGAGGTGAGGGTTCCCTCTGACGGCATGCTGCAGCACCACGGCAGGCACTCAGCACTTCAGCAGGAATGAAAGTACATACACCACACTTTCATCACAGAGATCACGGCAGAGAGCTGGGCTTTCCTCAGTAGGGAGAGTGTTCCTTGTCGAGTATTCATCTGCGAGTGGGTGGAGGTGAGGGGTTCCCTTTGACTAGGCATGCTGCAGCACCACAGCAGGCCCTCAGCACTTCAGCAGGGATGAAAGAGCATACACAAGACTTCCATCACAGAGATCACGGCAGAGAGTCGGGCTTTCCTCAGTAGGGAGAGTGTTCCTTGGCGAGTATTCATTTGGTGAGTGGATGGAGGTGAGACTTTCCCCTGACGGCATGCTGCAGCACCACAGCAGGCCCTCAGCACTTCAGCAGGGATGAAAGTGCATACACCACACTTCCATCACAGAGATCACAGCCAGAGAGCTGGGCTTTCCTCAGTAGGGAGAGTGCTCCTTGGCGAGTATTCTCCTTGTGAGTGGATGGAGCTGAGGGCTCCCCCTGACTAGGCATGCTGAGGCACCACAGCAGGCCCTCAGCACTTCATCAAGGATGAAAGTGCATACACCACACTTCCATCGCAGAGATCACGGCAGAGAATCGGGCTTTCCTCAGTAGGGAGAGTGTTCCTTGGCGAGTATTCTCCTGGTGAGTGGATGGAGGTGAGGGTTCCCCTGTCGGCATGCTGCAGCACCACAGCAGGCCCTCAGCACTTCAGCAGGGATGAAAGTGCATACACCACACTTCCATCACAGAGATCACAGCCAGAGAGCTGGGCTTTCCTCAGTAGGGAGAGTGTTCCTTGGCGAGTATTCTCCTTGTGAGTGGATGGAGCTGAGGGTTCCCCCTGACTAGGCATGCTGGAGCACCACAGCAGGCCCTCAGCACTTCATCAGGGATGAAAGTGCATACACCACACTTCCATCACAGAGATCACGACCAGAGAGCTGGACTTTCCTCAGTAGGGAGAGTGATCCTTGGAGAGTGTTCATTTGGTGAGTGGATGGAGGTGAGGGCTCCCCATGACGGCATGCTGCAGGGCTCCCCGCGCTGTCTACACTACCTCCCATTGTATGACGGAGCAATGTCTTCTGGTCATGGCGGGGGTCCCGCTTAAAAGACTGGAGGCCGTGCATGGCTTGGGAAATCGGTAGTTATGCAGGCAGTGCAAGCCGATGGGCCACGAAGAACGGCCTACACCGCGTACAGGTATTTATAAATGTCTGTGAGTAGCGGCCACCATCACCCTGAGGAGCCAGAAGCAGGGCATCTACTGTCCACCTGATGCATCACATTCAGGGCTTTGTCTTAAGTGAATTCCAGACTTCCATCACCTTGTCACCATGCGAGGTAACATATCCCTGACCTCAGGCCCTCGCCCTCCAGCCTGAAGAAGCAATAATCGACCCTCCCCTATAAAACGCATCACTAAATCCTGCTGAGCCAGTCAAATGCTGCCCAGTTCTACCTGACTTCCATACTGGAGTCCACTCCAGGACCATAGCTACAGTCCCTGCTGCAAGGCCCCCCGCCTCCTCACAAGGTGTCCAGTAGGCTGGTAGATGTAGAGAATCTGCGTTTCTATCCCTGACTCACAAACGTCATCAAATCACATCTATGGTTGTTGTCACTTCTTAATCTTATCAGCTCAGTCAGCTGTTAGTTCTAAGCACCACAAGATTCTGAAGGGCCTTTCACGGTGTTGTGCGGTGGAAACGTGTTAGAATGGCTATTGTCCGTTTTATGACAACTCTCAGCAGGATGCCTTGGTGTCTTTACCTCTGGCATCCTCTTCTGGTTTCAGGGAGTTTCTATTGTGTTTTGCACTGATGCCGCTGCTGTTCATTGTAAAGCAGTCCCACTAGCATCTCTTATGTGTGGCTTTGTGCTCTGCTGTTTAGATCTTGGGTGGACCTCTTCTGTTCAGTGTACACAGAGTCGCCTTAGGGCTGTGCCCTTCTTCATGATTGAAAGTCTTGTCTATCTCAGCTGTCTCCTCTTGATTCATTGGCTCTTCTCCTTATTCTTGTTTTTGTGCCACCCAGGAGCATTTCGCCCTCACAGTGTTCTGATTGGTTGACGAGTCTTTCTGCTGCTTATGTTGCTGCATTCAGTGAATCACATTTATTTTATTTTCCTATAAGCACTCCATGAGAGGGCATGTGTTTTCCTGCTATCCTTCCTATGAGATTTCTCCATGTTCAGTTTGTCCTCCTTCCAGCGCTCTGTGTTGCTTCTGGTCCATCTCTCCTGAGCTTGTCTGCTGTATATGAACAGCCATTCATAGAAACCTACTGCAGATTCATGCACCTCCTCCGAGGCCTTATTTGAATCGCTTTGTACAAATACTACAAATGAACTCAGAGATGGCCGCTGTGACGCACTTCCGTCCATAGTGACTCTCGTTGAATATATTTGTGTAATGTGTACTGTGCAACAATTTCATGTGCTAATAACTTTGGTGCTCTTTAAAGAATACGCAGGCTGTTCGCAAGTTAAACCCAGTGCAGAAATGTCAAGTTTCAAGTGGATTAGACAAGAGGGGCACATGTAAATGGGGTTCAATAATGTGGCAGTGAAAAGACATTGTTGTGTTTTGCCTCTCACTTTTGATCCCATTCACGGATTTGCACCAAAACTGCAAATCATTTGGCATAGTCAGCTAATGTCTGACATGCCAGTTTCTATGAACATCTGCGCAGGGAAAAAGTCACGTTTGTTGAAAAATGTTGTGCTTCCCATTTTTGCTCCCATAGGACATGTTGTTTGCGCCCGCTGAGTGGATTTATGAAAAACGTGGCATGAAAGTGTGCTTTAACTGGATTGGGATAAATCCATTCAATAGTTTTTGAGATGAAAGTTTGAGGAAAACTAGCAAGGCTGGCTTGAAAGGGTTGGCATTCTGTATATTGTTTCCATTGTTAACCCCAATTCAGAAAATCACCAATCCTGTCAATGCCACTGACATTTTTTATCAAATGCACCTGTCTGTAGAAGAGCTCTAGCAATGCCTTCCTCCATCTTGAAATTATTCTCACACCGTGGAAAGGTAACTTCCAAAGCCATGCGTTGGCACCGTGTGAGGTACCGGCTCCCCAGAGAGTGCTGGGGGTCTCTAGAGGCGAGGAAAAATAACAAAAACTTCCCCAAAAAATATATGAATGGGAAAAAACTGTAATTCCACAGCCGGCATTACGTGAGATGCGAAAAAGCACTGTTTTGTCAGCAAAGGTGTGTGTGCAGCAGGGATTGGCACACGTGATAGGTTGGATGCTGGGACTGTGCACAGGGGTTAGACACTGTAGACAAATCCATTAAAGGCCTCCGCGATGGTGGCTGGCCACAAACAGCAGGTTGGGCACTGGGTGGCTGCGGAACAGGGTTGCCTGCCTTCTGTGGGTAGAGATGGGGGCCTGGCCACAGGCCTTTCTGAGTGTGCAAGCCCTGGTGTTCAAGGCCATGAACAGCAGAGATTAGCGTCTTGCAGCAGGTTGGATACAGAGCAGCTGTGCGCCATGCAGGTTGTCGGCCCATGGTGGGTAGGAGACAGGGTCTGCCCATAGGCCAGGCCTGGCAGATAACCCCGGCTCTGCAAGGCCATGTGAACAATGGGTTGACTGCACATGGTGTGTTGGACAAAGGTGATGGCAACAGACCAGGCCCTCTTGCCACTTCTTCTCATGGTGCGTTGGACAGAGGAGATGGCAACAGACCAGGCCCCGTGGCCACTTCTTCTCATGGTGGGTTGGACTGAGGCAATGGCAACAGACTAGGCCCTATGGCCACTTCTTCTCACGGTGGGTTGGACAGAGGCGATGACAACAGACCAGGCCCTGTGGCCACTTCTTCTTCTAATGGTGGGTTGGACAGAGGCGATGGCAACAGACCAGGCCCTGTGGCCACTTCTTCTCATGGTGGGTTGGACAGAGGCGATGGCAACAGACCAAGCCCTGTGGCCACTTCTTCTCATGGTGGGTTGGACAGAGGCGATGGCAACAGACCAGGCCCTGTGGCCACTTCTTCTCATGGTGGGTTGGACAGAGGCGATGGCAACAGACCAGGCCCTGTGGCCACTTCTTCTCATGGTGGGTTGGACAGAGGCAATGGCAACAGACCAGGCCCTGTGGCCACTTCTTCTTCTAATGGTGGGTTGGACAGAGGCGATGGCAACAGACCAGGCCCTGTGGCCACTTCTTCTTCTAATGGTGGGTTGGACAGAGGCGATGGCAACAGACCAAGCCCTGTGGCCACTTCTTCTCATGTTGGGTTGGCCGCAGGGTGCTTTTGACAATGGTAATTAGTCGTGAGCAGTGAGTTGGGAGAAGGGCTTGGTGTGTAGACCTGGTCCCGTGGCCAGCCCCAGCCCTACAATGCTATGCACAGCAGGGGTTTGCCATATTTTTCTAACTTGACAGCTGAGCTTGCTTAACAGAAAGAGAGCGCAGGACTAACTAAGGGATTGGACCAGGGCAAAGCCACACAAAGGGATGCAAAGCAGAACAACCCCTTACACAGGTTTTTAAATTCCAGTGCAAAAAGGGCCCTTCTCTCAGCACAAATTGTATTTTGTGCTGCTTTGCACCACTTTGCATCAAAGGGGTGTTGCATGGGTGTAGCTTGGTGGATTAGCGCACACAAACACACACACACACACACACATAGCTTTTGATGCGAACCCTCTTGTACTAAGATAGCAATGCTGGTCTTTGTGTTTAAATGGTTCCTTGAAGCAGGCATCATTTTCTCGCACATTCCAGAGATTGAATATGTGAAATAAATGGTCTAGGATTAAGATTTTGTGTTGGGAGAGGATGCTTCCAGTACAAATCCTATACTAGACAGCTTGCTCACAACTCTGCAGCACGGTGCAAAGGTTGTGCGCGGCACTAGGCGGCAAGGGGTAGTGGCAGCACCTGATCCTTTTTAATAAATATGGCTCCGCAGTGCTTTCTTCCCCTTGTGCAGGAACTTTGGCTGCTTCTCACTGGTTCATAAGAAATGGGATTTGCTGCACCTCAGGATCCTGATTATCTCCACATTGTGGGGCTCAACAGCACCAGCGCGGCAATCTGAGTAGGCGCCTCCACTCAGGACAGAAATAAGGAAATCTCTAGGAAGCCTTGGTTGCCAATTTTGAGGCCCGAGGTCTTACGCCCATTGATACGTGGACCATTCACCTGTACAATAAGATTAACCAATCCTCGTTTGGGATGGGCAAGAGGGCCATATTGCTGAGGGAAGGCCTGGTGTTGAATTCTGTGATCATTCATCCACTCATTGAGTGAGACCCATCTCACTCAGAAGACCAGATAGAACCCCCTTTGTTCTTTCACTCTGATGACTCTGGATTGCCTCGCCACTTGTGGTTCTCTGATTACCACCATTTTGTTTTGTTGGAACCACATCTACCTCACCTAGGGGAAATTCCTTACCAAGGAGAAAGCAAGAGTACAGCATCCTTCATACCACCAATGAACACACTGACGGCATGGTTCATGAGTAGCTATCCTTTCCATGTCTGTGCCTATAGCTCTACTTTCAATGTCTGTGCCTATAGCTGTCTTGTCCATGTCTCTGCCTATAGCTCTGCTTTCAATGTATGGGCCTATAGCTGTCCTTTCAATGTATGGATCTATAGCTCTGATTTCAATGGCTGTGCCTATAGCTCTGCTTTCAATGGCTGTGCCTATAGCTCTGCTTTCAATGTCTGTGCCTATAGCTGTCCTTCCAATGTCTGTGCCTATAGCTGTCCTTTCAATGTCTGTCCTTTCGATGTCTTTGCCTATAGCTGTCCTTTCAATGTCTGTGCCTATAGCTCTCCTTTCAATGTCTGTCCTTTCAATGTCTATGCCTATAGCTGTCCTCTCAATGTCTCTGCCTATAGCTGTCCTTTCAATGGCTGTGCCTATAGCTGTCCTTCCAATGTCTGTGCCTATAGCTGTCCTTTCAATGGCTGTGCCTATAGCTGTCCTTCCAATGTCTGTCCTTTCAATGTCTGTCCTTTCTATGTCTGTGCCTATACCTGTCCTTTCAAGGTCTGTGCCTATAGCTGTCCTTTGAATGGCTGTGCCTATAGCTGTCCTTTGAATGGCTGTGCCTATAGCTGTCCTTCCAATGTCTGTCCTATCAATGTCTGTGCCTATAGCTGTCCTTTCAATGTCTGTGCCTATAGCTGTCCTTCCAATGTCTATCCTTTCGATGTCTTTGCCTATAGCTGTCCTTTCAATGTCTGTGCCTATAGCTGTCCTTTCAATGTCTGTGCCTATAGCTGTCCTCCCAATGTCTGTGCCTATAGCTGTCCTTTGAATGGCTGTGCCTATAGCTGTCCTTCCAATGTCTGTCCTTTCGATGTCTTTGCCTATAACTGTCCTTTCAATGTCTGTGCCTATAGCTGTCCTCTCGATGACTGTGCCTATAGCTGTCCTTTCAATGTCTGTGCCTATAGCTGTCCTTTCAATGGCTGTGCCTATAGCTGTCCTTCCAATGTCTGTCCTTCCAATGTCTGTCCTTTCAATGTCTGTGCCTATAGCTGTCCTTTCCATGTCTGTGCCTATAGCTGTCCTTTCAATGGCTGTACCTATAGCTGTCCTTCCAATGTCTGTCCTTCCAATGTCTCTCCTTTCAATGTCTGTGCCTATAGCTGTCCTTTCCATGTCTGTGCCTATAGCTGTCCTTTCCATGTCTGTGCCTGTAGCTATCCTTTGAATGTCTGCGTCTATCCCTTCTGAACTTGGAGGCTCGATTGCTTGCCAGGTAAACCCTTAAAAGAGTTCGGAAGTAACACTTTTTTTGTTTCATAAAAGTTTATTAGCTTTGACATCCAATTTAAAGACACAAACATTGATGCAATGGGACACAATAACGATGAAAAATTCAGTCAAAATGTTTAAACATTTACAAAATAGAGACCAGCTGCCAACATGATTGCTGGGTTTCCCTGAGTGGGTGGAAGGTCCTAATCTTCGTATAACCCTTATGACTCTGGCTGCACCGGTTGTTAAGGACTCTCTCCTTTGTTATAGTTGTGACTGGGGTTTAGGACTTTCAACAACCAGTATAAACCTGTGCAGTGGGCGATAAGGATGTACCAATGACGAGTCACCTGTTTGTAGCTGCAGACTCAGCATTCTTTGATAAGAACACCCACCCACACTGATGGACCAGGGAGACACTGATGTATGACATTCTTTATTGCAATGTCAGCATACAGTACATGGTATATATCCATGTAGTTGCAGAATTACTACCAGACAATGGGTACAGATGATGGCCACGTGACTGGAGTAAATGTCCCCATAGTAAAGTCAGATACATCAGATGTCCAAACTCACCACTGCCTCCTGACCCAGGGGCCTCCTCTGTGAATTGCTCCTCCCTAGGAAACATATATCAACAACCCCCAGCAATACTGCTGGAGAGCGGCTGCCATCTCAGGGTGCGTCCACACATTTACATGAGTGGGCAAGCTACATAACTTTCTAGGGTCCCTGTACTCTTGTACCCTATTCTTGGATTATATGTTGAATTGGTGTCTGTCACATGTTTATCACCCAAGTCACACTAAGTCATGCTTGAAAATGTGTGTGTTTTAAGGTCCAAACCCTACCACGTGTCCATGTACCAATAGGCGTTAATATCTCATTCCCAGCACCTGGGGCACTCCCCTGAGACAACTACACAGGACATGCCAACTCACACATCCAACTTGCGTCTACACTGGATGGATTCCTTGTAGCACTGCACCACCCAGGTGCTGCTGCTGTGTTCTTTCCATTCTTAACCTGAGCAGGGATGACCAAGTGAGCACTGGGCCTCTTCCTTCCTAAAATGACCATGTCACATCTCACCTCTTGTCACTCTGCCACCTCCCTATTAAAGAGATGGCCAAATTAGACGTCTTCCCATGAGTGAGGGGATGGTCTGGGAAAAGGTCCCATCTGGGAAGAGAACTTCTATAACAAGCAAGGCTCTGTGTGCCATGGTGTTGATAACATAGAAGGTCCATGCACTACATGAACTCCAACCTGAACAATTGGCAGCAGGAAAACACATGCCTAATGAATAAACACAATCAGCTCCTGAAGATCAAGCGCTGACTCTCCTAGAACACTTTGGAAATACTCAGTGTCTCCTTCTGTCGAAGAGGAAATTGTAATTTGGCATGATGAGCTTCAGCTCAGTCAGTTCCTGGCTGATAAGCACCAGTCACTCCTGTGGGACCTAGTAGGGCCGTTGGTCCATCTCGTATAGCAACAACCAACAGCCTGGTCCTGTGACACCACACACTCACCTGCTACCAGTGCTTAACCTAGTTCAGACCCAGGACAAGTCACAGTTATGTACAGCCAGGGATGTGGTCTTGGCCACTCGTGAATGCGGGTGCCAATCATGGCCACTTTAATCCCTCCCTCAGGACTTATTATAACTTACCTCTCACACACAATTCACCTTGATGCAGGTGCACCTTTCACAGGCAAATAAAATATGTGACATTTCATACCTGTACTCCCTTGAACAACAAATTTCATTGCACCATCCAACTTGTTGTCCATCATGTATTGTGCTCGTTTATGGGGACAGGAAACTATGTAGAAAATTCCATCAGCATTTGTTGGCTGTAAAGGGCCATATGTTAACAAAATTGACTAAAATACTGTTATGCACACACAAAAGAAGCTACACTGAATGAACAGTGGTTTTGGAAAAGTGGCAGATTTCTGACAACACTAAGCACTAATTAGTGGGGTGGTGGGCATCTCAGAAAATGTAAAGGACTGTCCTCACACACTACCATGTGTCATGCTTCATTATTGGCAGTCCTCGCTCTCTAGAAACCGCGTTTGGTGGAGAGTGGGCCTACACCTTCAGACAGGGAGACACTTCTAACATCTAAGTGGGGGCCCGTGAGAAAGTGATTCTTAAAAACCAATGTAAAAAGCAAAATAAATGTATTCACTAGGCATTTACTTGGAATTAAAAACTAAAATGTGGCGATTGGGGCAACTAGCACCCTGTGACCACCATTGTCATCAACATGTTTCTGCCATACTGGCCCAAAGGGTCCGTGGCATTCACCAGGACAAACAAGCATTGGCATAGCCAATAGGCCTCACCTTTGGAACCTTATAAGTGTTTAGCCATGCAACACTTGATGTTGTTGCACCAAGGACCTTATAAGTGTTTAGCCATGCAACACTTGATGTTGTTGCACCAAGGATATTGTACTGGATAACTAAATACTTATGAGGTTCCAAAGGAGAGACCTATTAGCTATGCCAATGCTTATTTTTTCTTTTAAAGGACAAGCAGTGCTATCAGGGTCCGGTTGCCACTTAGTCCACCGCATCCCACGTAGACGCTGCAGCCATCTTTGAGAGAGGTAGAGAGAGATAGAGAGGAAGAGAGAGAGAGAGAGGTAGGTATAGGTAGAGAGGTAGAGAGAGGTAGAGAGATGTAGAGAGGTAGAGGTAGTGAGGTAGAGAGAGGTAGAGAAGTTTAGAGAGGTGTAGAGAGATAGAGAGAGGTAGAGAGAGGTAGAGAGAGAGGGAGAGGTAGAGAGAGGTAGAAAGGTAGAGAGAGGGAGAGAGGTAGGGAGAGGTAGAGAGAGGTGTAGAGAGAGGTAGAGAGAGAGCGAGAGGTAGAGAGAGGTAGAAAGGTAGAGAGAGGGAGAGAGGTAGAGAGAGGTGTAGAGAGGTAGAGAGAGAGGTAGAGAGGGGTAGAGAGGTAGAGCGGTAGAGAGAGAGGTAGAGAGAGAGAGGTAGAGAGAGGTAGAGAGAGAGCGGTTGAGAGAGAGGTAGAGAGAGGGGTAGAGAGAGGTAGAGAGAGGTAGAGAGAAGTAGAGAGAGGTAGAGAGACTTGGAGAGAGGTAGAGGTAGAGAGAGGTAGAGAGGTAGAGGGAGCGAGGTAGAGAGAGAGAGGTAGAGAGAGAGGTAGCGAGAGAGAAGTAGAGAGAGGTAGAGAGAGAGAGAGAGGTACAGAGAGATAGAGAGGTAGAGAGAGGTAGCAAGAGAGAGGTAGAGACAGAGAGGTAGAGAGAGGTAGAGAGAGAGGTGTAGAGAGAGGTAGAGAGAGAGAGGAAGAGAGGTAGACAGGTAGAGGTAGAGAGAGGTAGAGAGGGGTAGAGAGATAGAGAGAGATAGAGAGGTCTAGAGAGGTGTAGAGTGGTAGAGAGAGGTAGAGAGGGGTAGAGAGGTAGAGAGAGAGGGGTACAGAGAGAGCGGTAGAGAGGGAGAGGTAGAGCGGTAAAGAGGTAGAGAGAGGTAGCGAGAGGTGGAGAGAGGTAGAGAGAGAGGTAGAGAGAGAGGTAGAGGGGTAGAGAAAGAGAAATAGAGAGAGAGAGGTAGAGAGGTATAGAGACGTGTAGAGAGGTAGAGAGAGAGAGAGAGGTAGAGAGAGAGAGAGAGAGAGCGGTAGAGAGAGAGAGGTAGAGAGAGAGCGGTAGAGAGAGAGCGGTAGAGAGAGAGGTAGAGAGAGGGAGAGAGGTAGAGAGGTAGAGAGAGGTAGAGAGAGAGAAGTAGAGAGAGGTAGAGAGGTAGAGAGGTAGAGGTAGAGAGGTAGAGGTAGAGAGGTAGAGAGAGGTAGAGAGAGAGAGAGAGGTAGAGAGAAAAGAAGTAGAGAGAGAGAGGTAGAGGGGTAGAGAGAGAGGTAGAGAGAGAGAGGTAGAGAGAGAGGTAGAAGGGTAGAGAGAGGGAGAGGTAAAGAGGTAGAGCAGCTCATCAAAATGCTCAGGTGCCAGGATCAGTTTTTAGGCCACAAAGCTGCGGGTTCATGTTTAATACTTTATTGGGCGATTAATTAAACAAGATGGAGGAGGGTGGGGGGAAGGTTAAAAAAGCGCTGTGACTTGGCCAGCGTTCACGGCGTCATATCGTAAAAAAAAAAAAGAAAAGAAATAGCACCTGAATCACAGCGCGAGCAGCGGTTGAACACTATTTAAAGTTCTTTTTAATATTTATTTCATTGACAATTGCAAATGCAAGAATGCATTTGACATTTATTATAGTAAGTATATAAGGCATATAATATCAATTATTATCTGAATGAACACACGTGGGATCATAGTGTGTATTTTTATTACCCATAGTGCAGCCAGATCATCCCAGTAGAAACTTTATTCTTTCTGATATCACATCTGCAGCGTGTTTACTCCTTCCAGTACTCCTTTCAACCACATAAAACGGAATGTTGAAAGGCTGAGCCACCAACAGCAATATCACTATTGTCGGTGTGTCAGCATTTCTCATCCAGTGGCAGAGAGAGAGAGAGAGAATATGCTGCTCACTAAAGTTATACAAACTATGTCTCTTCGAAAGCAACTCTGGTTTCCAGGTTTGACAGAAACACTCACTAGTGGCGTGAATGAAAAGACTGCCTGATGAATTCCTTGCTTTTTGCAGTTGCGCCTTCACCAATCATGAGAACCAGAAAGCATAAGCAAGTGAGCTTTGGGCATCATAAGTAACAATAATGTGGATAACTCTGGAGGTTAATGCACTTGCTTGAAAAATCTGTGTACATTCTAATCAAAGGTTCAACTCACCATAATATTGCAAAGAGGATCAATGTGTCTGCCGGAAAGCACAGCATGCAACATGTAAATCACAGATTAGTTGTGTTATGTAGATAGCTTAGTTGATTACTGTTTGTGTTGCATAGAACCTTGTGTTACCTGCAGGTCAAGAGTTAACATCCCTGTATTATAGCTGAGTGAGTTATGAACCTGCAGCAAGGACCTGACTGCAAACAAGAAGGCATATATTTAGAACTTGCTGTTTTTTCCTCAATACTTTCTTATTTTAAAGTTGCTAAGAAAAAGAAAGTTTTTTGGGGATAGTAATAAACACTTATTAGTAAGTGCCATATATATTGTTATTTGTGAGATAACTAATGGACGGATACATTCCACATTCAAACAATGCATAAAACCTTGGCACGGTCAAAAAGCTAACCCCGCCCCTTGTTCCCCCTTAGCACCGCCCTTGTGCCCACCCTAAACTCCGCCCACTGCTTCTTTTGGTGAATACCTGCACCTATTTTTTTCCATTTAAAGCACTGTCATATTGGGAATTTTACCTGCTCTAAATAGGGTGGGTTGTCTGATGTCCTTGCCTTGAAGGTCGCTTCTCCATCAAGCCATTGGAATGAACTTTCTTATTCCAGAGTCAGCAAGGGCACTGTCACTGTAAAGATGATGGTCCATTCAGCTTATAGCAGAGTGCCAGGACCGAGGGTTTGACAGACGAGGCACTCCACTATTTTGTGGATGAGTACCCTGGCTGCTAAACTCTAAATTAAGGGCTACGTTGTCCAATCTGTACTGTGCTTGACATGTTTGACTAGCCTACCAGTGTGATCTGGTGCTTGGAAGGGCAAGTGTGGCTGAGAGAATGTGGTTATGTAAGGGAATGTTGGTGTGTGTGTGCTCTGGGGCTAGCCTCGCAGTGACTTGCAGCTTGATGGAGGATGAAGACATTAGCTGCGGCCCTAACAAATGAAGCCTATATATCTGCCTCCGCCAACAGCACACATCAGGCACCATCCCTGAAAGGCTCCAAGCCATACAGCTGGACAACTAGCGACACCTCAAAAACTCATCGAACTCAAGTTATATTCATAGCACAAACCTACTCCAGCACTACACCATAGACACCCCCCCGGCGCCATCATGCTCACGGAACAGCTCTAAGCCACACACCTCAAAAATATATACATATTACTTTATATTCATACTTCACAATGCACCAACGGAATAAAAGGGACACACCTGCCTCTTCATGTTCAAACAGCATTTAAATCATACAACTATGTGCCCAGCTCGCCATCGCCATCCCGGATGGCTACAAGATCATCCGGAGGGACTGCGTCAACCAGACAGGAGGAGGCATCGCCATCATCCACAGGAACTCCATCCGCGTCACGACCAACACCGACGACACCCTTGCACCCGCCGAACACCTGCACTTCGAGATCCTCATCAACCCCAAGACCACCCTCAGAGGCACCCTCATCTACAGACCCCCGGGACCACGCACCCAATTCAGCGAAGACATCGCCGACTTCATCAGCCCGCACGCCCTCCCCTCCGCTGACTACATCCTCCTCGGGGACCTCAACTTCCACCTGGAGAACAACAACGACCGCAACACCACCACCCTACTGGACAACCTCACCAACCTCGGTCTCAAGCAGCTGGTGACCACCCCCACCCACTACGCTGGACACACACTCGACCCCGTCTTCTCATCTAGCAAGGACGTCGTCTTCAGCCACGCCACCGGACTCCACTGGACGGACCACAGCTGCGTCCACTTCAGCTTCAGAAGGACCACGATCCACCACCACCAGCAACAGGCTGCACGCAGAAGCTGGAACAAGATCACAGCCGAACAGCTCGTGACTTCCCTGAACATGAACCCTCCCACCAGCGCAACGAACCCAAGCCAGGCGGCCACCAACCTCGCAAAGTGGATCAGCAACTGCGCAGACGACCTCGCCCCCCTGAAGACCCCGCCTAGCAGACCCGGCAGCAAGAAAGCCCCATGGTTCACCGACGAACTGCAGGGCTCCAAGAAGAACTGCCGAGCCCTCGAGAAAGTCTGGCGCAGAGACCCAACACCGAACAACATGACTGCCCTCAAGCTCGCCACCCGAAAACACCACCAACTGATCCACGCCACCAAGAAAACTGCCTTCAAGGAACGACTGGACAACAACGCCCACAACAGCAAGGAACTCTTCAACATCGTTAAAGAGCTCTCCAACCCCAACGCCGGAAACGACATCACCCCTTCGCAAGACCTCTGCAACTCCCTCGCCTCCTACTTCCACAACAAGATCGCGGACATACACAACAGCTTCAGCCCTCAACCGACGCACGCCACGACTGAACCACCACCCTCCTCCACCATCCTCCGCGCCTGGACCCCGATCAGCACCGAAGACACCGTCCGCACGATGAACTCCATCCACTCCGGATCTCCGACCGACCCCTGCCCTCACCACGTCTTCAACAAGGCCGACACTGTCATCGTACCCCACCTGCGGGACATCATCAACACCTCCTTCGACACCGCCACCTTCCCGGAGAGCTGGAAGCACGCCGAACTCAGCGCCCTACTAAAGAAGCCATCAGCCGACCCCACCGACCTCAAGAACTACCGCCCTATCTCGCCGCTCCCGTTTCCTGCAAAAGTCATCGAGAAGACCGTCAACAAGCAGCTGGCTGCCTTCCTCGAGACGAACGGATCCCTCGACCTCTCACAGTCTGGCTTCCGGGCCAACCACAGCACCGAGACCGCCCTGATCGCAGCTACCGATGACATCCGAGCCCTGCTCGACAACGGAGAAACAGCGGCCCTCATCCTCCTAGACCTCTCCGCGGCCTTCGACACAGTCTGCCACCGAACCCTAGTGCAGCGCCTCAGCAACGTCGGAATCCAGGAGAAGGCACTGGAATGGATCACCTCGTTCCTTGCCGGAAGGACACAGAGGGTCCGCCTCCCCCCGTTCAGATCAGAAGCCACCGAAGTCATCTGCGGCGTTCCTCAAGGCTCCTCGCTCAGCCCAACCCTCTTAAACGTCTACATGAGCCTCCTCGCAGCCATCGCACGCCAACACAACCTCAACATCATCTCCTACGCCGACGACACCCAGCTGATCCTCTCCCTCACCAACGACCCCGCCACCGCCAGAGCCAACCTACACGAAGGGATGACAGACGTAGCCAAGTGGATGATGAGCAGCCGCCTGAAACTGAACTCGGACAAGAGGGAAGTCCTCATCCTGGGATCTTCACCCTCCGCCTGGGACGACTCCTGGTGGCCCCCCGCCCTGGGCAGCGCACCCAAACCAACAGACCACGCACGCAACCTGAGCTTCATCCTAGACTCCTCCCTCTCCATGACCAGACAAGTCAACGCCGTCTCCTCGTCATGCTTCAACATCCTGCGCATGCTACGCAAGATCTTCCGGTGGATCCCCAACGTGACCAGGAAGACGGTCACCCAGGCCCTCGTCACCAGCCGTCTGGACTACGGCAACTCTCTCTACGCCGGAACCACCGCCAAACTCCAGAAGAGACTCCAGCGGATCCAGAATGCCTCAGCACGACTCATCCTGGACATCCCCCGTCGCAGCCACATCTCCAGACACCTGAGAGATCTGCACTGGCTCCCGGTCAACAAGAGAATCACCTTCCGCCTCCTCACCCACGCACACAAGGCCCTACACAACCAAGGCCCAGGATACCTCAACAGCCGCCTCAACTTCTACGCTCCCTCACGCCAACTTCGATCGACCGACCACGCCCTCGCCGCCGTCCCCCGGATCCGAAGAGCCACCACAGGAGGAAGGTCCTTCTCCTACCTGGCCGCCAAGACGTGGAACTCCCTCCCGACCCACTTCCGCCTGACCCAGGACCACCTCGCCTTCAGGAAGCAGCTCAAGACCTGGCTGTTCGAGCAGTAGCGGACCCCCCTCCCCCAGCGCCTTGAGACCCTCCGGGTGAGTAGTGCGCTATATAAATGCATTGATTGATTGATTGAGCTCCACAGTACAGCCACATCCTCTTACTGATCTACATATCAGCCATTCACAAGGAATCATCTTAAATGTCCCACACAGTCTTGTGCACAGCAGCGCATCCTAGCAAGAGATACAGTAAAGACGCTTCCAAACTCAACCACCATATTAAGCTGGGCGAAGAGCAAAAGCAACCCAGTACGACAAGACAAACAATAACATCCTTTAGTAAACACATCCGTACAAATCCATAAAAGGATCCAGCAAATCACTATTCACTATTCAGTATAATGCACCACCAAACAATTTCAGTTACCGTAAGATAACAGACATTCCCTGTCTGGCATTTTGAGACGCCATGCCTGGCTCTCGCTTGTCCTGGCCCCCTCCAGAGAGTGCCAAGACTTTAATAGGGTTAGTTGACCCTTTCGCCACTGCTTGTGTTGAACAACCCGGAGGGTATCCCCTCAAGAAGTCTCAGGGTAAACTTACTACGGGCAGCAAGCCACGTGACAGAACCAGGCTGCCTGGTTGTGTTAGAGAGAAGGATAACACGACACGTGACATAATTGTTGTAGGCAACACTTGTGGGCGTCGAGACATGGAGGAGAAACATACAAAAGGACGCGTCATTGCAGGATAATACCCATACAAAGCAATACAATTGAAAAATAACAAGCATTGGCATAGCCAATAGGTCTCGCCTTTTGGACATTATAAGTTATGAGTTATGCAGCACAATATCTTTGGTGCAACAACATCAAGTGTTGCATGGCTAAACACTTATACGGACCCAAAGGCGAGACCTATTGGCTATGCCAATGCTTGTTTCTCCCGAAGCTAATACCACTATGGACAAAGGAGCCAGCACGGTGCCAATCTTTAAATTACTCTATAAGCACATTATGCATTATGATTATATAATAAGAGTTTTTTTACAATGAGAAAATAAAAGAAAACGAAATATTCTAATGGGTGTAGTGTTATTACTCCCTTGATAATGGTTAATATGAATACAGGAATCTCAAATTGAAAGCATTTCACAGACTTCCGGCACCAGTGTTAGAAATGCACATCGTTAAATCAAATACAACAAGCTGAACGGAATCCCACAGTGATGCTGTCCACATAAATAATTACAGTCCGCAGTACACCGAGGTGTCAAAAATCACCAAGAAATTGCAGCAGCTGCATAAAAAAGACACAAGAGAGACGCTCCCATCTAAACCCCAAGGCACACATCCAGCCAGCAAAAACAACATTTGGATTTTGCACTAGCTACCTAAACAAAAACAAATTTAAGTTTAATATTTTCACGCTGACTCATAACGCGTCTTAGGTCGCCGAGAACTCATGCTATTCAGGAAACATCCAACGTGAAAGCTCCTTGGCAGATCCTTCCGCCTGAGTGAGCAGCACCTGCTGAGCTGACCACCCGAGCGCTGCAACGTCTATGCGAATAAAGGGCAGTCTCTGGGCCCAGAGCTTCATATATGACTCAGCCTATCTGAGAACTTGCGCACAAGGAATACAATGCCAAGTGTAGACATTTGTAAACGACTCCTCTGTTTAAACAAGCATACGTCATCTTAAATGGCGCAGCAAGGTATAGCAGAATGCAGCGAAATGGAATGCCACATTTTCTTATTACAGTTGATCCGTAATGTCAGAAATAGTCTGTAGCGAGAAAACCCCAAGCTAGGTGTTCGTGTATGCTTGTTTCAGGTATTCGAAGACCGTACAACATAGTTATGTATACAAATCCTTTCTTTAAAAGGGTAACTGGTGGACATGCGCCTCAAATACAGATTGTAAAGGAATCCCTAATATAAATTACATTAAAAAGAGAAAAAAATAGTGGAACTCTAAGTATTTTATTTACAAGCTAGCTATTCACCAGTACATTGACTATTTAGATCTCGTCCAGGAAGGGCATTCTCATAAAAAAGGTATGCAGAAATAAGCCACCTCTGTTCATTTCTTGCTAGGCGTGGACGGTTTTCTGACACTTTCATTCACTTCGTACTTCTTTTTTTTTTTTTTTTTTGAAAAACCTTTATTGACATTTCAATCAATAACAAGTATGGGCCTACAACCCCCCGGGGCCGGCCGCTAAGCAGTCAGAGCAACAGAGATCAAATGTTAACACAGGCAGCACCTCGGGGAGCAGAATCTTCATGCTAATATAGTCTGGCCAGTGAACAGCGCAGGTAGGACACCAGGATAAAAAGGGTTTTCATTTTATAATGGAAAAAGACAGAAGGATCAGGTGCCGAACAATTTCCCAACAGCGATAAGAGGCAGGCAGAATGATAAACGTAAGCAATAAACAGCAATCTATTGGATCAATGGCGCAGACACAGGAAATTCAGGATGGGGAAGAATATCATGCCCAGCTGCGCCTACAGTCCCCTGCCCTAAAGCCCAGAGAACACCCCGGAAATTGTGGCACACATGAAAAGGCAACGATTCACAACAAAGGAGGTGTACCACGCTGATCCCAGAAAAGAGAAAACAAGAAGAATCAGAGAAGAAAAAGGAGGCCATGGAAAAAAGAGATGAAAGACTAAAGAATCCCCTCCCCCAACCCCCCACCCTGCACCTCTGCAGATGAGTACGCCCCCCCCCCCCCCCCCAGCAGTGTGCCTGTCGCCCTGGAACCAGACCCGAAATATAGAAGAAACAGAGAAAAAGGAGTAAGAAAAGAACCCCACCAGAAGGGGGGGTAGAGAGAGTATTAATAAACTGGAGGAGGGCCTTCAGAACATGCCCCCGGCGTCTCCCTCCCGCACATTATGTTTCCCCCAAAGCAAACAGTAAGCAACACAAAATCGACCATGTCAAAGAAAGATGGGGAGCATTTTGCACCTACTATACCGACAGTTATACCATGAGAGCACGCAACCCCGAGCCCGCCCGCCTATTAGCCGACCACCTCTGAAAGATCATTCTTATCCTTGGCCACTCTTGGCAAATCCGCCCATGCATACCCCTCGACCCGGCGCCATGTCCAATGCTACACGGTAAAGGAGCGTCCAAAAACGAACAGGAAGCGACGCACCCCGGTGGGGTGGAAGTCTCTGAGTACCAACCCAGTCAGCATTATGGAGGAACGTCTTTCCCAGTGCTGCCCCAGGATCTGCACTGCACACAAGGTCCAGGAAGGCGGAATCAGCCAGAGTAGACAACCGTTGCCTGAGTTTTCCCAGGGTCGCCGGAGGCCGCGCACTGGACAAGGCCACCCCCCCCCACTCAGGTCCAATACCTCCGGGACAGATCAGACCCACAGCCAGCCGATCACACAATAGTAAGCTGTCCGGAGTTTCCAGCTGGTCACTAGGCACAGGGGTGGCCCCGACATTGTCGTCCTGAGTGCAGTGCAGGGAGTCCCTGTGTATCGGAAGACAGGCAGGCCGCAACTGTCCCAACGCTGATGCCACACCATCAAGCCTACTCCCCAATACCCAAACGCCATGAAGCAAGGTAGAATGAAGGGCACCGAGAGCCTCGAGAAGGTCACAGTACCCCAGCACAGCTCTCTGCGATCGCTCCGCTACGCTCCCCAGAGTCGCACACTCCCGATCCTGCTGTGACCTGGTGGACAGGATGGTAGACTTCATCGTGACAAGATGGCCGCCGGGTAGGTCCAACCCGTATTGGGACCGGGACCCAGGGGCAAGCGCATCAAGGTCCATGTCGCTGGCAAACAGGGTTCCGGAGGCAGACCAAAAATGTATCCGTTATGTAGTCCCAGGCAACAGTCGTCCCCACCACGGACCAGCGCCCGCGAAATCCGGGAGCAGCCCGCAGGAATCAGGGCGAGTTACGGGCGGCGTGCGGGCAGCTCACCGTCGAAGGTAGAGGCAATCACCGGAGAGTCGTGGAACTGCCACCCCGGGCATGCACTTGTTCCGCTCCGCTTAGTGGTAGGAAGCGACCACGGCGAAATGTAGGCCGATAGTCGCACCGATCCGGCAGTCCGACTCCACCCAGTCACCAAAGGCCGCTGTTGTTAAACTGCCACCCGGCCAAGGTGTCCACTCGAGGTCCCGGCTCCAGGGCCGCACAGGCCGCAAATTGCAAATACCCGTTTCTCCGGCGGTACAGCCGCCAGAAACTTCGGAGTCACTCGATCGGTTGCCGCTCTCATTCACAAAAACGGGCGCATAGCGCAGGCTGAGGATCTAATGCAGGATATCCGTGCGGGATACGGAGGTTCACGGAGCCGGGAGTCTACGCTGCCGTCCCGGTCGCCATCTTGGCTCCTCCCCACTTCGTACTTCTTAAACTGTGTGTGGACTAGAATTCTTAGACTTCCCGTGGCTGGAAATTAATTTTACAATAACAGAAAAGCAATTCACAAAATGAACACTGGAGGTCAGTGTTAGCTCCAAGAAACTCTTGGAAACACATGCAGAGAGATAATATAAATATGTATTCCTTTACTTCGGGAGGTTATAGGTCTTTTCGAAGCAATGTGGGTACTTGTAATCAATATTTTCATTTCGGTGGGGGAGGGGCAGAGTAAGGCACTTGGGAGAGCAAGGCTTAATGAGCCATGAAAGCCACATGGCGGCTGCGCGCGTGCACGCGCTCGTGAACACAAGCTTGAGACCAGGAAAAGATTGTGGTAGCACTTTGAAAAGCCACTAACTAAATGTCTTGCAGTGCAGCGCATGCGCTGGCTCAGAGAGACCTAAAAAGGATGTGTTTGTTGAAAGAGTTAGACGCTAGGCGCATACAATGTGAGCCTACTGTGCTTTATGTGGAAAAAACCCAGATATTATACTCCTAGGCCCTCAGATACAGGACTTGGGAGAGGATGTGGTCCGTAGGCTAGACTGCCGACTTTGGTGCTGGAAACCAGGGTTCGAGCCTCGGGGTCGTGTCCACATTCTGGGATTCTGGGCAAATCACTTAATCTCCCCGTGTCTGAATGTGTTACATAACCGGTGCTCATGTAAAGCGCTCCAATACCTTCGGGTCGAGTTTGTGCTATATAAATATGAAACAAAAAAAATAGTTTGGTTTTTCTCTGACCTGCGGGGGGCGCCGTCGGTAATCACATGCCCAGTTGTTGCATTTTGGCACTACATAACTAACTCCAATGTAACATCTGTTAACTACTCGCGTGGTGATGAGCCCTTTATTGCCTTTCAGTTACTGAGTGCGCAACGCTAGCCCAGTCACTGGGACTTCTGTACAAATGAAAGTAAATGTAATGAGAGATTCGATAACGCGGAGGGAGACCAACTTCTGGAATAAAAATCTTGCGTAACGAGTGTAAACACGAGGCTCAGCCCTGTACAACACCTTCCAACCACATCAAATCATCCCCGATTGATCTTAGATCAGCAGGTTCCAGACACACGTCTGCGCTGATCAAAGCTTTCTCGCTGTCAGGTTTTAGCTGTGGGATATTCTCTCGCCGCCCCCAGGCCCACCCGTGCTCATGTGCACCTCCGGTGCCATTGTTGGTTAATTAAGCCCTCTTTACTCGTCTAGGAGGCTCTTAACAGGTTCAGCGCTGTACAGCTTGGCTGCCATTGAAGATAGCAAAACCAAAGGAAATGATGGACGGAGTGTTGAACATTGCAAGCACTCACCCCCAGTCAACTGATTTGGGTTTAATCCACCACCGTTCTTTAGCCCACTCTGCCACCCCAGTTCAGACATGGCCATATGCAAATCAGTCTGACCCTGTGCCTCATGGGAACAGTCCAGCCCGAACTGCCAAGCCATGTCTTCCCTGGACCGGAAACAAGCTTCCTAGGACCGGTTTCTGGCATTTCAGCCGTCTTCAGCCAGGCTTGCTTGAATCCAGTGGCAAAGTGAGCAAGGGACTCACGTCTGAGCATACCCTGCCAACTTATGGCGAACAAAGCAAAACCAAAGGAAATGATGGACGGAGTGTTGAACATTGCAAGCACTCACCCCCAGTCAACTGATCTGGGTTTAATCCACCACCGTTCTTTAGCCCAGTCTGCCACCCCAGTTCAGACATGGCCATATGCAAATCAGTCTGACCCTGTGCCTCATGGGAACAGTCCAGCCCGAACTGCCAAGCCATGTCTTCCCTGGACCGGAAACAAGCTTCCTAGGACCGGTTTCTGGCATTTCAGCTGGCAGGGTATGCTCAGACGTGAGTCCCTTGCTCACTTTGCCACTGGATTCAAGCAAGCTTGGGCTAAAGAACGGTGATGGATTAAGACCAGATCAGTTGACTGGGGGTGAGTGCTTGCAATGTTCAACACTCTATCCATCATTTCCTTTGGTTTTGCTTTGTTCGCCATAAGTTGGCAGGGTATGCTCAGACGTGAGTCCCTTGCTCACTTTGCCACTGGATTCAAGCAAGCTTGGCTGAAGACGGCTGAAATGCCAGAAACCGGTCCTAGGAAGCTTGTTTCCGGTCCAGGGAAGACATGGCTTGGCAGTTCGGGCTGGACTGTTCCCATGAGGCACAGGGTCAGACTGATTTGCATATGGCCTTGTCTGAACTGGGGTGGCAGAGTGGGCTAAGGAACGGTGATGGATTAAACCCAGATCAGTTGACTGGGGGTGAGTGCTTGCAATGTTCAACACTCCGTCCATCATTTCCTTTGGTTTTGCTTTGTTCGCCATAAGTTGGCAGGGTATGCTCAGACGTGAGTCCCTTGCTCTCTTTGCCACTGGATTCAAGCAAGCTTGGCTGAAGACGGCTGAAATGCCAGAAACCGGTCCTAGGAAGCTTGTTTCCGGTCCAGGGAAGACATGGCTTGGCAGTTCGGGCTGGACTGTTCCCATGAGGCACAGGGTCAGACTGATTTGCATATGGCCTTGTCTGAACTGGGGTGGCAGAGCGGGCTAAAGAACGGTGATGGATTAAACCCAGATCAGTTGACTGGGGGTGAGTGCTTGCAATGTTCAACACTCCGTCCATCATTTCCTTTGGTTTTGCTTTGTTCGCCATAAGTTGGCAGGGTATGCTCAGACGTGAGTCCCTTGCTCACTTTGCCACTGGATTCAAGCAAGCTTGGCTGAAGACGGCTGAAATGCCAGAAACCGGTCCTAGGAAGCTTGTTTCCGGTCCAGGGAAGACATGGCTTGGCAGTTCGGGCTGGACTGTTCCCATGAGGCACAGGGTCAGACTGATTTGCATATGGCCTTGTCTGAACTGGGGTGGCAGAGTGGGCTAAAGAAAGGTGATGGATTAAACCCAGATCAGTTGACTGGGGGTGAGTGCTTGCAATGTTCAACACTCCGTCCATCATTTCCTTTGGTTTTGATTTGTTCGCCATAAGTTGGCAGGGTATGCTCAAACGTGAGTCCCTTGCTCACTTTGCCACTGGATTCAAGCAAGCTTGGCTGAGGACGGCTGAAATGCCAGAAACTGGTCCTAGGAAGCTTGTTTCCGGTCCAGGGAAGACATGGCTTGGCAGTTCGGGCTGGACTGTTCCCATGAGGCACAGGGTCAGACTGATTTGCATATGGCCTTGTCTGAACTGGGGTGGCAGAGTGGGCTAAAGAACGGTGATGGATTAAACCCAGATCAGTTGACTGGGGGTGAGTGCTTGCAATGTTCAACACTCCGTCCATCATTTCCTTTGGTTTTGCTTTGTTCGCCATAAGTTGGCAGGGTATGCTCAAACGTGAGTCCCTTGCTCACTTTGCCACTGGATTCAAGCAAGCTTGGCTGGAGACGGCTGAAATGCCAGAAACCGGTCCTAGGAAGCTTGTTTCCGGTCCAGGGAAGACATGGCTTGGCAGTTCGGGCTGGACTGTTCCCATGAGGCACAGGGTCAGACTGATTTGCATATGGCCTTGTCTGAACTGGGGTGGCAGAGTGGGCTAAAGAACGGTGATGGATTAAACCCAGATCAGTTGACTGGGGGTGAGTGCTTGCAATGTTCAACACTCCGTCCATCATTTCCTTTGGTTTTGCTTTGTTCGCCATAAGTTGGCAGGGTATGCTCAAACGTGAGTCCCTTGCTCACTTTGCCACTGGATTCAAGCAAGCTTGGCTGAAGACGGCTGAAATGCCAGAAACCGGTCCTAGGAAGCTTGTTTCCGGTCCAGGGAAGACATGGCTTGGCAGTTCGGGCTGGACTGTTCCCATGAGGCACAGGGTCAGACTGATTTGCATATGGCCTTGTCTGAACTGGGGTGGCAGAGTGGGCTAAAGAACGGTGATGGATTAAACCCAGATCAGTTGACTGGGTGTGAGTGCTTGCAATGTTCAACACTCCGTCCATCATTTCCTTTGGTTTTGCTTTGTTCGCCATAAGTTGGCAGGGTATGCTCAAACGTGAGTCCCTTGCTCACTTTGCCACTGGATTCAAGCAAGCTTGGCTGAAGACGGCTAAAATGCCAGAAACCGGTCCTAGGAAGCTTGTTTCCGGTCCAGGGAAGACATGGCTTGACAGTTCGGGCTGGACTGTTCCCATGAGGCACAGGGTCAGACTGATTTGCATATGGCCTTGTCTGAACTGGGGTGGCAGAGTGGGCTAAAGAACCCTGATGGATTAAACCCAGATCAGTTGACTGGGGGTGAGTGCTTGCAATGTTCAACACTCCGGCCATCATTTCCTTTGGTTTTGCTTTGTTCGCCATAAGTTGGCAGGGTATGCTCAGACGTGAGTCCCTTGCTCACTTTGCCACTGGATTCAAGCAAGCTTGGCTGAAGACGGCTGAAATGCCAGAAACCGGTCCTAGGAAGCTTGTTTCCGGTCCAGGGAAGACATGGCTTGGCAGTTCGGGCTGGACTGTTCCCATGAGGCACAGGGTCAGACTGATTTGCATATGGCCTTGTCTGAACTGGGGTGGCAGAGTGGGCTAAAGAACGGTGATGGATTAAACCCAGATCAGTTGACTGGGGGTGAGTGCTTGCAATGTTCAACACTCCGTCCATCATTTCCTTTGGTTTTGCTTTGTTCGCCATAAGTTGGCAGGGTATGCTCAGACGTGAGTCCCTTGCTCTCTTTGCCACTGGATTCAAGCAAGCTTGGCTGAAGACGGCTGAAATGCCAGAAACCGGTCCTAGGAAGCTTGTTTCCGGTCCAGGGAAGACATGGCTTGGCAGTTCGGGCTGGACTGTTCCCATGAGGCACAGGGTCAGACTGATTTGCATATGGCCTTGTCTGAACTGGGGTGGCAGAGTGGGCTAAAGAACGGTGATGGATTAAACCCAGATCAGTTGACTGGGGGTGAGTGCTTGCAATGTTCAACACTCCGTCCATCATTTCCTTTGGTTTTGCTTTGTTTGCCATTGAAGATATTTACTGAATGCTGGGCAATGGACACAAAGAAACGACGTGTGACTGCTCTTAACAAATGCACCCCTCTTACTGGTCACTGTCCTTGCTGTGTGAGGTAGAGTTATGTGTCCGGAGAAAAACAAGGTGCTTTTAAGAGCCCTACAGAGCTACAGAGCGTAAAAAACAAGTGCACTAAAAGTTTAAAAAAAAAAAAGTTTGACGAGGGGAGGGGAGAGAGGAGGGGGGCTGGGCCTTTTTCCCTTGCGGGAGCAGGGCAGCCCTACTGGAAGCAGGGCAGTCCTTTTGCTGAATCTTCCAAAGGTGCAGGAGTGTTCTGAATTCAGGTTGTGAGAGTTCCTTTTTTACCCCCCACCATTCCCTGAATACGGGATGCCCCTTTTGTCTTATCTTGACCTTGGTTGAGCCCACTTGTAATTCTTACACTTCTTCCGCTACAGAGACAATCATAAGGCTGATCAAAGCCACCAGGTCTGGCTTCCAGGTGACCCGTGTCCTCCCAGTGCTGCCATTCCCATTGCTGAAACCATCGCTCCCACACTGACTAGCATTTTGCACATAATGTTTCAGTCTGGCTCCTTTCCAAATAGTTGGAAAAACGTGTCAGTGCTTCCTCTTTTAAAGAATCCTTTGTTGGATTCTTTAGCTCCAAATAGCTATCGCTCCGCATCGTGTCTCCCCTTACCTGCCAAGGTAATTGAGAAAGTAATGAATACTCAACTCGTTGAGTTCATCGCAGACAACAATTTACTGGATGCCACCGAATTTGCCTTCCATTTTGACCATAGGCAGAAATGGCACTAATCAGGGCAACAGAGGAAATCAGGAAATCCCTCCACGGGGGGGGGGGGGGGGGGGGGGCAGAACAGGACTGTTCTTATTATAACTGTCAGCGGCATTTGATACTGTTAACCATGGCGGACGGTTAGCTCGTCCAGCCAGTATCGGAAACACTGGCACCACCTGGAATCTTCTTAGTTCATTCCTTCATGGTAGTTAAGAATCAGTCTATGTAAATAATTTTGTTTCTGATTCTTTTTCTCTCCTGCGTGGGGTCATACTGGGGTCCTCACTAAGCCCGACGCTGTTTAACATTTACGTTACCCCTCAGGCTGAGTTATCTATCCGTTCGGCTTTTACCCTACATCCTACGCTGACGACACTCAAATAGTTGTCTTCCTTGCCAATGAAGCATCTGGTATAGGAACCAACTTTTGTAAATGTATGCAGGCCGTCGGCCAATGGATGGGAGAGAACCGCCTTCAGTTAAACTCAGGACAGACTGAGTCCTGCTCTTCGGAGCTCATCCCTCGTTCTGGACTCTCGCCCGGTGGCCCCAAGACATGGGCCCTCTTACTTCTCCTCTCAACAAAAACCACAACCTGGGTGTCCTAAATAATAACATATTGTCTTTTACTGACCAAATCAGTGTGGTCACTTCCAAGGCCTTTCACATTCTTATGGTAATAAAGAAGATGCTCCCGTTTATCCTTTCTCAGCTCCAGACAATGGTAGTGAGTTCTCTTGCCCTAGCCAGGCTCAAATATTGTAATGGTCTGTATCCTGCCCCACATCAACATGTGCTCCAAAGGCTACAGACCTTGAAGAATGCGGCCGCCAGGCTTCTTCTTAAAATCGCCAAACACCAATCGGTGTCTAAACCTATGAAGAAGCTGCGCTGGCTGCCCATCAGGCAGAGAGCTACTTTCAAGGCTTTGTGCATTGTTTATAAATGTCTACACGACCGAGGGCCCTTGTTCCTCAAAAATAGTTTTAACTGGTACATTTGCAATAGGTCTTTGAGATCCTCCGCCGTGCCGCCAAAGCTGTGATCATGTCCAGATTCAAACACGCAACCTGAGGCGGCTGCAGCTTTGTGCAGGGAGCCTCTCAAGTCTGGAATAACCTTCCTTTACATATCAAAACGTTCACAATAATCTTCTGATATTCAGAAAGATCCTCACGACTTGGCTATTTAACTCTTTATAATGAGTCTTGGTCTTTTCCCGATCTTCTGCCACAATGTTGCTAGTGCCAAGACACGCTCGGGTATTCAATAAAACTGTTTAAGATTAACATAACATTAACAATCTTTCCTCTTTCCTTTTTTTGGCTCTACACTGGGTAGGTTAACAAAGGACAGGCAGACCTAGATGTGAGCTGCATTATCAGCGGCAGTGGAGGCAGCCCATAGAAGTCACGAAAGGATAAGCAAGCCCGAAGCTGCCCCTTTGAGGCTCAGGAAGGCTGAGTAAACCTCGCTGGACTTCCTGCTCAGGGAAGCAACACCTTGCCCCACACCCAAGGTCATCTTGTACATATGTCTGGGAGGAATACACAGGAGAGCCATTCACAGCCATGTGACTCCTGACACTGGAAAAAAGGCACATTAGGTTTAGGCTGTAAAAAGCCAACTTTCTAAACTGGATTTGCTGCTGCGTAGAAGAACACAGTGGGATTTGCTCTAAAGTCAGGCCAACAAATGATGCGGCTTGGGCGGATCTGCATGCAGGTAGATCCCGTTCTTCTGTCGATTCTCCAGGCAGAATGCCTTAAAACGTTTGCTAAGTTCTAGTTTTTAAGCTTAGGCAGGAGGAGTACCACTATGGCAGCCCTTCTTCTGAGGACAGAAGTGTGCTGTAGAAGGATTCTGAGAATGCTAATTGTATCCCCAGTTTCAGCCTGTGGGTGGGAGATGCCCCCTTTGTTTAATCTTCCCCCTTTCCTGGGTTTGGCTCCAAATTGGCTGTGGTAACAAAGGATAGGTAGGCCTAGATGCGAGCTGTATTATCATTAGCCAGGCAGGCAGCCCTTGCAAGTCTGGAAGGCCGCGATGCACCGCTGAGGCAGCACCTTTGATGCTCAAGAAGGTTCAGGACCAGCCCCCATAACATCCTTCTAAGTGAAGCAACACCTACTACACACACATGGACCTTTTGTGTATATGCCTGGGAGCAGAATGTAAAATATCACAGGAGAGCCATTCAGTCATGTTTCTCGACACAGGCAAAAAGGCACAATAGGTTTACGCAGGAAAAGGCAAACTTTCTAAAAGTGGCATTTTCAGAAGAGTAACTTAAAATCCAACTTTGCCTTTAAAGGGGATTTTAACTTGCAATTCATTTGACTGTAAACAGTGTTTTTCTATGTGGTACCAAACTGTAGTTGGCACTTATCAAATGTAACAAGGTAACCCAACGTTAGTCTATGACAGAGATAGGCCTTCAACAGTGAAACATTATTTTAGGAGGTTTTCATTGCCAGGACATGTAAACCTTAAACCCACATATCCAGCTTTTTAAATACTAAGGACACTGCCCTAGGAGATGTTAGGGACTACCTCCAGGGTGACTTATAAGTTTTAAAAAAGGAAGGTTTTGGTCTGGTAAAATGTTTATTTTGCCAGGTCGAAATGGCAGTATAAAACTGCACTTTAGGCTGCAGTGGCACGCCTGAGTCATGTACAAGATTTAAAAGGCTACTTAAGATACTTGCAGCATTTAATTTACATGCCCTGGGTACATGTAATACCATATACTAAAGATTTACAAATAAATGAAATGTACGAATCAGGTGTAGGCCAATTTTGCCATGTTTAAAAGGGAACATATAAGCGTTTTAACCCTGGTTAGCTGGGGTAAACGGCACAAAGTCCTAATGGCAACAAAAACAAGTTAAGAAAAGGAGGCAGAGGAAGGAAAGGGCCACCCTGCAGGAAGTGGCAGACAATAACCATTCTACTGCCAACCACCCACTGGTTGCTCAGTATACTAATTACTTAATGAGTTGCCTCTCTATTATGTCCACTAAGTGCCAAGAGGCTTCTGGAGACCAAATGTTATACCTTATAGATGCAGATTAATAAATGATAAATAAATAATTCTATTAGGATATCCTCCTGCCTCGACGATTAGAAGGGTTTCCCTCTCTGCCAGAAATTAATTCTAGTGCTGTTTTAGTAAATATTATTATTGATTACTGGAGTGTGTAACCAATTATATTATGAGACATACGGATTGCATTATCTACACACTTGTAATTCCCTGGCTGAGATCTGCAGATTTTCAATAAAGTTAACAATTCTCCCTTGTTGCAACACAAAGTGGACTGAAATATTATTCCTAAATCAAAACTGCCGAGATACCACAGGAAGGCTAGTTCTCAACTTGATATCTAATTGGACCAATTATCGTAGAACAAAGATTAGTACCCGCCTAGTTAATAACAACACAAGATCCGCTTCAGTAATAGTCTGCATGTAAACATTACATTTGGCAGAAAACAGATTATGTTCTGTGATGGGTTTCCCGTGAAAAGGGTCATACCAGAAGAATTGACTTGAAGAGGAATACACAGCACACCGCAGGAGAGCCATTCACAGTCATGTGACAATAGACACTGGCATGAAGGCACATTTAGTTTAGGCAGGAAAAGGACAACTTTCTAAAAGTGACATTTTCAGAATAGTAACTTAAAATATGAATTTACACCAAAAGAGATCTGAAATTACAGGTAATTTGAGAGCAAGCAGCGCATCTCTATCTAGTCCAGTACAGTACAGTACAGTACAGTCTAGTCCAGCAAGGACTTGTAAAACATAATGGCGAGACCTGCCTACTTATTCTCCTCGACCTCTCTGCTGCATTTGATACAGTTAACCACTCTTCCTTACTCAACGAGCACAAAGTTCGCTTTGGCCTTAATGGTCCTGTCCGCAAGTGGTTCGCCTCATACCTCCAACATATAACACAACAAATCAAAATCAATGACTGCCTCTCAAACCCTACCCCTGTTTCCCTTGGTGTCCCCCAGGGATCCATTCTCTCCCCCTCCCTCTTCAACCTCTTTATGGAACCCCTGACCCTCATTCTACAACAAGCTGGAATCAACTATCACCTCTATGCTGATGACACCCAACTTTACTATAAAATTAGATCCCACTCTGATGTTCTTCACCTTAACAACACCCTGAATAAGATCCAATCCTGGTTTCACTCCAATCATCTCAAACTCACGCCTACCAAAACTGAAAGCATTATCTTCTCTCCAAAAAGCAACCCGCTCCCCATCCAAACCTAGGTCTCTGACCTTAATGCCCTCAACTGTTTGCTCTACTTATCCAACTCGGTGAAATCTCTTGATATCACCATTGACAATAACCTTACTCTTAATGTCCACATAAAAAACTCTCCGTCATCTCAAGAAAATTAAACCCTTCATTCCAGCTGATGACTTCAAATTGGTTGTCCAGCCACTTGTCCTCTTGAAAATTGACTATGGTAAGGCTAATCACCAACTATAAACGTTTTGACCACATCTCCTCAGCCCTCAAAGCCCTTAAATGGCTCCCCGTCGAAGGAAGATCCTCCTACAAGACTGCATGCATTAAGCACAAAGCCCTTCATCAAAATACCCCATTGTACCTCACAAATAAACTCCAAAAAGTGGGCTGCTCCCGACCGATGAGAAGCACCAATGCTCTCCTCCTTGCCCCACCTCTGTTAAAAAAGAAAACTACACAATCTCGCTCCTTCTACGGGAATGCTACAAACATCTGGAATGCTCTCCCAAGGACCTGCGATGTAACCCTCCTACGTCAGCTTTAAAAAAGACCTCAAACTTCACCTCCTCAACAAATATTGGGGTCCATAACCTCACCGCTTACTCATCACTCTGCTTCCCCCTTCCTGTTTCCCCTTTACTACTCTCCTCCTGTCACTCACTCCCCCCTTCTTTTTCATATCTCACCTGTTCTACTCTCTCCCTAGCCCCCTCTTTCCCATCCCTGCCATCTCCTACTCTCACCCATCCCCTCCCTTAATCTCTCTCCATCTATTCTACTTCTTCTTCCTCAATTTGTTTTTTCACCCACCTATTTTTCATCTAAATTATTCACCACCCGCAGACCATTGAGCTTACCTTTGTTTCTCACTACTGTATAAAATCTGATTACTTATATCCATGTATATAGCGCTCTTTTTTGCCTATTTGTTAATTAATTTGTGTTTATTCTCACCTGCCTGAATGTTATTATGCTTTTGAACAACTGTTTTATTCCTGTACTGTCTTTATACTCTTGTATAGCGCTCTGATACCCCCAGGTCTAGCCAGCGCTATATAAAACCTTTAAAATAAATAAATAAACATGGACAGCTTTTTAAATACTAAGCACATTGTCCTATTTACAGGCCCTGGGTACATGTAACACCATATACTGGAGACTTACAAGTAGATTAAATGTACCAATCAGGTGTAGGCCAATAAAACAATGTTTGAAAGGTAGACCACAAGAACTTTAGCACAGGTTAGTAGGGGTAACACCAACAAAAAAGAGATCTGAGAAAGGATGCAGAAGGAGGCATTACATCTGGGGTGGCCCTGCAAAAAGGGCCAGATCCAATGGGAATCCTTTGAGAGATCTTCCTACAATAAGTATAATTTGATTACGAAAATATAAGCAATCTCCAAAAGTCAGGAAGAACCTTTTATTTGTTCATGTCCTTCTAATAGTGCTGTAATACGAAGGAGGCTTAACATGCACTTTATAAATAATCAGATAAATACATGGTCAAAGTAAGCAGGACGACAATAGCATAGAAGCAAGCTGGAGGCAAAGACTGTCAGGCATATTGAAAGGCGTAAGTAGAGTTGAAGATGGAATAAATTAGATGCTAGAAGATTCCTAAAGTGAGTAAGTCGAATACTATACTATTGGATGCAGGAAGGGAGTTCTAGAGGCTGGAAGTGGCTCTCGACAATAACTGTTTTAGTGCTAGGGAAGAGTACAGAAAAGGAGAGAATGCTTACTCCTACATCCTTGCTCTCCATCAGAGATGATAAAAAGAGCTGCAGGGTTATGCAGGGTTAGCATTGGCTCTTTGGATGAATAGTTTTTGTGAGAAGGCATCTGATTTTATATTGCATTCTGGTGTGGATGGACAGGCAATGATCCTCTCTCAGGACCAGAGTCATGTGGTAAAATGTTCTGAAGGGAGAAACCACCAAGCAATTGCGTGGTAAACCATGTGAAGGCCGGAAAGATTAGATCATTCAAGACATTTCAATTCATTGGCAAAGTGGGCAACTGCTGAAGGCCCCATCTTCCAAGGGTCCACCCTTGGCAAATGAACTTCCTCTCTATCTGACCCATCTTCATTTTATTTTTCTAAATGTCTATTTCTCTCTTCCAAACTCTTCCTCTGGCTCAGTCTCTCTATCCTGCATCATATTAAGGATTCAAGGGGTAACCAGGCTAGAAATATTTCAAATGTTTCTGTGTGACCCTGTTTAGAATTGATTGGCATCCTGCGTGCTTGAATTGGAATAGGATGAGTAAAAACATTTTAGTTTGTTCTGTACGGGGGTCCCCAAAATATTTCTTCCCCGGGGCCAAGAAAATCTTTAAGATGACAATTGAGATAATGTTACTGAGATGGAACGGAAGCTAGCAAAAGAAGAATTTAAATGAACGGGCGCCTAGTGGAGTGCCTAAAAAGAGGGCTTCACCCCTTATCATCTGGTTCTTGAAAACTCCAGAAAACTAAAAGGATTGGACATGTAGCAGTCTCTTATTGGAATTGTGCTGCATACTTAAATTGGAAACATTAGATAACTTGAAATCTGAGTGCTTTGCCTCTACTTAACCAGCATTTTCAGTACATTTGTGACACCTCATTCTTCTTTATGTTATAGTTGTGAATATAAAAATATTTGTGCAGAACCTGAGATATCTACAAGGAAATTCAGCATTAGTTATTTTGTCAAGGAAGAGTTCTAATATGTCATTCCGGTAATAACTATCAGGATTTGCAGATTGTAAACAACAGAGTCTGGTGACAATCCTACCCTTGACCAGGAAGTAGTCCTAACTGTACATAAATGAGCACAGAGAACAGGACCAAACTCTGAGGACAAGAGGGAGTGGGAGTGACAGAGACAAGACACAGCTGGAGCAACACTGCCTTGTCTGGGGTACCTTTCTCCTTCTTCAGAAGATTCACAGTTGTATTCTTACAGGTTAACACCAAACATGTACTATCTAGAGCGCTCTGCTGGTTTGTACCTAAGAGCGCTCTGCTGGTCCGTACCTAAGAGCGCTCTGCTGGTCTGTACCTAAGAGCGCTCTGCTGGTCTGTACCTAAGAGCGCTCTGCTGGTCCGTACCTAAGAGCGCTCTGCTGGTCTGCACCTAAGAGCACTCTGCAGGTCCGTACCTAAGGGCGCTCTGATGGTCCGTACCTAGGAGCGCTCTGCAGGTCCACACCTAAGAGCGCTCTGCAGGTCCGCACCTAAGAGCGCTCTGATGGTCCGCACCTAGGAGAGCCCTGATGGTCCGTATCTAAAAGCGCTCTCCTGGTCCGTACCTAAGAGCTCTCTGCTGGTCCCCACCTAAGAGCGCTCTGATGATCCGCACCTAAGAGCGATCTGATGGTCCGCACCTAAGAGCGCTCTGCAGGTCCCCACCTAAGAGCGCTCTGCTGGGCCGTACCTAAGAGCGCTCTGCTGGTCCGCACCTAAGTGCGCTCTGCTGGGCCGTACCTAAGAGCGCTCTGGTGGTCCGCACCTAAGGGCGCTCAACAGTTCCGCATCTAAGAGTGCTCTGCAGGTCCGCAACTAAGGGCGCTCTGCTGGTCTGTATCTAAGAGCACTCTGCTGGTGCGTACCTAAGAGCGCTCTGCAGGTCCGCACCTAAAAGCGCTCTGCTGGTCCGCACCTGAGAGTGCTCTGCTGGTCTGCACCTAAGAGCGCTCTGCTGGTCTGCACCTAAAAGCGCTCTGCTGGTCCGCACCTAAGAGCGCTCTGCTGGTCTGCACCTAAGAGCACTCTGCAGGTCCGTACCTAAAAGCGCTCTGATGGTCCATACTTAAGAGCGCTTTGCTGGTTTGTACCTAAGAGCGCTCTGCTGGTCCGAACCTAAGAGCGCTCTGCTGGTCCGAACCTAAGAGCGCTCTGCTGGTCCGCACCTAAGGGCGCTCTTCTGGTCTGTATCTAAGAGCACTCTGCTGGTGCGTACCTAAGAGTGCTCTGCTGGTCCGCACCTAAGAGCGCTCAACAGTTCCGCATCTAAGAGTGCTCTGCAGGTCCGCAACTAAGAGCACTTTGCTGGTCCCCACCTAAGAGCGCTCTGCTGGTCCCCACCTAAGAGCGCTCTGCAGGTCCACACCTAAGAGCGCTCTGATGGTCTGCACCTAAGAGCGCTCTGATGGTCCGCACCTAAGAGCGCTCTGCAGGTCAGCACCTAAGAGAGCCCTGATGGTCCGTATCTAGGACTGAGAGCGCTCTGCAGGTCCGCACCTAAGAGCGCTTTGCGGGTCCGTACCTAAGAGCTCTCTGATGGTCCGTACCTAAGAGCGCTCTGCTGGTTTGTACCTAAGAGCGCTCTGCTGGTCCATACCTAGGAGCGCTCTGCTGGTCTGTATCTAAGAGCGCTCTGCTGGTGCGTACCTAAGAGCGCTCTGCTGGTCCGCACCTAAGAGCGCTCTGCTGGGCCGTACCTAAGAGCGCTCTGCTGGTCCGCACCTAAGTGCGCTCTGCTGGTCCGTACATAAGAGTGCTCTGCTGGTCCATACCTAGGAGTGTCTGCTGGTCTGTATCTAAGAGCGCTCTGCTGGTGCGTACCTAGGAGCGCTCTGCTGGTGCGTGCCTAAGAGCGCTCTGCTGGTGCGTACCTAAGAGCGCTCTGCTGGCCCGTACATAAGTGCGCTCTGCTGGTCCGTACCTAAGAGCGCTCTGCTGGTCCATACCTAGGAGCGCTCTGCTGGTCTGTATCTAAGAGCGCTCTGCTGGTGCGTACCTAGGAGCGCTCTGCTGGTGCGTGCCTAAGAGCGCTCTGCTGGTGCGTACCTAAGAACGCTCTGCTGGTCCGTACATAAGTGCGCTCTGCTGGTCCGTACCTAAGAGCGCTCTGCTGGTCCGTACCTAAGAGCACTCTGCTGGTGCGTACCTAAGAACGCTCTGCAGGTCCGCACCTAAAAGCGCTCTGCTGGTGCGTACCTAAGAGAGCTCTGCTGGTCCGCACCTAAGAGCGCTCTGCTGGTCTGCACCTAAGATCACTCTGCAGGTCCGTACCTAAAAGCGCTCTGATGGTCCATACTTAAGAGCGCTTTGCTGGTTTGTACCTAAGAGCGCTCTGCTGGTCCGAACCTAAGAGCGCTCTGCTGGTGCGTACCTAAGAGTGCTCTGCTGGTCCGCACCTAAGAGCGCTCAACAGTTCCGCATCTAAGAGTGCTCTGCAGGTCCGCAACTAAGAGCGCTTTGCTGGTTCCCACCTAAGAGCGCTCTGCTGGTCTCCACCTAAGAGCGCTCTGCAGGTCCACACCTAAGAGTGCTCTGATGGTCTGCACCTAAGAGCGCTCTGATGGTCCGCACCTAAGAGCGCTCTGCAGGTCAGCACCTAAGAGAGCCCTGATGGTCCGTATCTAGGACTGAGAGCGATCTACAGGTCCGCACCTAAGAGCGCTTTGCGGGTCCGTACCTAAGAGCTCTCTGATGGTCCGTACCTAAGAGCGCTCTGCTGGTTTGTACCTAAGAGCGCTCTGCTGGTCCATACCTAGGAGCGCTCTGCTGGTCTGTATCTAAGAGCGCTCTGCTGGTGCGTACCTAAGAGCGCTCTGCTGGTCCGCACCTAAGAGCGCTCTGCTGGTCCGTATCTGAGAGCGCTCTGCTGGTCCGTATTTAAGAGCGCTCTGCTGGTCCGTACATAAGTGCGCTCTGCTGGTCCGTACCTAAGAGCGCTCTGCTGGTCCGTACCTAAGAGCACTCTGCTGGTGCGTACCTAAGAACGCTCTGCAGGTCCGCACCTAAAAGCGCTCTGCTGGTGCGTACCTAAGAGAGCTCTGCTGGTCCGCACCTAAGAGCGCTCTGCTGGTCTGCACCTAAGAGCACTCTGCAGGTCCGTACCTAAAAGCGCTCTGATGGTCCATACTTAAGAGCGCTTTGCTGGTTTGTACCTAAGAGCTCTCTGCTGGTCCGAACCTAAGAGCGCTCTGCTGGTGCATACCTAAGAGTGCTCTGCTGGTCCGCACCTAAGAGCGCTCAACAGTTCCGCATCTAAGAGTGCTCTGCAGGTCCGCAACTAAGAGCGCTTTGCTGGTCCCCACCTAAGAGCGCTCTGCTGGTCCCCACCTAAGAGCGCTCTGCAGGTCCACACCTAAGAGCGCTCTGATGGTCTGCACCTAAGAGCGCTCTGATGGTCCGCACCTAAGAGCGCTCTGCAGGTCAGCACCTAAGAGAGCCCTGATGGTCCGTATCTAGGACTGAGAGCGCTCTGCAGGTCCGCACCTAAGAGCGCTTTGCGGGTCCGTACCTAAGAGCTCTATGATGGTCCGTACCTAAGAGCGCTCTGCTGGTTTGTACCTAAGAGCGCTCTGCTGGTCCATACCTAGGAGCGCTCTGCTGGTCTGTATCTAAGAGCGCTCTGCTGGTGCGTACCTGAGAGCGCTCTGCTGGTCCGCACCTAAGAGCGCTCTGCTGGTCCGTATCTGAGAGCGCTCTGCTGGTCCGTATCTAAGAGCACTCTGCTGGTCCGCACCTAAGAGCGCTCTGCTGGTCTGCACCTAAGAGCACTCTGCAGGTCCGTACCTAAAAGCGCTCTGATGGTCCATACTTAAGAGCGCTTTGCTGGTTTGTACCTAAGAGCGCTCTGCTGGTCCGAACCTAAGAGCGCTCTGCTGGTGCGTACCTAAGAGTGCTCTGCTGGTCCGCACCTAAGAGCGCTCAACAGTTCCGCATCTAAGAGTGCTCTGCAGGTCCGCAACTAAGAGCGCTTTGCTGGTCCCCACCTAAGAGCGCTCTGCTTGTCCCCACCTAAGAGCGCTCTGCAGGTCCACACCTAAGAGCGCTCTGATGGTCTGCACCTAAGAGCGCTCTGATGGTCCGCACCTAAGAGCGCTCTGCAGGTCAGCACCTAAGAGAGCCCTGATGGTCCGTATCTAGGACTGAGAGCGCTCTGCAGGTCCGCACCTAAGAGCGCTTTGCGGGTCCGTACCTAAGAGCTCTATGATGGTCCGTACCTAAGAGCGCTCTGCTGGTTTGTACCTAAGAGCGCTCTGCTGGTCCATACCTAGGAGCGCTCTGCTGGTCTGTATCTAAGAGCGCTCTGCTGGTGCGTACCTGAGAGCGCTCTGCTGGTCCGCACCTAAGAGCGCTCTGCTGGTCCGTATCTGAGAGCGCTCTGCTGGTCCGTATCTAAGAGCACTCTGCTGGTCCGCACCTAAGAGCGCTCTTCTGGTCCGTATCTGAGAGCGCTCTGCTGGTTTGTACATAAGAGCGCTCTGCTGATCCATACCTAGGAGCGCTCTGCTGGTCTGTATCTAAGAGCGCTCTGCTGGTGCGTACCTAAGAGCGCTCTACTGGTCCGCACCTAAGAGCGCTCTACTGGTCCGTATCTAAGAGCGCTCTGCTGGTCCGTATCTAAGAGCGCTCTGCTGGTCCGCACCTAAGAGCGGTCTGCTGGTCCATACCTAGGAGCGCTCTGCTGGTCTGTATCTAAGAGCGCTCTGCTGGTGCGTACCTAGGAGCGCTCTGCTGGTGCGTGCCTAAGAGCGCTCTGCTGGTGCGTACCTAAGAGCACTCTGCTGGTCCGCACCTAAGAGCGCTCTACTGGTCCATACCTAAGAGCGCTCTGCTGGTCCATACCTAAGAGCGGTCTGCTGGTCCATACCTAGGAGCGCTCTGCTGGTCTGTATCTAAGAGCGCTCTGCTGGTGCGTACCTAGGAGCGCTCTGCTGGTGCGTGCCTAAGAGCGCTCTGCTGGTGCGTACCTAAGAGCGCTCTGCTGGTCCGCACCTAAGAGCGCTCTACTGGTCCATACCTAAGAGCGCTCTGCTGGTCCGCACCTAAGAGCGGTCTGCTGGTCCATACCTAGGAGCGCTCTGCTGGTCTGTATCTAAGAGCGCTCTGCTGGTGCGTACCTAGGAGCGCTCTGCTGGTGCGTGCCTAAGAACGCTCTGCTGGTGCGTACCTAAGAGCGCTCTGCTGGTCTGCACCTAAGAGCGCTCTGATGGTCCGCACCTAAGAGCGCTCTGCTGGTCCGCACCTAAGAGCGGTCTGCTGGTCCATACCTAGGAGCGCTCTGCTGGTCTGTATCTAAGAGCGCTCTGCTGGTGCGTACCTAGGAGCGCTCTGCTGGTGCGTGCCTAAGAGCGCTCTGCTGGTGCGTACCTAAGAGCGCTCTGCTGGTCTGCACCTAAGAGCGCTCTGATGGTCTGCACCTAAGAGCGCTCGGATGGTCTGCACCTAAGAGCGTTCTGCTGGTCCATAACATTTCAAGGATACCAGATACTGCAATTGCCCCTTTACTCTACTGGAATTGATTATAGCTTCGTCGTCAAACTCCATGAACCTACCTGTGATGTCTAGAGGGAGGCATGTTGTAGGTTTAATCCTAGGTATGTGAAAAAACGAATGTATCCTCCATCTCCTTGAGAAGATCTAAAGCTATTGTATTTTGCCCCCCCAAACGAAATAATGGAAAGAAAGTCTCAAATGTAGGTGCCAATCTGGGGGCAAATATAGCAACATTGAGAATTGTGTAGGCATGCAAACCAAATCCCATTTCTTGTAATTGGGAGTATTTTTTGATGATGATCAGCAGAGCGCTTGTAACCATCTTTTGTGTGCTTTAAATGCAGTAGTGTGCTGGACTGTATTGAAGCGATAGAGGATAATAGGGATTACACTGATGGGGTGAGGTGGACTGGGCAATCTCAGAAAATAGTTCAGGGTGGAAACCAAAGAAACAGAAGGATGAATGTCCTTCAGAATAATACAGAGAATTATTGTAAGCAAAGCCTGCTAATAGTAACCACAAAACCTACTGTTCTTGTTAATCATGGAGTAATATTGAAGAAACTTTCTGGAGATTGATTGATCTACTCAGTCTGACCCCCTTTACATCCACAGCCAAACCACCTGGGTGTGGAGTACCCCAGGGCTCGGCCCTGAGCCCCTCACTGTTTAATATTTACCTGGCCCCCCTAGCTATGTTAGTAGAGGCATAGGGCATCAGGAGTATCTCTTATGCAGATGACACGCAGTTGATGCTCTCAATCCAGGAGAAGGAGGTGGCTGCGTGGACTGCATTTAAAGGATGCTTAAGAGCCGCCGGCAAATGGATGCATATGACCTGGCTCAGGCTGAACTCTGAGAAAACTGAGATTCTTTTTTTGGGCCTGATGCTCATAATTGGTGGCCTTCGGGGCTCAGCCGCCCCCCACCCCCCTTCCTACAACAGAGGCAAGAAACCCGGGGGTCAAACTTGGCTCCAATGTATCCTTTGAATCTCAGGGTAGGTCTCTTTCTTCCAGCTGTTTTGCTACATTGAAATAGTCCACCTGATCCTGCAGGAGTGCCGTACATGGGTTATCCAGGCTCTGATAACCTCAGAACCGGATTACAAAAATAGTTTGTATTTTGTTTTACCATCCTACCAGCTTCACTGTTTGAAGATTATTCAAAATGCAGCAGCTTGGCTGATTCTGACACTACCTGCTCGAGTCCCAGTTGCGGCCCATCTGTGGAGTCTTCATTGGCGACCTGTGGCCAGTCGTATACAATTCCAAGACATAGAGCTGTTGAGCATAAAGGCCCTGGTTATTTGAGGAAAAGACTGCTCCCCTACCATCAGGCCAGAGCGCTTCGACCTAATGGACAGAAGCTATTAAGCATCCCTAGAAGGAGTAGGATTAGAAGAGGCGGGCATTCTCTTTTTTATTTAACTGATAAACTCGAACACACCTTCCATTTTGTGACCTCTGAGTCCTTTTTCCGCAGCCTACTCAAAACATATTGGTTTGATAATTAAGCTCCTTCTATCTCACTTTATTCTTCAGTGTATTTACAACCACTAGCGCCGGGACGCCTCTTCAGAGGCAGCAGTGCGCTTTATAAATTCTATTGTATTGTATTGTATTGTATCCGTCAGGGGCTGATGGCAACTAGACCTGAACTTGACAGTACCCAACCCATGACTCCTTGTGTGCCAAAACTTCGAGATTAATTGGGAACCTGGGAACCTCTGCCAATAATTATTTCAGTGGCCAGACCATGTAATCATACTGTGTACTTTAAGAAGATCATACTTATTTGAGGAGAAGTAGGTAACATTTAAAATGGAATGACTTGAGCATAAGAGTTAAGAGGTCTACCACTACTTGCACTACTGTGTTTTCTTCAAAGGCGGAAGGTCAGGAATGAAATCCATGGAGATTTTCTAACAGATCATTCGGGAATGTTTACAGGAACCAAGGGCCAGAAGGCTTTGGATGGGAAATTTAATCTAGGAACAATGAGAGCATTGGTTCACACATCTACCTACATCCCTTCTGATAGTGGGACATCACAAATGTCAAATTACTAGATCCAAAGGTGCCTAGACGGGAGCATCATGAAAACAGAGCCCTACGTTGCCCTGTAGTTAAGACAGAAGAATAATCAGTTTGGTTTTATGTAAAAACAACCTCTATATTGTGGTGCAATCACGAGGTTCTTCCTTAATTCAGGCTGTTTCTTCCAGAAGAGCAGACCTTCCAGATCAGGGACTTTAACATTCTTTCAGGCCAAAATAGGAGGTGTATTCATTTAGGGTTTTGCTGGTTCCATTTGTTGGGACAAAGCATCAGTTTTTAATGCCTTTTCCCTGGTCTCTGATTGATTAGCTACTGGAACCTCTAGAAGAATTGCATCCACCATGCATGACAAACGCTGGAACATTTCATTGTTTTAAAGAATCCCTGATTTTAATGTCAGTCCACAGTGTTAATAAATGCACGCTCTCTTTCAGATGCTCGCGCCAGGGAGCAAAGGTTTATTTGATAGCTAGCAGTTCTTTGTCAAATATGGTGCAATTCTGCTCACTGTTGGTCTGAGTCCACTGGAAAGGATGCACAGCTTCCGTAAAACGAATTCATTGAAACAAATTACCTCCCAGGCTAATTGAGGATGCATCTGCTTTGACAAAAAAAGGAAACTTTTCATCAGTTTATGTTAGAAAAGGAGCTATAGCGAACCGAGGGTCATGTTTACAAGAGCTTATCGCCATCAGAACGTCACTTTTTGTCACTTTTGGTGGCGATAAGCCATTCACCTTATTTTCAAGGCGTGCCTTAAGCCACTTAACGATGTCTCACCCACTGAGGCGCCAAGAAGTAGTGCTGACACCTCAGATGCCACAGGCTGGTCTAACTCAGTCTCACAGAGATTCCAGCACTAATTCTGTTGCATCATTGCCACAGCAAGCCTTAGTCTCTTCATACCCGCTTATTCCCGACAATAACAATTACTGTAAATTAAACTGAACCAAAAATCAGCCGGATTTCCACGTAAAATCTATATGAATCCTTTCAGCTTTAAAGACTTTAAGTCAATTCTTTTAGCGTGAACCCTTTCATGGAAAACCCATCAAGAAATGAATCTATTTTCTGCCAAATGTAATGTTTACAAGCAGATTATTATTGAAGCTGATCATGTGTTGTTATTAACTAGGCGGGTACCAGGGGAGGAGCCAAGATGGCGACCGGAGCAGTCGCTTGAGCGCCCGGCTCCGTCGGCCCTTGGCCTCGGACTATCATCCTGATTTCTATCCTTGCCGATTTTCGAGGTGCAACGCGTGCGACGACGCGCTGACTGCGCCGCCGCTTTCCCGAAGTCTTAGCCCGCCCGGATGCCGGAGTTCTTGGTGCCTTGGTTCCCAGCCCTGGACCCTTGCTCTACTGTGGCCTCGGCCGGCCCCCTGGAAGCGTCGCGGTCACCGGACCCGCTGGTGCAAATCTGAGCCCGAGGTCCCGATCCCGCCTCACGACACGTACGGTCGCCAGAAGAGCCGGGAGAGAGACGCCCGGACACCTCCTGTACCCTGCACCTGACGGGCTGGAGCTAGAGGGTAAGCCCCGGTGTGGCGGGTCTCCTACCCCGCTCTGTGGACCACGCTGTGGAAGGCTGCAGACCCCCTTCTTCTATGGTCTAGTCGGCTGCAAAGAGAGCCCGAGGGAGGGGAAGCGACTGCTGGCTTTCACCTGTTGCGGCGCAGACCTGTTGGGAATTGCCTCCTTGTCACGATCCCCCCCCTGGCCACGGTACCGTTCAACGGTACAACATGGCGCTGATTGCCTGCTCGCTGCTGGGGGGTGATGCTCCGGTCTCGCCCGCTGCCCGCTTCGCCCTCCCTCTACCAGACTCCAGCTCCCCAGTGCCGTCCCGGATTGCTGCCGTTGTGGGGACGCAGCTTCCGCTGACATACGGCTCTGTTCTGGCTGCCCTGCGGGACTTTCGTCTGCAATTGTGTGTCGGCTTGCAAACGCTGAGTGAGCGGTTCGACTCTACACTGTCTGCTGCGGGCCGTGAGCGCCCCGTTTGTGATCAACAAGACGTGAGTCTGCCAGTGCTGTGGTCCTCCTGCGGGGAAGCATCTGTTGTAAATTAAGGCAGAACGTGATTAAGCATTTACTGAAAACATTAGTGTTTCCCTTTTATCGTGTTTTCCTCATATGTTGGCCGAAGTCTGGACTCCATTTTGTATTGACATGCTGCCACGTGTTCACCACGAGGAGAGTCCGACTTCTGTGTTAGTTGCTCTTGTAATCTGCCTAGCAACAGTTATAAATAGCTCCCTCTTGTCCATCTGGCGCATGCCCAGACTTGACCACATCTGTTATAATTAGCTTTGCTTGACCATGTGTTTTTCGCGGGCTCAAGGAGTGTGTTAGCTCCGCCCACGTATTGATTTAGAATCGAGAATGACCCTAAATGGTAATGTTCTTCAACTTCATGTACTATCCGCCCACTCATGAGCCCCTCTGTTGTGTATAAAAGGGGACTGTGTATGCAAGTTCTTTGTGCTACTCCTTGCAATACTGAAGAGTGTTGTGTGGATTGTAGGACCACCCTTAAGGGTTAATAAACATTGTTTTTGTACTTTGCAGTTTCCGTGCCAACTTCCTTATAGATTTCGTTACAGAAGAGCGAACCCTTGTCTCTTGCGGGCCTAGCTGGGGCTTGTATTCATCAATTGGCGCCCGTCACGTGGGGCTCATCGGCGACTCGGATGCTCGAAGGACTGGTCGCGACGAAGGTGAGGAGTTTGGCCGGGGACGTGATCACTGCCAGCGGCGTCTTAGCCTTGGCATCCCGAGGTTTTTCTTCCTTCCCTTCCGAGCTGACCATCTGGGTGGCGCCGGTCATCGACTGAGACCTCTTCTGTCGGTCCTGCCGTGAGAGCCGTTTGGGCGATTGTGGAGCTTGGCAGTTGGAACCTGGACTCTTGATTGGTAAGAACCGTTGTACGGTACTTGCTCCGAGTTTTGAAGCCTGGTCTGGCTATTTGAGTTTGATTGATGGTGCTGACTAGTCATATTTTGAATTTGTCTTTGTGAAAATATATGCGTTGCAACACATATAGGCAGGTAATGTGGAGAAATTTCTCCGGAGCTGTGTAAACTTGGAACGGCGCAACGATTAAGTGCCATTTTTTTTGATAATACTGCATATTTTGCATTATTCCTAACATGCCTGCTTTTAGCGCACTCCGTAAGTGGTGCTGCTGTCTGGGTAACCGGTTGAACCTCGAAGAATCTGCTCCAGCTCCCCCAGAGGGGACTCCTAATAGGGATATGTACGTAAAGCATGGTCTTTCTTCCATAATGTACAGCACATTGTGGAGGAAATATACCAAGAAGGATCCTGAGTTGCGATGGCCTTTGTATGGATCGTTTGATATACGTAAGATTGAGTATGTGGAACAGTGTATGTGTAAGCGACGTGCTCGTCAGGATATGTTTGAGTGTGTGCGGTTATGGGTGAAGGAAGTGCGTGAGCGAGAGAAACGTGAGAAAGCGCTGTTTGATAAAGAGCAACGAAAGAATGATCATGTGCGAGCACAAGAAGCAAAGCGTCGGGAGGACAAAGAGCAGACGGATAAGCAAGAGAAAGAGCGTAGGCTACAAGTTTCGGGTCAATATGTCGTTCGTCAGCCACTTTATCCTGTCCTTAATAATCCTGATGACGATTTTTATTTACTAGATCGCTCTCCGCCCCCTTATGTTGGCGCATCTGCTCCACGGCCGCAAGATTCTGGCCCGGCTCCGGGTAAGGTCGACACACGGTCCATGTTATCGGCCGAGCATATGGCTGAGCTCCGGAAACTTTCCCTCCGTGCACTTAAGGGCAAGATGTCTATGGATGAGTTGTTCCATGCTTGGGGGTCGTGGCAAGATAGAGAGAGGGTGTATTTTCTGTCTCATTTTTCAGAAGAAGTAATTGCTGCTTTCCGAAAATATTCTAGTATCCTTGAGCCTGACGACGTGTCTTCGGATGCCGGAGCATTACGTAATGGTGTCTTTTCTCCCCCTAAGGCTTCTGAGGCGGCTCGGCGGCTGTTCGCTTTGCGGGACGAGGTGCTGGCCCTTAGAGAGAAAGCACGTCAACAAACGGAGGAAGAGAAGCAGTCGGATTCGTCTGCAGCAGAGGGCCACCCATCCGCCTCCCAGTCAGATAAGGATGACATAGTGCATGTTAAACCAATGCGAGAGGCGGCGCCTTTGTATGTTCCTCCTAAGGGAGCGGGGACTAGCTCCGATATCAACTCCGTCGATGCTAAGGGATATTTCGTGTATAATTGGGTTTATACTCCATGGCATAGAGCCGATGTTATGGCATTAAAGAATGCATTGCCTGACCCCCGCAAGAATCCAGCGGCCTTCTATGAAGAAGTCGAGGGGGCCTTGAATTCTTGCATTATGACCTTAGCGGATATAGATCTGTTCTTTGGCCTTATTCTACCACCGGACACGTGGCGATCTGTCCGAAAGGTGGATGATATAGTTGCTTTTAAGGCCCGGTGGTCTGACCTTGAGGATGAGGATAGGGAGCGGAAGCCCGCACAGAAACCCCCCCGGAATATTCTAGATCTCCCTGCTGCTATTGTGGCTAAATTAAAAACAATAATCCCCCCCAAGAAGATTGACTGGAATATGTTGGCGGCATGTAAGCAGAAAGTTGATGAGTCAGTGGCAGATTTCTTCACGCGCTTTGAAGAAACGTTCCATGATTTTAGTGGCCAGTCGCTTACCGACGACACAGGCCGCCACCTTTTTGCGGACAAATATGTGGCTAATCTGCTGCCGGCAGTTGCGGCCCGGTTAAAAGCGAGTGAGAGCTCTTGGTCCTCCGCGACACCGACGGCCCTTCTGACCATCGCCCAGTATTATGAGCGTCAGGAGCATGAGGTGAAGGGCCAGGAGGAAAAGAAGTCGAAAGATCTCAAAACGAAAGTTATGTTAGCACAAGTATATGGCCCGACCCGCCGGGGTAATAACAATAGGGGAAGGAGCGGATCTTATGGTCCCCCTTCGGGCCGACCTGATTTGAATAAGAACCAATGTGCGTACTGTAAGCAGTTGGGCCATTGGGCCAGGGAGTGCCCAGCGTTGCGCGCTTCGCGGCAGGGGTACACTCCGGGTGGCCAGAGAGGTAGAGGGGGCTTCTCGAACTTTAGAGGGAATTCCAACGATAATGCCCGTTTCGATACTGCAGGACAGCACCGAGATAGCTCGAATGTTTTTGATCGCCAGCATCAGTATCATGTCTCGGACATTGATCATTCGGGATATCACGATTCTCAGCATGCATAGGAATGCGTAGGATGGGGGTCCGAATCAGTTGAGGTGCCGGTCGATCAGACGGGTCCTTATGTATCGGCTGAGGTTTTAGGTTCTACTGATCAGTTCCTAGTGGATACAGGAGCGACACGTAGTGCATTGTCTAGGTACTTGGTTCCGGGGGCTCCCCCATCCGGCTCAATAGTTACATCGGTAGGGTTTGACGGTACACTTTCCCGAAGCCCTCTTTCACAGCCCCTTGCATTTAAGGTTGATTGTTTTTCTGCGCCTTGTCCGTTTCTGCTTGCTCCGTACACACCGGATAACATTATGGGCCTTGATATGTTAAAGCATTTTAGGGCTACCATTCGCTGTTCCCCTGAGGGTGTGAGGGTGATTTTAAATGACAACTACCCCCGATCTGGGCGGATGTGTACGATCTCAGAGGATGCGTTGTTGGCTACCCTCCCCCAAACTTTATGGGCAACATCGGACACGGATGTGGGACAAATGGTGATTCCTCCAGTCCACATTAGTGTCCAGGAGGGGGCGGTGCTACCGCGCCTCCCCCAGTATCGTATTTCCCAGGAGGGCGAGGAAGCTCTCATACAGATTGTGCAAGATTTGATCGCAGTGGGAGTAGTGGAAGAAGTCCCCTATAATATCTGTAACAGCCCGATTCTCCCTATTCTGAAAAAGGACACGGATGCAAAGGTTTATCGGTTCATAATTGATTTGAGGGAGGTGAACAAGATCGTGATACCTCAGTACCCGGTGGTTTCCGATATCACGACGTTGCTCACCCTGGTCCCGCCTACGGCGACCGTGTTCTCAGTGATTGATTTGAAAAATGCCTTCTTTTCTATTCCCATTCACCCTGATAGCCGATTTCTTTTTGGGTTCACATTAAACAATAGATCTTATCGTTTTTGTAGAATTCCCCAAGGTTATACAGAAAGCCCTAGTATTTACAGTCAGGCTTTGAAGCGACAGTTGGACTCCTTTGCCTTACTCGAGGGGGTCGCCCTCATTCAATATGTCGATGACATCCTGCTGGCGGCTGACACCCTGGAGTTGTGCGAGAAAAGCACGATAGCCTTACTTTCCTTTTTAGCATCCCACAATCATAAGGTCTCTAGGAAGAAATTGCAATTCTGTAGACCAAAGGTGACTTATTTGGGTCACCTTTTGTCTAAGGAGGGGCGTGCACTCACACCAGATCGTATCCAAGTAATTTTGGACACACCAAGGCCATCCACGCAGAAGGGCGTGCGTGCATTTTTGGGTCTTGTTTCTTTTTGTAGACAGTGGATATTGGGGTTTTCACACATAGCTAAGCCATTACTAGCGCTCTTGACAAAGGACACGCCCATCCCGATCCCCTGGTCAGATGAGTGTGACGCTGCTTTTCAGCAATTAAGACAGGCCCTTTGTTCAGCACCAGTGTTAGGGACCCCTGATTATGCAAAACCCTTTTCGTTGTATGTGCATGAGAAAGATGGATGTGCATTATCAGTCTTAGTGCAGATGCACGGCGACAAGCAGCGCCCGTGTGCATATTTTTCGGCTGTGCTTGATCCTGTCGCCCGAGCATTACCAGGGTGTTTTCGCTCGGTTGCGGCGACAGCTGTGTCAATACGGCAGAGTGAAGGAATTGTATTGTCCCATAAACTGTTGGTGTTAGTTCCCCACGCTGTTGATGCCCTGCTTAATCAAACAAAGACGCAGCATTTGACCAGTGCCCGTTTAACGGGATATGAGTTGACGCTTTTGGCTCCTCATATTACGTTGAAAAGGTGCGTGACATTAAACCCGGCCACATTGTTGCCATACCCCGAGACCCAGCCTGAGGCACAGAAAGCGCATGATTGTATTCTTGTGACTGAGGAACAAACAAAGGGTCGTATTGATCTCCAGGATACGCCCTTTTCAGATGTAGATGGAGAGTTGTGGGTGGATGGATCATGCCTGAAGCTACCAGATGGTACGACTTCAGCAGCGTATGCAATTACCACGTTACAGACGATAGTGGAGACAGCACGCATACCACAGAAATCAGCTCAAGCAGCGGAACTGATAGCGTTAACACGAGCGTGTGAGCTCAGTACAGGATTGTGTGTGAATGTTTACACAGACAGCCGCTATGCCTTCGGAGTAGCGCACGATTTCGGCCTACTCTGGAAGGAGAGAGGGTTTCTCACGTCACATGGGGTACAGATAATGCACGGGGAGTTAGTTCATAACCTTTTAACTGCATTGACATACCCAAAGAAAATTGCCATTGTTAAGTGTAGCGCCCATAGGAAAGTGGTTGATAAAGTTGGAGAAGGGAATGCGTTAGCAGATCGAGTAGCACGGGAGACTGCGATGCAGCCCGGCACTACTGCCATGTATGTAGTGAAGTCACAGGTGGAGAGATGGCATGATGCGAAGGAGCAAGTGCGAGAAATACAAAAGACCGCTTCTGACAAGGAGCGGGAACGATGGGCTAGTGAGGGAGAACTGGATGACGAGGGTTGCTGGAGAAATAAGCAGATGGATAGATGGAAATTACCCACGGCTTTTGTACAACCTATGGTCCAGATGGCACATGGGCTAGCACATGTTGGAGCTTCCGCAATTGTGAAATTGCTTACCCAAGTCTGGGAGCATCCAGAGATTGCTAGCACAGCAAAGAGGGTGGTGCAGACCTGTATGATCTGTCTGAAGTATAACCCAGGGAAAGGCACGCGAACTCCAGCAGGAGGATTTGCGACACCCACTGCACCCTTTGAGGTTCTGCAGATGGATTACATTCAGCTTGAGCGCTGTAACAATTTGAAGTATGTTCTAGTAGTGGTTTGCGCCTTCAGTAAGTGGGTTGAGGCGTACCCTGCGAAAGACAATACTGCAATGACTACAGCGAAGTTATTGCTGAAAGAGTTTTTCCCCCGATACGGCGTCTGTAGACTTCTGTGGAGTGATAATGGCCCTCACTTTGTAGCGGATGTTATAAAGTATGTCTTGAAGGGCCTAGGCATCACTCAGAAGTTCCATGCCGTGTTCCACCCTCAGTCTGCAGGACTAGTCGAGAAGTATAATGGTACACTGAAGCTTAAGATCGCCAAAATTCAAGCTTCAACATCTTTGACTTGGCCAGACGCCTTGCCACTGGCGTTATTGTCAATCAGGTCGGTGCCACACTCTCGAACCGGCCTTACGCCCTATGAGATTGTATTTGGACGACCAATGAACATTTGGGGTCCACCAAGGCCTAAGGCTGTGTATGATGTACCTTGTGTGATGATGGGTGATTATCTGGCACAGTTAACGGATAACTTGGTTTCTATTCATCAACAGGTCCGAGAGGCGCTCCCTGATCGGTCTACTGGCGAAGGACATGGTCTCCGGCCCGGAGACCATGTGATGATAAAGGTCTTCGATAGATCGAACAGTTTGGAGCCGAGATGGACCGGACCTGAGCAAGTCCTTCTGGCAACGAGGACGGCAGTGCGAGTCTCGAACAGGAAGAATTGGATCCATTCCTTGCACTGTCGGAAGGTACCGCCCGGATTGGTGGAGTCTGCCGTGCTGACCGATCAACGAGAAGTCCTAGCAGCAGAGACAGGCCGTGTTGCGAGGCCAAACGACACTGAGGAGCTCTTTTCGGACCACACGATTTCTGGAGGAAGGCGATATCATCTGCGACCAAGGAAGTGAGATCTTCAGTATTGGGACCTACTGTCAGAACGGCCCTTGGGTTAGTGAAACGGAGAGCCGCTGAGGCAAGGGGGGGGGATCAGCCCTGCATTAGTGTAGCGACACCCGTCTTGGCCCGTTGGTGAAGAAATCAACCGCTGCCCAAGGGGAAGAGTTCTGACAGACTTTTAGTTTCAGGAAGATATTAGGGTATTGTTTCCTTTGACATGGAGAAGAAGAAGATTTTTTGTGCGTTGGGGTTCATGCTAACAGTAGCTATCGTTGGTATAACCACATGGTTTGTGGAGGAGGCAACTCCAGCCCGAGAGACACTTGTGTTGACGACTCCAGTGCCTGCGGAGCACTACTTTTACACATTGCCATATCAGGAGTTGAAGCATCGACAATCCTATTTGAATAACACTTTCATTCAGATGCTGCATCACACCCACGTTGCTACAAATGCTACGAACTGTTGGATATGTGGGATGATGCCAGCCCATCAGAAGAAAGGAGGTACGCCATTCATACCACTTCCTTTCTCTCATAACGGCTCTTGTAGAGCATGGTACACTCTGTTGTTTGCTACTCGAAAACCGACAGTAGGACGATTGCTTTTTAGACTTAATAAAGAATGTCATCAGGACAGAAATGGATATCCACAAGCAAATGGAACGATTTGGGAATGGGAAGAGTACCGACCAGACAATGAATCCATTCCCTATATCTTTACGAACACTAGAGACACTATGGGGAAGGACAAGTTCGTGATCCAAGTGGCACAAGCCCAAGCGGACCTGTGTGTCCAGAGTGTGGGTTTTATCCCTGTTGGTGTCAGTGATTGTTTAACTGTTCTGAATATCGACGGACTGAATAACAGCACCTTCCTAGCATCCCATAATACCTATTTTGTATGTGGAAATAAAGGTTATTACCGTTTGCCGGCTGGGTGGTCCGGGGTATGCTATGTATCATTCCTACTACCCCCTGTATTCTTAGCACCTGCGTCATATCATAAGGATTTGAAATTGCTGAATAATGTAACTGTAAATAGATATAAACGTACTCTATCAATTGACGATGTAGATCAGACTGACACCAGTCTGCAGCAGTATATTGATTTTAACTTAGGACTGTTTTTCTTTGTTGGAGCTGCCCTGAACAGTAGGAAGATCCGAAGATTAACCAGAGTGGTAGAAGCTGTGACAAATCAGACTGCTGCTGCTCTTGGGAATCTTACGGAGGAACTGCAAATCACTAGAATTGTTGCATTACAGAATCGTATGGTATTAGACGTTATGCTAGCTGACAGAGGAGGAGCATGTAAAATTATTGGAAGTAGCTGTTGTGTGTTCATTCCTGATCATACGCCATCCGTTTATAACGCTATTAATAAGCTGCATAAAATAGCAGCTGAAATCCACACGGAAAACGGCACTTGGTCCTTTTCTGGATGGTTTTGGGCATTGGTTACTGCCTGGGGATGGAAGGTCTTAACTGGTCTCTGCATTGTTATAGCAATTCTGTTCTTTCTCTGTATGTGTATTCAATGTGGACCATTATGTTGTTCTGTATGCATTTCATTCTGCATCCCAGATAAGAAAGCTATTGCCGAAGTTGCCCGCCAGAAGGGTCTAGCTAAAGAGGTTAAAGGAATGATGATAATTGACATATACGATGATTATTCTTGGAAGCCAGATGTCTTCAGTAAATGCTGAAAGGGTCGTCTGTTGTAAATTAAGGCAGAACGTGATTAAGCATTTACTGAAAACATTAGTGTTTCCCTTTTATCGTGTTTTCCTCATATGTTGGCCGAAGTCTGGACTCCATTTTGTATTGACATGCTGCCACGTGTTCACCACGAGGAGAGTCCGACTTCTGTGTTAGTTGCTCTTGTAATCTGCCTAGCAACAGTTATAAATAGCTCCCTCTTGTCCATCTGGCGCATGCCCAGACTTGACCACATCTGTTATAATTAGCTTTGCTTGACCATGTGTTTTTCGCGGGCTCAAGGAGTGTGTTAGCTCCGCCCACGTATTGATTTAGAATCGAGAATGACCCTAAATGGTAATGTTCTTCAACTTCATGTACTATCCGCCCACTCATGAGCCCCTCTGTTGTGTATAAAAGGGGACTGTGTATGCAAGTTCTTTGTGCTACTCCTTGCAATACTGAAGAGTGTTGTGTGGATTGTAGGACCACCCTTAAGGGTTAATAAACATTGTTTTTGTACTTTGCAGTTTCCGTGCCAACTTCCTTATAGATTTCGTTACAGAAGAGCGAACCCTTGTCTCTTGCGGGCCTAGCTGGGGCTTGTATTCATCACAACGACTGGGTATAACGGTGCTACACTGGTGTCTGCATTTGGCTTTCCCGGCGCTCAGGATCAATCGCTCTCCTGCTCAATGGCAGATACTTTGTTTCCCCGGTCATTGCTGCCTGCTTTGTTGTTGCCTGCCTCACCGTGCCCGCAGGATTTTCCAGCTGAACTACACCTGGCGACCTCGAGGAACCGTTCACGGTGGCCTACGGCTCCTTTTCTGTGGAACTCATGTACTTTACAAGCCAGGTCTGGATTTTATATGGTGTGCAAGGGGACCTCAATAGATGGTCGGCGGCCATTTTGTGACTCTACTTCTCCATCCTCTCCCAAGTGGCCATATTGTCTTTGTCTGTTCGGGATGCGGGGCATTCACGAGGGGGCGGGTCTAATCGTACGCCCGCGATCGGGCCAGGGCTAGATTACTTTCTATCATCATGGCTTCACGGCCGGGCTGGACTGGGACTGGAATTGTCTACATATGTTGTGCGCACTCGTCGCGATCTGTCTGCCTTCATTTCCTTGGTGTTACATGCTGTCTTCACACGACCGCCCTTGGGTGTAGTGGGGTTTCAGTGTGTGGCGGCTTGGTTGGCCGGTGGTGTCGGGCGCTCCGAGGATACGTGGGCTCCTCCTCGCCTCCTTTCTTCTTTCTTCTCTTAGTTTCTTTACTCTATTCCTACTTTCTCTCTCGTCTATATTTCGGGTTCATTGGGCGACAGGCACTATGCTGGGGGGGGGTAGGCCATAGCCTCCGCATTGGTGTAGGGTGGGGGGGTAACTTACTGTTTCTTTTTAGTTCTATGGGCCTCTTTCTTTCATGTCTCTGCGCTATACTCGTTTCGATTCGGGGTCCGGGTGTGGGGTGGATTGAGTGGGGGCGGCTTTTAGGGGGTGCGTATTTACTACTGTGATGATCCTGTTATCTAACTGCATCGCCTTACTGTATGAGATTTTCTATGGCTGCTTTAATGATGCTGCTGCTCTCCAGTGTATGAAGCCGACTTGCGGACTCGAATCTCCTTGTTTCTATCCTTCACTGACCTTTTTTCTCGATAAAAATTATTTTTTTTTTGAAAACCTTAAAATTAACCTTCACTTCTCCTTCCCCCGGTGTCAAGGATCTCTCCAGTGTATGAATCCTGAATCGTTGCTAATCTTGACCTTGACGCACAGGGGATGTATTATTTGTCTCTGTGCTCAACCGTATTGTGGCCGGCCTGATGGTTGTAGGCCCGTATTTGTTCTTTTACTATGCACAAATAAAGGTTTAAAAAAAAAAAAAAAAACTAGGCGGGTACCAATCTTTGTTCCAAGATGCTTGGTCCATTTAGGTATCATAATGAAGAACTAGCCTTCCTGTGGTATCTGGGCAGTCTTGAAATAGGAAGAATATTGCAGTCCCCTTTGCTTTCCAACCGAGGATAATTGCAAACATTATTGAAGATTTGTGGGCCTGTGCCAGGAAATTACACTGGTTAGCAAGTTTTTAGATAATGAAATCTGTATCTCTCATAATAGAATTGGTTACACACTAAAGTAATCAATTATAGCATACACTAAAACAGTAGTAGAATGAATTTTGGGCCTAGAGGGATACCCTGCTAGTCACCGAGAAAGAAAGATATCCTAATGTATTTCTTTGTTTATCATTTATTCATGTGAATTTATAAAGTACAACATTCACTCACTAGGAGCCTCTTGGCACTTAGAGGACTTACTAGAGTGGGAACTCGTTGAGTAATTAGTATACTGATCAATCAGTAGGAGAATGACAGTAGAATGGTTATTGTCTGCCCCTTCTTGTAGGGTGACCCTTCCCTTCCTCTGCCTCCTTTTCCTAACTAGTTTTTGTCGGCATTAGGACTTTGTGCAGTTTACCTGTAATACGCTTATATGCTCCCTTATAAACTTGATGAAATTGACCTACATTAGATTGGTACATTTAATTCACTTAAAAATCCCTAGTATATGGTACTACATGTACCCAGGGTCTGTAATTTAAGTGTTGTTAGTGGGCAGCAGCACTCACTCTGCCACCCACTTAAGTACCCTCTTAAAACATGTACATGTCTCAGGCATGCCACTGCAGCCTAAAGTTCAGTTTTAAACTGCCAATCCGACCGGGCAAAATAAGCCTTTTAACAGGCCTAAACCTGTCTTTTTAAAACGTATAAGTCACCCCTATGTTAGGCCCTAACTGCTTGTAGGACAGTGTGCATAGCATTTAAAAAGCTGGACATGTGGGTTTAAATTTTTCATTTTTCTTAGACCAATCGCTCCCATACACTGGTTAACTTATTGTATTTAAGTGCCAACTGCAGTTTGGGATCAGATAGACAAACACTGTTTACACACAAATGAATAACAATTTGAAATCCTCTTTCACGGCAAAGTTGGATTTTAAGTTACTCTTCTGAAAATGCCACTTTGAGAAAGTTGGCCCTTTTCTTCCTAAACCAAATGTGCCTTTCTGTCAGTGTCCAAAGTCACATGCTTATGTATGGTTCTCTTGTGGTGGTTTGCGTATTGCTCCTAGACATATGCACAAAAGAGCCATGGGTGTGCAGTAGGGTGTTGCATCCCTGGAGAGGATGTTCTGGGGGGGTGGCACTGAACCTTCCTGCGCTTCAAAGGGGATATCTCAGGGTTACCAACCCCCTTCCTGGCTTCAAGGGGCTGCCTGCCAATGATAAAATAGCTCACACCTAGGCCTGCCTGTCCTTTGTTACCCTAGCCAGTTTGGAGCTAGACCCCGGAAAGGGAGATGAATAGACAACGGGGAAATACTGTATCTCCTTTTCATGAACACAGGATATTCAGGCTAACTCCAAGAGTCATTTTGTTGACCTCCTGTGTGCGCTACAGGGACACAACAAGCTTCCAGGGGCCTTCCTGCACAGCTGACCAGTTCCATCTGGACTTGCCTTGAACCCTGCTGCTAGCCTCTGCTGGAGTCAGTTCTACCCACCAACTGGTGCTCAACATGTCTTGGATCCTTGGAAGTGTTCTTGGTGGTACTCTTACCTAACCCTAAAAGCTGGGCCTTAAAAAGTTTTGAAGAAAATCTGCCTGGACAACTGACAGAAGACAAGGACCTACCTGCAAACCCATCCGCCCAATGTGCATCACCTGTTCGCCTGACTTTGTGGCAGCTCCCTCTACATTGTTCTCTGCAGCAACAAATCTAGTTCACATGGACCTCTTGATGGCAGTATCCAGCCTTGTGAAGCCTTCTGTCGCTACATCCTGCATCCTTGTCTCACTGATGGATTCTAAGCTCTAGGAAAACTTCTAAGCCTAGAACTGTTCAACTGGATTGACAACAGCCAGGACCCATCGATGGCAAAGATCTCCTAAGCATGGAATCTCAGCTATTCCCACTCAAGGCTTTTCCTGCCTTTGTTTATTGCTTCACCAAGACTTTCTCCAGCAACTTCCCTGCCGCTGACAACCTCCTCCTTGGCCACAGCCTCCTGCCTTGGCCCGCTGAGGACTCTACCTTTTTCAGTGATCTTCAAGAATATTTTCTCAATCTGAAGGTAACTCTTAAACCGTGTCGAACCTGGCTCTTCTAGTCGATTCATGCTCCATTGCGGTTGGCTTTAACTTGTGACGTTCTTCCGGTCTCATACAACCAGATAACTGTGGTTGTCGCTTTGTTCTATTTGGCAATATTTTTTTATTTAAAATGTAAAAATTCCTATCCCTGGTTCTACTGATTGGAGTTTTGCTGATTTGGTGTAATTTTATCAAAATGTAATCTTTTTTTGTAAATTTTTTTTTTTGGGGTGTTATGTTTTCACTTTATTACTGTTTGAATGCTGCATAAATACTTTACACTTTAGCTCTAAGTTAAGCCTGACTGCTTTGAGCACAGCTACCAGAGAGTTAAACACTGATTAGTTTAGTGACTGTGGTTCACTTCACAAGGAATGAGTTTATTCTCACCCCCTCAAATAATAAAACACTTCCTTACAACTGTGATTCTGAAACAGATATCAGCCAGGTTTTACCCTGTGAGATAGCAGAGACCGTATGGCAGAGTATTCGACACATGTCGTATTCACAGAGAAGGGCCGATGCTGGTGTAGCTGTAGAGGGTCCTGCATGCAGCATTACAATGGCTCCTTTGGTGAACTGGCACACAGTGGCTTGTTTGAGAGAAGGAAAGACTATCCATCTTCTCAAGGTTGAACAGTCGTCTCACAGTGGCTTGTTTGAGATAAGGAAAGACTATCCTTCTTCTCAAGGTTGGACAGTCGTCTCACAGTGGCTTGTTTGAGAGAAGGAAAGACTATCCTTCTTCTCAAGGGTGAACAGTCGTCTCACAGTGGCTTGTTTGAGAGAAGGAAAGACTATCCATCTTCTCAAGGTTGAACAGTCATCTCACACTGGCTTGTTTGAGAGAAGGAAAGACTATCCATCTTCTCAAGGTTGAACAGTCGTCTCACAGTGGCTTGTTTGAGATAAGGAAAGACTATCCATCTTCTCAAGGTTGAACAGTCGTCTCACAGTGGCTTGTTTGAGATAAGGAAAGACTATCCATCTTCTCAAGGTTGAACAGTCGTCTCACAGTGGGCTTGTTTGAGATAAGGGAAGACTATCCTTCTTCTCAAGGTTGAACAGTCGTCTCACAGTGGCTTGTTTGAGATAAGGAAAGACTATCCATCTTCTCAAGGTTGAACAGTCGTCTCACAGTGGCTTGTTTGAGGGAAGGAAAGACTATCCTTCTTCTCAAGGTTGAACAGTCGTCTCACAGTGGCTTGTTTGAGATAAGGAAATACTATCCATCTTCTCAAGGTTGAACAGTCATCTCACAGTGGCTTGTTTGAGGGAAGGAAAGACTATCCTTCTTCTCAAGGTTGAACAGTCGTCTCACAGTGGCTTGTTTGAGATAAGGAAAGACTATCCATCTTCTCAAGGTTGAACAGTCGTCTCACAGTGGCTTGTTTGAGATAAGGAAAGACTATACTTCTTCTCAAGGTTGGACAGTCGTCGCACAGTGGGCTTGTTTGAGATAAGGAAAGACTATCCTTCTTCTCAAGGTTGAACAGTCGTCTCACAGTGGCTTGTTTGAGATAAGGAAAGACTATCCATCTTCTCAAGGTTGGACAGTCGTCTCACAGTGGCTTGTTTGAGATAAGGAAAGACTATCCTTCTTCTCAAGGTTGATCAGTCGTCTCACAGTGGCTTGTTTGAGATAAGGAAAGACTATCCTTCTTCTCAAGGTTGAACAGTCGTCTCACAGTGGCTTGTTTGAGATAAGGAAAGACTATCCATCTTCTCAAGGTTGGACAGTTGTCGCACAGTGGGCTTGTTTGAGATAAGGAAAGACTATCCATCTTCTCAAGGTTGAACAGTCGTCTCACAGTGGCTTGTTTGAGATAAGGAAAGACTATCCATCTTCTCAAGGTTGGACAGTCGTCGCACAGTGGGCTTGTTTGAGATAAGGAAAGACTATCCATCTTCTCAAGGTTGAACAGTCGTCTCACAGTGGCTTGTTTGAGATAAGGAAAGACTATCCATCTTCTCAAGGTTGAACAGTCATCTCACAGTGGCTTGTTTGAGATAAGGAAAGACTATCCATCTTCTCAAGGTTGGACAGTCGTCGCACAGTGGGCTTGTTTGAGATAAGGAAAGACTATCCATCTTCTCAAGGTTGAACAATCGTCTCACAGTGGCTTGTTTGAGATAAGGAAAGACTATCCATCTTCTCAAGGTTGAACAGCCGTCTCACAGTGGCTTGTTTGAGATAAGGAAAGACTATCCTTCTTCTCAAGGTTGAACAGTCGTCTCACAGTGGCTTGTTTGAGATAAGGAAAGACTATCCATCTTCTCAAGGTTGAACAGTCGTCTCACAGTGGGCTTGTTTGAGATAAGGAAAGACTATCCATCTTCTCAAGGTTGAACAGTCGTCTCACAGTGGCTTGTTTGAGATAAGGAAAGACTATCCTTCTTCTCAAGGTTGAACAGTCGTCTCTTTAGTGGCTTGTTTGAGAGAAGGAAAGACTATCCATCTTCTCAAGGTTGAACACTCGTCTCACGGTGCCATTCTGGATCACTTGCCTCCTAGAGGAGTTTTACGTTTGGTATACTTCGGTAGAATGCATCGCAGAAGTCTCATTTAGACTGTGCAGTGACGTTCTGAGAAAAGGTTAAAAAGTGCAAGATACACTAGAACATATGCAAATGAAGTCGCACAATTTTGCATCAGCACCACTTTGGGCCTCTTCCGATACTTTGGAGTCCTCTGAGATGCATAAGTTCCTGACACATTGAGCAGAGTGGGACAGCTACCTAACGAGGTGTGGCCAGAAAGGTGTTACCCATAAATTACGTTGTGGAACTAAGGGGAGTATTTAAGATTTATTAAGGACTCTACATCATTTGCTTTCATTCTGGTGCCATTAGAATTGGGAGATGTAACAGCTCTTCTCAAACGAATTAGCAGCAACGGGACACCAGGTCCAAAATAGAATGCAAAACGCCATTCATAGGGCCAACCGTGATCCCGCGGTAAAGGGGACTAACTCCCCTGCATAATGAAGTAATCCTGTCTGAGTCGATCCCAGAATCATGGCAAGGAACCATCTTGCAGCCTATCTAAAAGGGTGGTCCTCCTGAATTACCAACAAACTATTTTTTAATTGAACTAACAGATGTAGAAGCTAAAGTATCCACATCTTAACTTCTAGAGGAACTTGAAGACTGGGCTGCTGCAGAACATCTTATCCCATTAAATCAGACCGGCTTTTGTAAGGGCATCTCCACCACCATCGACTTGCTCACCCTGACGCTTCTAGCTGAGTCTGCTTTATCAATGAAACGTAAGTTGTATATTTGTTTCATAGATTTAAAGGCTGCATTTGATACCATTTCCAGAAAATTGGCATGGCAAAAAGGGTAAACATTGTTTACCACGAATCCTTTTCCCCGCAGTCTATTACAATGCGGTTGTTACAATGACCGCGTTGTAACAACGCATACCATTACCCCGCAAGTCATAACAACGACTTGCAGAGGGGTCAGCAGGTGTTGGATTTAAAATCCAACACCTTCCCTTCCGTTGCGCAGACTGGATTTGGAATAGTTAATACTATTGCAACATCCAGTGCCCCCCCTAGTGCAAGTCATTGTTATGACTTGCGTGGTAATGGTATGCGTTGTTACAATGCGGTCGTTGTAACGACCGTGTTGTAATAGCTTGCGGGAAAGAGGAATTCTTTGTGAAGAGGCATATTTGGCAAAAAGTATCAGCATGGGGTGCACCACCAAAATCTTTGAACCTTATAATACGTTTTTACTTGAATACTTATGTTCAGATTAAACTGGGAGATGGAGCAGTTCTCACTCAAAGAATTGAGACAGCAAATGAATTGAAGCAGGGGTGCGTCCTTGACCCCTGTTTATTTAATCTTACATGGAGGATCTCAAGCAATACTTGGAACCCTCGAATTCACATCTACCTAAACTGTGCAATAGTCCCTTAAAATCTCTTCAAAATGCCGATGACATGGCATTATTTAGGTCTTCAGAATTTGATCAATTCCTTTGATGTATATATGTTGACAAATCATCTAGAGCTCAACATAAAAAAACAAGATGATGTCGATTGGTGTATCACCACTCAGATTATGATCCTGGTTCTCAAACGGAAAACAAATCGAAATAGTCAAAAGCTATAAGTACCGTGGCATCTTGTTTGACCACAAAATTTCCTGCAGAAGCCATTTTGATTCTCTTTAGGCTAAAGCTGCCACTAACATCTTTGCCTTCAAAGCTTTTCAGGACAAACTGTTATGTCCCCCACATTACCACCTCTTGTAGGTTATGTCAGCTAAATTAATTCCTTCCTTAACTTATGGTCCATTTATTTTCCAAGAGAAAGAAGCAAAGCTACTGGACCTCCTGCAGGTCAAGGCAGTAAAAATGTTTTTCAAAATCCTGACGTACATTGGCCCGGGCACAATTCGGCTTGAATTTGGCCTTTAAAGGCAGGATTTAGCCCGCCAAGCCGCATAGCTGAAATACTCCCACTTTCTGGCTTTACTGAATCTGGATTTCTTGCAGACCTGTGCTGGCTAACAATGAGTAAACCCCGCACATACTGGCCCTTGGCGGGTCTTCATGGAGCATGCTTGGCCAGTTTTAAATTCATATGAAGTTCTGGCCGTCCAACCACACTTGAACTCGCATTTTCCTTTTTACATGTGAGGATCATTCTTGAAATGAAGACTTGGTGTTCATCCAATCAAGAAGGGTACCCCTTTATGGGTAAAAGAATGGTCAAACAGGAATGAGGCTCTGTGGACAAATGAAGGAAACTTTACTCCACCTAGTCAATATTTGTCTGCCTTTATTGAGCTCTTGTAAAATCATGCTGAGACCCTATTTCCTAGGTGCAGGGGTAGGAACGTGCCGCCAAGCATTGATTTTATGTTTAACTGGCAGCTCTACTCTGCTTATTTGCCGATTCGTAAAGTTTTTAGCTACTGCTGAGAAACAGCTGATGGATTTAGAGCCACAAAAGTAAATACCCTGCTCATTAAATAGTATGCTTTTAGTTTATTTGCATATCTGCATTTGTTTTAGCTGCTGTTAATAGATGCCCTGATATACCTCACCATTCATAAGCTCATTATGTTTTTATATCTCTAGCTGAGTGTTTGAAATTTTTCAGGATCAAATAGGAAACTATTATCAAACACAATATTCTTTGGCGTATTTGCACATTCGCACAGGTCACTCGTTTTTGCTGCTAAGTAATCCCCAGATAATTATCCAATGACATAGTATTGTGGTTTTATGAATCACTTAATTATATGGATTTTAACAATATTATATGTTATTCATTTAGAACCTCGCTGCTAAGACACAGGCGATTCCACTTTGATATTTTATTACTATTGTATTCAGGTGTAAGGTTGAAGCATCGGATACATTAACTTTACATTATAAATTGTTCATTGTAATTGTATTGTTTTACTCTTTAAATTGCTTTCACCTATGATATCTGATGTTTAGTTGTTGACAGTATCATCCATAATACATCTGTGTGGGATATGCATATACTGCCAAGCCTTGCACCCTATTTTTGTATTACTGTTGGTTTGAAGTTATGGAGGTGAAAGCAGCATGTACGTTAAGTTTTACATGATATTTTCTTATTTATGTGATTGCAATGATTTTAATTAATCAAACAATAAAAATGATCATCATCGGCATTTCAGATTTCGAGGGGTTTACTTTTCCCAATCTAAATCTTTGGAGAAACGATAATTCAAAAGCGTGTTGGATTTAAGATCCTCTAACTATATTTTATACTGATTAGGAAAAGAAGGAGACAGCCTATAACAGAGAACAATAGGTGACACATTTTAATGTTATGAATAACCCTATGGAACAGTCACTCTACTCAGTCAATATGTTGGGGTTTGTTAGACCTGACAGCCTTAAGGAGGTCTTCCCCAAATGTTTTGCCTGCTTGCCCCATAATTTTGCTGATTCTCTTTGTTGGCCTTAGGACTCAGAGCATTTTACCACTGATAACCAGTGCTAAAGAGCATTTGCTCTTTCCTTAAATGGTTTAATTGATATATCCACAATTGGCACATTTGATGTATCTGTAAGTCAGTAAAACAGTGCAAAACATGTGCATGGTGTGAGAAGTTGGCCTGATATATGATGTCACTAGTTCTAGTGTACACCTTGTATCAGTCCAAACAACCCTTATGGTGATTGGTTGTAGAGTCAACCTTATAGACCAGCTATCCTAGTGGTAGCATGGACAAGAGCAGTCTTAGGCTAAACTCTGTATGGCATGTGAAGCCAGCTGTTATACCAATATAATCCCTTGAATACCAAATGAAAGGACACCATAACAGGTATATATAAAAGTAGAATGTATTTATTCTAGCATATACCCTCAGCACTCTTTATGAGCTCAGAGGTCTAAGTAAAAACAATTTCTTAAGTAGCATACATTAAGTTACACAGGAAAAATACTGTTAGGCCCAGGGGCCATGCAAACCATATACTAAGAAAGTGGTATAAGTACCACGTCACGAATAGGGAGTAGGCCTAGGGCCTAGGGAATCGCTGGGGCTACACTATTCTACCAAGAGTTAGGAAGTGAGAGGCCCACGGGAGGCGTGTGCAGTGTGGAAACACACACGCGCGTTACATTAAAGTCAATGGGAATGTAGTAGTTAGAAACAGGAAGAATAAGGACACTTCCGAAGTAACTAGGAGGAAGCAACTAAAGACTTAGACACTTGGATAGTCAATATCCACTGGATACCTCACCCACGGGAGACGGGTGCATAGGTGTGAAGATGTGTCGGGTGTCGTCGCTGGATCCTATGGATGCCTGAAGAAAAGGTGCTGGCAGGCGGCCAGGAGGAAGATGTCCGGTGGACCCAAGGATGGATCTGGAAGGAAGGACACCTGAAGGTCAAGTGGAAAAAGTCTGGGTCACTAGCCAGTGACCGTGTGGAACCAGGAAGGAACCAGACGATGTTGTGCCGGACACAGGTGATGTCTTGAAGCTTGTCTCTGCAGCCACGTGGATCAGGTGACGTCGAGGACCAGAACCAGGATACGAGCTGTCCCACCAAGGATCTTACTGATGGCGGAGTCGACGTCCCGATTGGAGTCAACAAGCCTTGGCAAAGGCAACCCACGCAGGAATCGAGATTCGCTTCAGGTGCAGACCAGGAAGGTCTGAGGTGCTTCTCTTTCACAGGGGCAGGAGCCAGTCTGGGGGAACCAAACCAGCGGTGGAAAGTTAAGGGTTCGTCGTCACTGAGGCTACTAGCCAATGGGCCAGCAACCGGACAGACGCGTCGAGCAGAAAAATGCAGAAGGGCCCCACGCAGAACTCGTGGAGTGTGGAGGGCTGATCTTCGGTGCAGATGGTGCTCGGGGTTGGGGCTTCTCAATCCCCAGAGGACAACTTCGAGGATGCCTCAGAAGCTGCGCTGGAAGTTACTCGCCAATTTTCCCAGGTAGCCAGTCCCACGTCTCTCGTCGCCTCCACGGATCTCAGCTCTGCTGTGGATGTGGATCACGGTCAGAGAAGTCTGGAAGTCAAGGCGCTGGTCAGGCTCTGCAGTCGGTTCCTCGTAGAACTTGAGCAAAGCAAACGGCAGGTCGCTTGATGGTGCCTGGTTGCACAGGGTGGCCACTCCTTGGCCACAAGGGAGATTCTTCAGTCTTCTTGATGAAGGTCGAAGGTCCAGAGTTTCGTGTCAAGTTTCAGGATAATCCAAAGTCCTAGGGACTCAGCTCCCACTCTTATACTAATCTGGGGGGCTGGGCTACCTGCTAGGTCCCTCCTACGGGTGGGACCAGGGAGGGGGGTGGTTACACCCCCTTTCCTTTGTCCAGTTTCGCACCAGGACTGGGGCTGGAGTGCCCCAGCACCGGTTTGAACCGGACTATGCATGGGACACCTTGTGTGCCCCAGGCAGTGTCTCGTTTCTTTCATTCCTCCCTGCCCCAATACACTAAGTCCTGTCTGGGGTGGTGCTAGCACCTCCCAAGGCAGGAAACCTTTTGTCCAAGCCTCCCTTGCTGGAAGGTCTCTCAGCAGCAGGAGGTCAGACTTGTGTCTGTGGCAGCAGCATCCATTTTGTGATGCTGGGGCTCTGGTTAACTTTAACCGGGTACGTAGGGTTCAACATGTCTTCTCCCTCTAGAAGGGGGGAATACTATCCTCATCACCAGAAACGGTATGGGGGTAGTATTCCAAAGCGGTAGACACCTTACACGACATGTTTTGATAAAGCCAAACCATAGTTACCATAACCGCGAGGATTATAAGGCACTTTAAGAGTATATGGTAGGCTATATCATAGAACAGCTATAAGGACATGGTTCCGAAAGCTGCAGACAGGCTCAGCTCATGCTAGAGCACCATCTCACATGTTACCAGGGGATCACTGACATAATATCGACTACCAAAATATAGACATACAAAAATATCGATGCCAAAATATAGAATGCCAAAATATAGAATCCCTATCTCCAAACAGGTAAGTACAAAAATATAGAATTCAAAATATCGTTGTTAAAAATATAGTTAGTCAAAATATCGAATTTTTTAAATGTCTTAAAAGTAATGTAAAATGAATGAAATAATACATATAATTAACTGACACATACTTAAAAATACTTAAATAACATTAAAATTAATAAATAATTAATGTAAGTAAAAAAAAAATGTATACATATATATTAGCGTAATATTAATTAAAAATATTCAATATTTTCTGCGTAGGATAGCGGGCGGGTAAAATTTACTATTACCACTCCAGTAAGTGCAATAGTAGGGAAAGCGTTGGATAGCGGGAGGGTCAAAATTACTATTCCCACTCCAGAGAATGCAACAGTACGGAAAGCGTTGGATAGCGGGAGGGTAAAAATTACTATTCCCACTCCAGAGAGTGCAATAATAGGGAAAGCATTGGATAGCGTAGGGGTAAAAATTACTATTCCCACTCCAGAGAGTGCAACAGTAGGGAAAGCGTTGGATAGCGGGAGGGTAAAATTTACTATTCCCACTCCAGTGAGTGCAACAGTAGGGAAAGCGTTGGATAGCGTAGGGGTAAAAATTACTATTCCCACTCCAGTGAGTGCAACAGTAGGGAAAGCATTGGATAGCGTAGGGGTAAAAATTACTATTCCCACTCCAGAGAGTGCAACAGTAGGGAAAGCGTTGGATAGCGGGAGGGTAAAATTTACTATTCCCACTCCAGTGGGTGCAACAGTAGGGAAAGCGTTGGATAGCGTAGGGGTAAAAATTACTATTCCCACTCCAAAGAGTGCAACAGTGGGGAAAGCATTGGATAGAGTAGGGCTAAAAATTACTATTCCCACTCCAGAGAGTGCAACAGTAGGGAAAGCGTTGGATAGCGGGAGGGCAAAATTTAATATTCCCACTCCAGTGATTACAACAGTAGAGAAAACGTCAGATGGCGTAGGGGTAAACATTACTATTCCCACTCCAAAGAGTGCAACAGTAGGGAAACCGTTGGATAGCGTAGGGATTAAAATTACTATTCCCACTCCCAAGAGTGCAACAGTAGGGAAAGCGTTGGATAGCGTAGGGGTAAAAATTATTATTCCCACTCCAGTGAGTGCATTAGTAGGGAATACGTTGGATAGCGTAGGGGTAAAAATTACTATTCCCACTCCAGTGAGTGCAATAGTAGGGAAAATAATAAATTAATATTTTATTAAAAATAAATGAATTATTAATACCAAAAAAGTATTAAAATTAATTACCAATCACACAATATTTAATAATTAATTATAAATACCAATAAATTTTTGATTAATTAATTACCTATTAATAATTAATTAACAACCAATTATTTTTCTATAACAAACATTAATAAATGTAAATAATACCAATTAATAATTAATTAATAATATATTAATTATCAATATACACAAATTATTTAAATAATTAATTTTTAAGAATTATATTACTTCCCACCATATTCCCCTATAAACCCACTACCCGCTACAAATATTAAATGAATACAATTAACATAATTATCAATTAAACAATTAATACAAATTAATTACCAATTAATACAAATTATTTACCAATTAATAATTAATCAACAACCAATTAATTTTCAATACTAATTAATAATTAACTAATAACAATTAAATTACTTCCCACCCTATTCCCCTATAAACCCACAACCCGCTACAGAAGTAAAACGCAAAATTAAATTAAAAATAATTAATAATTCCTATAAATTATTATTTAATGTACTATAATTAAATTACTTCCCACCCTACTCCCCTATAAACCCACAACCCGCTACGGAATTATATTACACAAAATGAAATAACATAAAATTCATTACTTTAAAAATATTCTAACATATATTCCAATATTAATACATACTTTTAACACATATACTAACACTTAAAACACTATAAAAAAAATCGATATTTTTAACTACTATATTATGACTGTCGATATTACTTACTTCTATATTATTTAAATCGATATTTCTTACCTGATTTTCGATATTCTTCACCACTATATTTTGGCAATTCGATATTCTGTCCATTCTATATTAAAAACTCGATGTTCTGTCCAGTCGATATTTTTTTTTCGATAGTATGTCTATTTACCGTTACCAGGCACTCTGCCTCCAGGATTGTTAAGGCCTGCCATACGAGTGGCTCACAGGTTACCCATGTGCCTATATATAAGGCAGGTATAGGAATACTATACCCAAGCAAGGGGTGATTACACGACCTTGCCCCAGCTGAGTGATCAGCCAGTTGTGTCATGATGGAAGGCCAGCCAGGGGTGGCATAATACATGCTGCAGCCCCTGGTAGGCCTAGGGTACACCTATGCCCTGGGTACCTAAGGTACACTGTACAGGGACCAATGAGGTGATCCTTACCAATTGGGTTATGTACCTAGAGTACATAATATGAATTTAGAGAGAGAACAGCTGGGCTGTGGGTCTGAATAGCAGGCCCACAGCCACATCTAAGTCGAAAACCAGTGAAGCAAAAGCAACAAGCATTGGCATAGCCAATAGGTCTCGCCTTTGGTGTCTTGTAAGTGTTTAGGCATAGCTATTGGCTTTGTCAGTGTCTTTAAGCTGTGTTGTAGAGCCGCATGGGTGCTGTGCAACATGTTGAAAAGTTATAATAAAAACGTATTTTAAGCATTTTTCTTACCTTATATATAACCAATAGGATATTTTTAAACTTTGAACACATTTTTTGAATCATTGTTTTTGTACGTGTTTAAATAATTCTTCAAAATAAAGTGTTTTCATAATTTCATATTTAAAACTTCTGATGTGTTGATGCTTGGTAGTGTGTTTACGAGCTTAAGCGGCCCATTAGATTAGATTGCTAAAAAGTAGTCCATGTTTACAAATCGGGCAGTTTAGAACAAACATACATAGAACTGTTGAGCCATCGAGATCTTTAAGGCGACCAGATCAAGTTACTCAATAGTTAACTTAGAAGCAGACAAACGACACACTGCACATCATTTAAAAAACCCAAACAAAAACAAATACATTAAAACAATTGCCTATCATACCACTACAACGCTGGGATAATGCACCCCACCCCTACCCTTTGTCTCTGGGAATCTGAGGAATCCCGGAAATGTGAACTTTGGGATCTTAAACAGCATTTTGGAGGAGAGCAGTAAATCATCACCTTGCACGACTGTCAAGGAGCTTTAGCAGGAAGATTGCAAAATACCGTTTAAAAGCTTCTACAAGCATGAAACACGAATATGCTGGCGGGTGACGCACACGCTATAGAGTGATTTCATTTCCACATGCAATTTAATTTGTGAAGATGAAAGTGGACTGGCGTGACCCAATCACTCACATTGTGTTTTGAAGAAGAATGGTAATACAGCATGACAATTTGCAGTAAAAGCTAAATTTTCACCAAGCCCCCCTCCTGTTGCACACACACACAAAACATAGCAAACGAATGCTGTTAAGTGTGCCGATCAAAATGCGTGTGCCTTTTATTTCTAACGCACGCATGGTGCAAAATGACATTTGCAAAATGTCAAGAAGTGAGCTCAGTGGAACCCCGGAATAAATGAATAAATAAATGGACAAGTGGATGAATGTATTACTAACAAGTGAAGCGCGTTTGGCTGGTCTTCGGCAAGATGGAATCGAGTTGAAAAGGCAAGAGGGTGATTCTAAAGTAACAAACTTTAAAAAGTCCCTTCCACCTTAAGGTATTTTTTCTGTAAAATGAACAAACAAAAACAACTCCCGAATTCAGTTGTGCCACGCCTCTTGACTGCATGTCTCCAATTGGGAGTTGGGCCAAGATGAAGGATATATATCACAACGAAAAAAGAAAATGGAAGGAAGGAAAGTAATCGGTACAAACGGGCAAGGAGTAAAGAAGAGAAGCTGTTGAGGACAAATGGAATGGGGGTGGGGGGGCTCTCAGAAAGTAGAATATTGTTAAAAAGAGAAAAACATGAATAAATCGAAGGGCACATTAATAAAGCCGACACAAGAGGTAGGGGCATAGTGATGTGAAATCAGCTCTAAACAAGCACAGACTGCATTGTGTCTTTAGGAAAGGCAATGCATGCGACAACCTGTGTGAGGTGTCCCTGGGCCCTTCTGGGCACTTGGGCAGGGCGGCGCATGCTGTGCTTTCTGTACAGCATGATCCACACGGCGCCCATGGGCAGATTCGTGCATCTTGTGGCCTCTGTGGGGTGGTGAGTGCTCTGCCTGCCCGGTGTGCACGGAGATGGAATATGCATTTTTTGCAGTATGGTCAGTATTGTAGCACAATGGATAGTGCACCGCTTGTACAAAGGACGCCTTAACTTAAGTAGAGGGATAGATTGTTTTCACTGTGCAGGAAGTGCATTTTTTGCAGCGAGGTGCACGCGCTGTTCAAGCACGCAGCGTGTTCTCTGGTCCTTACGCGGGTGATAGGTGCCTTGCTCCCCGTAGTGTTGCATACTGTGCTTCTTTTGCAGGGCGGCGCACTCTGTATCTGTTGTGCTGGGTTATGCATGTAGTGTTTCCTGTCCCGTGCATGGCAAGGAGTGGTGTTCTGCTGTGTGGTTCATTCTATCTATTGGGGAGAGTTATGCATGTAGTGCTTTCCATACCGTGCATGGCAAGGTATGGTGCTCTACTGTGCGGTGCACTCAATCTACGGTGGTGAGTTATGCATGCATTGCTTCCCGTCCCGTGCATGGCAAGAAAAGGTGCTCTGCTGTGAGGTGTGCAGACACATCGAAGAAGCGGTTCTTGTGCCCACAGATGCACGCTATGGCCCCTGTACAGGCTGTGTCCCCTCTCTGCTCGGTGGTGACTGCTGGGAGCGCGCACAGTGAATGAATGAAGCACTCTGCACTCAGTGTGTACAATGCGCGTCACTGGGCAGGCTCAGAAACGGAGTGAGCTTAAAAGCAGCAGCACTGACCTGATATAGGGCACCGTGAGGAGCGAGCAGCAAAGCCCAGCAGGCTTACATCGATCCAAGCCCGGGCACAGACTGCACGGGGCAGAGAAAGTGACAGGGGGCGAAGCATAGAGGGTCATCACAGGACTTGTAGTGTTGTCCACACCAGGCTGCAGGCAATGGGAGGTGTGCCTTGTCCACGAGTCTTGGGAGGTGCTGTAAAGACGCCATTTGAGAGTGGGAGGCAGACACAGAGAGGGAGGCGGCGCGGGAGAAAGAGTGAGAAGGACAACCAGGGAGTGAGAAAACTGCGGGAGTCTGCGCTAGTAATGGAGAAAGGAAGACATCCCCAAAGAAAACAAGAGAATGCTAGTGGATTGGTTGACGGCAAAGTAACGGCCGCGAAAACGAAAGTAATAGCGATCGCGATCAAAGCGAAAGTGATCGCGATCGCTTGGACGGGAGCGCTGTGTGGCAAGCACGTGAGTGGTGCGTGCGCAGCAGTGATTGGCGGCTGCGCACGTGCACGCTCACGTGCACGTGAGCGTGCACGTGAGCGTGCACTGAAGCTTTAGGCCACAGGCAGCACTTTAAAAATCCCAACTACAAAATGTCTTTCTGAGCCAGCGCAATCGCTGGGGCTCAGCGAGACCTAAAAAGTGGGGGTGACCTTAGAAAGCAGACCCTACTCTCCTACACAACTCCCCCCCCCCCAAACTTAGGGACATTAAACTAACCTTGACCAGTTGAGTCTTCATGTTCTAAGTGGAAATATCTGGAGAGTCCATCTGCATTGGCATAGTCAGTCCCAGGTCTATGTTCTACTGTGAAGTCCATCCCCTGTAGGGAAATGGACCACCTAAGAAGTTTGGGATTTTCACCCTTCATCTGATTTAGCCACAAGAGGGGCTTATGGTCTGTCTGAATCTTGAAGTGAGTGCCAAACAGATATGGCCTCAGCTTCTTCAGGGCCCAGACCACAGCAAAGGCCTCCCTCTCAATAGCTGACCAACGTTTCTCTCTAGGGGTCAGCCTTCTACTACTAAAAGCAATGGGCTGGTCTTGACCATCTATATTCAGTTGTGAAAGAACAGCTCTCACACCCAACTCAGAAGCATCTGTTTGGACAATGAATTCTTTGGAGTAATCTGGACTTTTCAGAATAGGTGCAGTGCACATGGCCTGCTTCAGGTCATCAAATGCCTTCTGACAGTTTACTGTCCACTGAACTTTCTTTGGCATTTTCTTAGAGGTCAAGTCATTAAGTGGTGTCACAATGGACCCATAGTTCTTAACAAACTTTCTGTAGTACCCAGTCAGGCCCAAGAAAGCTCTGACCGGTGTCTGGGTAATTGGAGGAGTCCAGTCCTTTATGGTCTGGATCTTGCTCTCCAGTGGTTGAACCTGAACCCCACCTACTAGGTGACCCAGGTACACAACCTTGCTCTGCCCTATCTGGCACTTAGTGGCCTTCATAGTGAGGCCTGCCTTTTGCAGGGCCTCTAAAACATTCCTCAGGTGGACCAGGTGATCCTCCCAGGTGGAGCTAAAGACAGCAATATCATCAAGATAAGCTGCACAGTAGTCATCCAGGCCTGTAAGGACTTGATTCACCAACCTTTGGAAAGTGGCAGGTGCATTCTTCAAGCCAAAGGGCATTACCACAAATTGATAATGTCCTCCTGGGGTTGAGAAAGCAGTTTTGGCTATTGCACTTTCAGCTAGCCTGATTTACCAGTAGCCGGCTGTCAGGTCAAATGTACTCAAAAACTTGGCAGCTGCCAATCTGTCAATGAGCTCATCTGCCCTAGGTATTGGGTGGGCATATGTCTTAGTGACAGCATTGAGACCTCTGTAGTCCACGCAAAACCTGATCTCTCTCTTGCCATATTGAGTGTGAGGTTTTGGCACAAGAACTACAGGACTAGCCCAAGGGCTCTCTGAAGGTTCAATGACTCCCAGCTCCAACATTTTTTGTACCTCAACTTTTATGCAGTCCCTGACATGGTCAGGTTGCCTGTAGATTTTACTCTTCACAGGCAGACTGTCACCAGTGTCCACCTCATGGGTGCACCAGTTTGTCTGACTTGGGGTCAGTGAGAACATATGTCTATAGGCCTGTAGAACTTGTCTGCAGTCCTGTTGCAGATGGTCAGTGAGGCTGCCTGAAAAGACCACACCATCAACTGAACCATCATCAGGGTTCTGAGTCAGCAGGTCTGGGAGAGGGTCACTCTCTTCCTCCTGCCCCTCATCTGTAGCCATGAGTAAGCCCATGTCTGCCCTGTCAACATATGCCTTTAACCTGTTGACATGAAGCACCCTGTGGGGGCTTCTGGGAGTCCCAAGGTCCACCAAGTAGGTGACTTCTCCCTTCTGCTCAACAATAGTGTGGGCTCCAGACCATTTGTCCTGGAGTGCTGCTGGGGCCACTGGCTCCAACACCCACACTTTCTGTCCTGGCTGGTACACAGTCAGCACAGCCTTTTGGTCATGCCAAGCTTTTTGGAGTTCTTGGCTTGCCTCAAGGTTTTTAGAAGCCTTCTTCATCTACTCTGCCATCCTTGAACGGAGGCCAAGCACATAATCCACTATATCAAGCTTGGGTTGTCTGAGAGGTCTCTCCCATCCTTCCCTTACTAGACACAGGGGTCCCCTTACAGGATGCCCAAATAAAAGCTCAAAAGGGCTGTAGCCAACCCCCCTTTTGTGGGACCTCTCTGTAAGCAAACAGAAGGCAGGGTAAAAGGATGTCCCATCTTCGCCTAAGCTTGTCTGGTAAACCTTTTATCATCCCTTTTAGGGTCTTGTTGAACCTTTCCACAAGCCCATTGCCTTGTGGGTGATAGGATGTAGTGAATTTGTAGTTTACACCACACTCCTTCCACATTGCAGTCAAATATCCTGACATGAAGTTGGCACCTCTGTCAGAGACAACCGCCTTTGGAAACCCCACTCTGGAGAACACTCCAAGTAGGGCCCTTGTCACAACAGGAGCTGTTGTGGACCTCAGGGGTATAGCTTCTGGATACCTGGTGGCATGGTCCACTATCACCAGTATGAATCTGTGCCCAGAGGCTGTTTGGGGGTCCATTGGTCCAACAATGTCTATCCCCACTCTCTCAAAGGGAACCCCCACCACAGGTAGTGGTATTAGGGGGGCCTTTGTGGTGCCACCTGATTTGCCACTGGCTTGGCAGGTGACACAGGAGCGACAAAACTCCTTGGTATCTTCTGACATGTGAGGCCAGTGAAAGTGAGGGACAAGTCTGTCCCAAGTCTTGTTCTGGTCTAAGTGTCCTGCAAGGGAAATATCATGGGCCAAGGTAAGAAGGAAGCCTCTGAAACTCAATGGTATGACCAACCTCCTGGATGCACCAGGCTTGTGGTCTCTAGCCTCTGAGTACAGCAGCCCTTCATCCCAATACACCTTATGGGTACCTTGAGCATTTCCTGCAGCCTCAGCAGCAGCCTGCTGTCTGAGGGGTTCAAGAGAGGGGCAGTCTAATTGGGCCTGCCTCAGAGCTGCCCTTGAAGGTCCCCCTGTCCCAAGAAACTCAACCTGGCCAGGTTCCAGTTCTTCTAGGACAGTTCCTCCAGGGCTCTCAGAATCATCCTCCTGTGAGAGCTGATCCTCCACCTGAGGCAGGGGGGAAGGCACAGCCTTAACCCTAGTGCTCTTTCTCTTGGGTTGTGTCTGGTCCATTGTCCCAGGATCCAGCACTTGTTCAGTGTTGCACTTTTTGGCCTGTGACCTAGTCACAGCAAGGACATGTGCATCTATTCCCAGCATTTCTGCATGGGTCCTATACTCCACTTCAGCCCAAACTGAAGTTTCAAGGTCATTTCCCAACAGACACTCTACAGGAAGGTCTGAACTCACCACAACTTTCTTGAGGCCAGTTACCCCTCACCTGGAGACGTTAACAATTGCCACACTATGGGAGGTAGTGGCATTGCTAGCGTTGGTCAGTAGGTAATTCTCACCTAGCATGATCTGTCCAGGGTCCACAAAGGCAGGTGTCACCATTGTGACACTAGCCCCTGTGTCCCTGCAGGCCTGAGCCATCTTATGGTTGATTAAAGGAGTCTGTCTGTACTTACCCAGGTTACTGGGACTCACAGTAGAGGACAAAGCTATGCCCCCATCACAGATCAGAACAGCTTGAGTTGGTATCCTGACTAGGCCAGGATCCACCTCAGTTCCCAGGGTTAACCCTATTACACCCTTTTGCTGGGAACCACCACTTACAGCTGGACTAGGGGGTACAGTTGCCTTAGGGGCAATGGTGGTTGGGGGCTTATCCTTTTTGGTGCACTCACTAAACCAATGGGAATTTGATTTACAATAGTTACACCAAGGATTCTTTTGGCCATCTTTCTTTTTATCCTTTTTGGGACCACCCTCCCCCTGAGTCTTTTGGGGGCCTGGTAAGGACTTCTGGTCTTTTGCTTTCTGCTCATTACCCTTCTGGTCTGCCTTTTTCTGATCACCGCCCTGGTTCTGGGATTTCTGCTTAACTCCCGTCCTGACCCATCTATCTGCCTTCTTTCCCAATTCTTGGGGAGAAGTCAGCTCAGAGTCAATCAAGTGTTGATGCAGTAGCTGGTTTTGACAGTTGTTAAGGATTTGTTCTCTTATGATCAAATTATGCAATCCTGTATAGTCCTTAACCCCACTACCCAATAACCAGCCTTCCAAAGCCTTAGTGGCACAATCAACAAAGTCAGTCCAGTCCTGAGTCTGTGTCTTCTGGGTATCCCTGAACAACAACCTGTATTGTTCAGTGGTTAGGCCAAACCCATCAATCAGAGCACTCTTCAGGACAGTGTAATTATTAGCATCCTCATCACTAACTGTGAGGAGCTTGTCTCTACCTTTCTCAGAGAAGGAGAGCCACAAGATAGCTGCCCACTGACTTTGGGGTACCTGCTGTACTTTGCAAGCCCTCTCCAAAGCAGTTATCCATTTGTGGATGTCATCCCCACACTTGTAGGGAGGGACAATCTTGCTCAGGTTTCTATTGTCATAGGCCCTGTCTCTATCCTTAGGGATAATGCTGCCACCAGTGGGTTCTAACCCACTTAACTTCTGCTCTCTGGCGAGAGCAAGTCTCTCCTTGGCAAGGGCAAGTTCTTCCCTTTCAATCCTCAGATTGACTTCCCTCATTCTGGCCTTATGCTCTCTTTTCTGTGGAGAAGTCATTCCCCTATGAGAAGAGGCATTGGAGCTATTAGAGATGTGGGAGTGTATATATTCCCTGGAAGGAGATCTTCCTCTCCTATCTCTTGGGATAAGTCCACTTGGGGGTCTGAATGGGGGGGATCCCATTCTGACTCCCATGTAGGCTAAGTCTTCCAACTGGAACCTGGCTGTCTACCTCATCTTCTGAAGTCCCTTCTGACTCATCTGTTCGGTGAGGGTAGTCTCCTGTAGAGGTTAGACCCTCACTTGTACCTAAGGTACCATCATGGGAGGCTCTCTGAGCATCATACTCTTCTAAGATCTCCACTAGATAAATGAGGGTAGAGTTGGCACCCTGTTTTAACTTTCTGGAGGTACACAATTGTCTCATCTCCTGAAAAGTTAGGGTAGCATATCTAGAGGGGGGAACAACCTTTACAACGCAACTTTTACAACGCACTACCATTACAACGCATTTTTTACAACGCATAATCCATTACAACGCATGACATTACAACGCATGACACTACAACGCATTTTTAAAAACTACCTTTACAACGCATTCCATTACAACGCATACTACCATTACAACGCATACCATTACAACGCATAATATTACACTACACTATCCAACACTTACCCTACTGTTGCACCCCCTGGAGTTAGAATAGTAATTTTTACCCCTATACTATCCAACACTTACCCTACTGATGCACCCCCTGGAGTTAGAATATTAATTTTTACCCCTATACTATCCAACACTTACCCTACTGATGCACCCCCTGGAGTTAGAATAGTAATTTTTACCCCTATACTATCCAACACTTACCCTACTGATGCACCCCCTGGAGTTAGAATAGTAATTTTTACCCCTATACTATCCAACACTTACCCTACTGATGCACCCCCTGGAGTTAGAATAGTAATTTTTACCCCTATACTATCCAACACTTACCCTACTGATGCACCCCCTGGAGTTAGAATAGTAATTTTTACCCCTATACTATCCAACACTTACCCTACTGATGCACCCCCTGGAGTTAGAATAGTAATTTTTACCCCTACACTATCCAACACTTACCCTACTGTTGCACCCCCTGGAGTTAGAATAGTAATTTTTACCCCTATACTATCCAACACTTACCCTACTGTTGCACCCCCTGGAGTTAGAATAGTAATGTTTACCCCTATACTATCTAATACTTACCTTAAATGTAATTTAATATTATGCGTTGTAATGGTATGCGTTGTAAAGGTAGTATGCGTTGTAATGGTAATGCGTTGTAAAGGTATTTTTTAAAAATGCGTTGTAGTGTCATGCGTTGTAATGTCATGCGTTGTAATGGATTATGCGTTGTAAAAAATGCGTTGTAAGTGCATGCGTTGTAAAAGTGTGCGTTGTAACGTCATACATCCATCTAGAGGGTATCCTTCTAGGATTTACCTCTCCTGAGAGAGAATCATCTTGATCTCCTCGCAGAGAAATGATCTAGTGAGGGTGTGGTGTGTGCACCTACCTACACTAGTTGTATCTACTAAAATCTCTTTGTAGTCAGGGTGTGCTAGGCCCTTCAACCTACAACAACTAAGTTCAGTAGAACTTAAGTATTCTAAGATTTTGTTTTATATGTACCTTACAGTATCTAATGTGATCTTTCAATTTGATATCTCAAGATTACAATGGTATCACAACAGCAAGCTCAGATCCCAACCGCTGCTCACCAATGTGAGAAGTTGGCGTGATATATGATGTCACTAGTTCTAGTGTACACCTTGTATCAGTCCAAACAACCCTTATGGTGATTGGTTGTAAAGTCAACCTTATAGACCAGCTATCCTAGTGGCAGCATGGACAAGAGCAGTCTTAGGCTAACCTCTGTATGGCATGTGAAGCCAGCTGTTATACCATTATAATCCCTTGAATACCAAATGAAAGGACACCACAACAGGTATATATAAAAGTAGAATGTATTTATTCTAGCATATACCCTCAGCACTCTTTATGAGCACAGAGGTCTAAGTACAAACAATTTCTTAAGTAGCACACATTAAGTTACACAGGAAAAATACAGTTAGGCCCAGGGGCCACGCAAACCATATACTAAGAAAGTGGTATAAGTACCACGTCACGAATAGGGAGTAGGCCTAGGGCCTAGGGAATCGCTGGGGCTACACTACCCTACCAAGAGTTAGGAAGTGGGAGGCCCACGGGAGGCGTGTGCAGTGTGGAAACACACACGTGCATTACATTAAAGTAAATGGGAATGTAGTAGTTAGAAATAGGAAGAATAAGGACACTTCCGAAGTAACTAGGAGGAAGCAACTAAAGACTTAGACACTTGGATAGTCAATATCCACTGGATACCTCACCCACGGGAGACGGGTGCATAGGTGTGAAGATGTGTCGGGTGTCGTCGCTGGATCCTATGGATGCCTGAAGAAAAGATGCTGGCAGGCGGCCAGGAGGAAGATGTCCGGTGGACCCAAGGATGGATCTGGAAGGAAAGACACATGAAGGTCGAGTGGACAAAGTCTGGGTCACTAGCCAGTGACCGTGTGGAACCAGGAAGGAACCAGACGATGTCGTGCAGGACACAGGTGATGTCTTGAAGCTTGTCTCTGCAGCCATGTGGACCAGGTGACTTCGAGGATGACCAGAACCAGGATACGAGCTGTCCCACGAAGGATCTTGCTGATGGCGGAGTCGACGTCCCGATTGGAGTCAACAAGTCTTGGCAGAGGCAACCCACGCAGGAATCGAGATTCGCTTCAGGTGCAGACCAGGAAGGTCTGAGGTGCTTCTCTTTCACAGGGAAGCAGGAGCCAGTCTGGGGGAACCAAACCAGCGGTGGAAAGTTAAGGGTTCGTCGTCACTGAGGCTACTAGCCAACGGGCCAGCAACCGGACAGACGCGTCAAGAAGAAAAATGCAGGGCCCCACGCAGAACTCGTGGAGTGTGGAGGGCTGATCTTCGGTGGAGATGGTGCTCGGGGTTGGGGCTTCTCAATCCCCAGAGCACAACTTCGAGGATGCCTCAGAAGCTGCGCTGGAAGTTACTCGCCAATTTTCCCAGGTAGCCGGTCCCACGTCTCTCGTCGCCTCCACGGATCTCAGCTCTGCTGTGGATGTGGATGTGGATCAGGGTCGGAGAAGTCTGGAAGTCAAGGCGCTGATTGGGCTCTGCAGTCGGTTCCTCGTAGAACTTGGGCAAAGCAAACAGCAGGTCGCTTGATGGTGCCTGTTTGCACAGGGTGGCCACTCCTTGGCCACAAGGGAGATTCTTCAGTCTTCTTGATGAAGGTCGAAGGTCCAGAGTTTCGTGTCAAGTTTCAATTCAGGATAATCCAAAGTCCTAGGGACTCAGCTCCCACTCTTATACTAATCTGGGGGGCTGGGCTCCTGCTAGGTCCCTCCTATGGGTGGGACCAGGGAGGGGGGTGGTTACACCCCCTTCCCTTTGTCCAGTTTCGCGCCAGGACTGGGGCTGGAGTGCCCCAGCACCGGTTTGAACCGGACTATGCATGGGACACCTTGTGTGCCCCAGGCAGTGTCTCGTTTCTTTCATTCCTCCCTGCCCCAATACACTAAGTCCTGTCTGGGGTGGTGCTAGCACCTCCCAAGGCAGGAAACCTATTGTCCAAGCCTCCCTTGCTGGAAGGTCTCCCAGCAGCAGGAGGTCAGACTTGTGTCTGTGGCAGCAGCATCCATTTTGTGATGCTGGGGCTCTGGTTAACTTTAACCGGATACGTAGGGTTCAACATGTCTTCTCCCTCTAGAAGGGGGGAATACTATCCTCATCGCCAGAAACGGTATGGGGGTAGTATTCCAAAGCGGTAGACACCTTACACGACATGTTTTGGTAAAGCCAAACCATAGTTACCATAACCGCGAGGATTATAAGGCACTTTAAGAGTATATGGTAGGCGATATCATAGAACAGCTATAAGGACATGGTTCCGAAAGCTGCAGACAGGCTCAGCTCATGCTAGAGCACCATCTCACATGTTACCAAGCACTCTGCCTCCAGGATTGTTAAGGCCTGCCATAGGAGTGGCTCACAGGTTACCCATGTGTCTATATATAAGGCAGGTATAGGAATACTATACCCAAGCAAGGGGTGATTACACGACCTTGCCCCAGCTGAGTGATCAGCCAGCTGTGTCATGATGGAAGGCCAGCCAGGGGTGGCATAATACATGCTGCAGCCCCTGGTAGGCCTAGGGTACACCTATGCCCTGGGTACCTAAGGTACACTGTACAGGGACCAATGAGGTGATCCTTACCAATTGGGTTATGTACCTAGAGTACATAATATGAATTTAGAGAGAGAACAGCTGGGCTGGTGGTCTGAATAGCAGGCCCACAGCCACATCTAAGTCGAAAACCAGTGAAGCAAAAGCAAAAAGTGGGGGTGACCATAGAAAGCAGACCCTACTCTCCTACACATGGGCCTGTAAATTAAATGCTACTTGTGTGCTTTCAGCACTGCTTGTGCCAGCCACTCAAGTAGCAGATAAACTTGTGTCACGCCTGCCATTGCAAAGCCTATGTGTACAGATTATACTGTCATTTCGACTTGGCATTTAAAATCCCTTGCCAAGCCTCAAACTCCCCTTTTATTACATATATGTCACCACTAAGGTAGGACCTAGGTAGCGCAGAGGGCAGAGTTTCATGTAACTTAAAGGAAGGACACATACTTTTAAGTTTTACATGACCTGGTAGTGAATAACTCCCAAACTTGTTTTCACTACTGACAGGCCTACCCCTCTCATAGGTTAACCTTGGGAATTGCTTATTACATTTAATAAGCTGCAATCCCTAATTGAGAGAAGGTAGAATTGCCAGGTTTAGTACCCATGGAATGATAAATCCTATTTAATGGTAAAGTTGCCACTTTTCCTGCTCTTAGCCATTTGATGTCTGTCTCTGATCACTGGATAGGCTGGGTGACAGTTTGCTTTGTATATTCCCTCTGGGCAGCCAAACACACAGTTTGGAGCCAGGGCAGGAAGAAAGGACCTCTGTGCACTTCAGACACCCTTCTTTGAATCCACCCACACTTCAAAGGCACAACTGAATTTAAGTACTGGAACTCTTACTCTACCAACTCAGTACACTCCTGGCCCTGAAACCAATCTGCCTAGAGGAGGACCTGCTGTGCTAAAGACTGCCACTCTGCTAGACTGCTGCTGTGGAAGAATGCTGCCTTGCTGTGCTGCCCTGCTGTCTGCTGCTCTCTCTGATTGGACCTTTATCACTTGAACCCTGAGTGACTCCGAGGGCTAGCTGACTCGACTCCTGTTCTTAAAAAACCCAGGGACATCAAAGTCTTTCACCCTGCTCCTGTACCTGGTTCATTGGAAGTGTCTCAGGTGCTTGCTCAAGCGGCACTGACAAGTCCCCAGGTGAGATAGCAGAATTGATGCATCGCTGCTGTTGCAGGAACAGAATCAGCATATCACACTTGCAACCAGCATCGCCATTGGAACCACCGCATCAGAACAGCCGCATCGCTGCCACAACAGCGAGAGGCGATCGACGCATCCCTTCGACTGCGTGGGGAAACCTGGCACATTGGATTCAGAACTAGCGCATCTCGGAATCGATGCTTCATCTTTGGAACCAGTGCACTGCCATTGTTCCATGGAGAAAATCCAAGCATTACCTCAACTACGAGAGCAACACCGACGCATCGCTCGACTGTACCTCGCATCTCGTGTTTGCGGCCAGGATTAAGGTACTTTTGCTCAGCGGGCCCTGCATGGGTATGTATCCGACCCGCGCTCCATGACGGTTGGCCTGAACTCTTGACTTTGTCCCGGTCCAGTGCAACCAATTAACTCTTTAAGTGCTTACTTCTTCTCAGCACTGTATCTGCTTTTAATCATTTAAAAGTAATTTCTTGACTTCTACTTATTGGATCTTTGCTGTTTTGGTGTTGTTTTATTTATTAAATTAAGAACTATTTTTCTAACTTGGTGTGGAATGTTTTGGGGTGGTGTTTGTACTGATTTACTGATTGATTTGTTGCACAAATACTTTACACATCTTAAATTAGACCTGACTGCTCAGTGTCAGGTTTCCAGAGGCTGAGCACAGGGTGTATTTGTGGCTTAAACGTACAAGAATTGTGGTTTCTGCTTGGACAGGGTGCATACCTCTGCAAACCAGAAATCCAATTTCTAACAGAGTTGAAGGAAATAGATAACTGAAGAGTAGAGTAACTAGTTGGTTGTCTCCAAACATCAAATAGCTTTCCTTATTGTAGTAACGTCTTGCTGGATCAAACTGTTGCTGCTAAGAATTTCATAGTATATCTTGAATCTAATAGCATACGAGAACATCACGGTCAAAGGAAAGAGTACAAATTGAGTGGTAATGTTGTGTGTAATGTAGAGTATCTGTCATATTGTCGTACTGTTGATAGGAAGGCAATTTCCATTGGTTCTGGACTGAGCCGTGGGTTGATTCAAACTTCAAAAGAAGACAGTATTGCTTTGCAATGAACATGGGAAAACCAGAATCAATAATTATTTCATGGGAAAACAGTGTTTCGAGAAAGATGTATTGCATTTCTATGTAATCTCATCATTTTGGAGGATAAAAGATTTGTTCAAAACCTGTAATGTGCTCTCCACTGCAGAAAGGTTTCCAGGACTACTGCAGTCTGAGGTGATTTCCTTGTTATAACTAGTCAAGAAACTGAATGCTGGTGAACGGGTCTGCAATTCTATGTTCTCAGATCAAGGAGTCTGAAAATTCTTTCAATTGCAATATGATGGTCTACTGTATAATAGTTATTTTGCCAGCTTCCTAGAGCAAATTGTTGGTTTCAAAAGCTGAATCATACATTCTATTGTTCCAGTCCTTTGATTTGTCAGACGAGCCAGTTCCCCCAAAGCCCCAAAAGGCATGTGTTCTCAGACATTCTTGTCAACTGGAAAGTAATTAGTTCCCTCGTTCCCAGAAGAGCCTAGAAAGTGTGAAGCAGCCTGCCTCTTTTGGGATTGTAGTCCAGTGTAAAGTATCATTATTGTATCTTCCAGGTTTCCTCTGGGGAAGAACTTGAAATACTTCTAATTACAGCAGAATGAAGCTTACCGCTCTTCTTCTCTTCCTTGCAGTGGTTGTGTGCACTGGTAAGATTTAGTTCAATCTATTATGTTTTCAATGAAACCCTTTATCTGTCCCTGAAAAAGGTTGCCTGTCCTCCTGTGAGAATACAGAGTGAAACCTTCCAGGAGGGATTTTCTGAAATATCACTGGTCAGTTTGGATGCAATTGAACATGGATGGCCCAGTCATTGGAATTTGAAAATCCCAAACTCATTCCTACAAGGGATCATCTTGGGACCAAACTTTCAAAGCAACATTCATCACTTGGGTTTTACACTGGGGACATTTCCACTGGCACTGAGCTTCACCAGCCCTTCCAACGAAAACACCCCACATACAACTCTGCTGGAGGCACAGGTGTGCTGCGTTGCCGCTAATCTCTCAGGTCCATGGCATTCTCAAGTAAAGAGGACATTTGTACATGAACAACGGAGGGCCTGTTTTCCCCTGTCTCACACTCGCTGCTCCTCTTCCAGCATCAGTGGAGGTTGGATTGGCAGCATATGTCCTGCTTTCCCCCAGTCCAATGCCCAACCACTAGCAGAAGGATGCAGCTGCCCTTGCCTGAGCAACCTGTGCAGTTGCAATTCACAAACGGCTCTGTCACAGTGGTTGGCATGGGAATCTAGGGTGCTGGTAGGGAGAGCAAAGGTGGAGGATTATCTGGAGAATTAGCCAAACACAGAAATAAGGGTATGTCTTCCCAAATGTAAGGCGTCTTTGCTGGAGAGATAAATACCTCTTTGTTCTTTTATTCTTTTATTCTATAGAAATTCCTTAAAATCACAGCACACATTTGTCAGCATTTACTACCAACACTATATAAAAAGTATACATTATAAATCACTATATTGACTTACGGTTACTTTCTTGTGATGTACTCACCTGACAGTCTGGCTAATGTCTAGGTAGGAGGGGTGCATGGTATGTATTAGTCTTAGCTGTTCCCTCACAGGCAGGAGCACCTCCTCACTTTAGGTCTTGCTGCGTTGCGTGTCTGGAAAACAAGTGTTAATGAAAGAAGACTCGAGTGTGGTATAAATAGCTGAGCAGATAGATAAAGCTTTTTTACTGCATATAGTTGAGGGAGTTGGATTTTCTGCTATTTAATTACACAAAAGTAAATGAAATGTGCAATCCAAATTGAACCGGTATACACTAGTAGTCAGTTCCAAAATGTGCCTTGAATCAACTGAAATTCTCTTTACATCAGTTCAGGAGATATCTATCAACTTACGCCAATAAGCAGAGCCTATATAAACTGTAAGAAACACCCTGGAAATTCCACCAGGTGAGACTCTGGTTAGTGGCACTGAGAGGCTCATTCTGACATTGAATGTTGTGGGAAGCAGAGACCTCCTCATGTGTCTCCATCCCACTCCGTCTCTCAACACCGCTGCTTTGGCTCAAAGTCAAAGGAAACTGAAGGAAAGAGGTGTGGAATAGGAATAAGGTAATATAAACATGTGCTGAAAACCTGTGCTCAGAACTCCATCCTAAACGTAGTTTTAGTTCTTATGATGTGCTCATATAGCTACAAGCTGCAATCATCTACAACCCTTCTTTTATGCTTCCTGGTCTGCTTTTCATGATCCACTTTCAATCCCTCTCCTCTCCTCTCCTCTCCTCTCCTCTCCTCTCCTCTCCTCTCCTCTCCTCTCCTCTCTTCTCTTCTCTTCTCTTCTCCTCTCTTTTCTTCTCTTGCTCCACCTCCCTAACTCTCTTGTATCTCATCCAGGAGAAGCCTACAAATGCAATTTTGTTCCCCAGAGGGGCACAGAAATGAGTCTCAAATGTGCCGACTGCTTACTACTTTTCAAGGGTGTCGGTGAGTAAAATAAACATTTAGATGCACAATCATTTATTTCCTTTGTGGTATGACTATGATATTGCCTTACACAGGAATGAAAGATTACAGTAAGTTTGGTTTGGAATAGAATTGGGTTATTTGTTTATACATAATCATTATTTATTTTCCAGGCACTCGGGTGGCATGTAATTGGTGTTGAATGATCTATGAAGTTCTCAATTTCTGCCTTTTATTTTCTGGACTCACTCTTTAGCTGGCTGGTGATTGTCGACTTTAGGTGACAGCTTTGCTTTATCCCAGATCCCTTTGTTGACGCTCCAATGGAGTCCAGTCAAGTGTTGTGATATTGATTTACATTTGAGCACTCCTGTACATCTACTGTGCCCATCACTGTTTTCCTGGCACTGGTGTGTCCCCATCTATGATGTGTCATTCCACTCTCTTTCAAAACTTCTTGAACATTGAATAGACACAAGTCCTTCCCATGTATAATAGGCAGATCCATTTTGTGTTTTATACATCCTGACAGTACAGTGATGCCCACTGGTGATGAGTCTTGTGAGGTCTCACCTTATTGATAATGAAAGTGTCATTACAACCAACATAGCAGCAGGGCAAAGAGTTGTTTTTAGTGGCTGGACAGGGACTGAAGAGGGTAATGCTTGATGGGGCTCAAGGACCTTCAAAAACTGACCTCGAGTCCTCTGTACCTTTGGTAGATTGTATATAAAAAGTATAGAGACCCTTGTAATGTTCAAGGGAATAGGGTACTCTTAACAAGTATCAACTAGCAGTCCCTTGAATCCATATACATTGAAATGGTCCTAAATGACCCAATGTCATCAATACATACAACTCATTCGAAATCCGTAAAAAAAAAATGTTTTGTTTACATTTATTATGTCCAAAACATATGTTTCATCATGTTACCCCTTCGCTGCTAGGCCTTTTCCCCTCCTGTGCTAAGCCTTTTTTGGGCTATTTGGGGTAGTGCGCGCTTAGGCCCCTGTAACTTTTTGACCACATTAGGTATCCACGCCAAATTTGCGTCCTTTTCTTCCAACATCATGGGGATTCTAAAGGTACCCAGGGTTTGTGGATTCTCCTAGAGGGTTCCCAGAAATTAGTCAAAATACAGCAAAATTTTGGTTTTTTTGTGAAAAATGGGGAAAAGTGGCTGCAAATGAAAGCGTCTGGGTTTTTCTCTGCAAATGATATCAAAAAAGGGTTTGTGGGGCTGAAATCACAATTTCTCCAGCTTTTAGGGAATGACAGTTTTTTGTCAGAAATCCAACATTTTTTACACAGTTTTGACATTTTTCTGGGACATACCCTATTTTTGCTATTTTTTGTGCTTTGAACCTCCTTCCAGATAATGGTAGAAATGGGTAGAAAAGCAATAACGGATCCTGGAAAGCTATACATTGTTGAAAAGTAGACAAAATTCTGAATTCAGCAAGGGGTCATTTGTGTAGATCCATCAAGGTTTCTTTATAGAAACTTACAGGTAAATAGAGGAAAAATTAAAAATTTGTTGAAAAAAGCAGCCTTTTGAGTCAACGTTTTCACCTGTAACTTCTTCGAATTATGACATCTCTTTGAAAGCAATGTACCGTTACATCCGGTGGACCTTCCTGGTTGTGGGGATATATAGGACTTGTAGGTTCACCAAGAGCCCAACGAACCCAGAGTAAAAAACTGAGCAGCATTTTGAAATGTTTTTTTTTTTTGTTCCGGGTATATAGCAATTATTGTGGGAAAATGTATACATGGAAAAATCGGTATGAAAGACACCTATGTATTTCTGAAATGGGAACAAATTACAGAGTTTAGAAACAGTGCATATTTGCACATTTTCGAAATTGGGAATACTCATACTTGCATGAAAATTATTGGTCATTTTTCAAAATGACTTTTTTTTTTACACAATGTCTTTCATTTGGAAGGGAGAAATGCATCAAAAATCAATAGGTAATAACAGTTGCTTTACAAATCTGAACTACCCTAAGTCTCCTGATAAAAATGGTACCTCACTTGTGTGGGTAGGCATAGTTCCCACGACAGGAAGTGGCTCAAAACCTAAGGTGAACGCACCACATTTTCACACTGAAAATTTACACTTTTTTTGCGAAGAGTCTAGCTGTAGTTTATGAACCCTAGCCCTGCCGGCACCTAGGGAAACCTAGCAAACCTATACATTTTTGTAAACTAGACACCCAGGGGAATCCAGGATGGGGTGACTTGACTGCCTCCCACCATGGTCTGTTACCCAGAATCCCTTGCAAATGTAAAAAAATGACAAAAAAAACACATTTTCCCCACATTTCTGGGAAGGAAAGTTCTGGAATCTGTGTGGATCCACAAATTTCCACCCACCCCACGTTCCCCATAGTCCTACGAGAAAAATGGTACCTCACTTGTGCGGGTCGGCCTAGTGCCCGCGACAGGAAACGGTGCAAAACGCAACGTGGTCACACCTCAATTTTGCAGTGAAAAATGACCCCTTTTTGGCAAAGTGACTAGCTGTAGTTTTTGAACCCTAGCCCTGCCGGAACCTAGGGAAACCTAGCAAACCTATACATTTTTGAAAACTAGACACCCAGGGGAATCCAGGATGGGGTGACTTGACTGCCTCCCACCATGGTCTGTTACCCAGAATCCCTTGCAAATGTAGAAAAATCACAAAAAAAACACATTTTCCCCACATTTCTGGGATGGAAAGTTCTGGAATCTGCGTGGATCCACAAATTTCCACCCACCCCGCATTCCCCAAAGTCCTACGAGAAAAATGGTACCTCACTTGTGCGGGTCGGCCTAGTGCCCGCGACAGGAAACGGCGCAAAACGCAACGTGGTCACACCTCAATTTTGCAGTGAAAAATGACCCTTTTTTGGCAAAGTGACTAGCTGTAGTTTTTGAACCCTAGCCCTGCCGGCACCTAGGGAAACCTAGCAAACCTATACATTTTTGAAAATTAGACACCCAGGGGAATCCAGGATAGGGTGACTTGACTGCCTCCCACCATGGTCTGTTACCCAGAATCCCTTGCAAACGTAAAAAAATGACAAAAAAACCACATTTTCCCCACATTTCTGGGATGGAAAGTTCTGGAATCTGCGTGGATCCACAAATTTCCACCCACCCCGCGTTCCCCAAAGTCCTACGAGAAAAGTGGTACCTCACTTGTGCGGGTCGGCCTAGTGCCCGCGACAGGAAACGGCGCAAAACGCAACGTGGTCACACCTCAATTTTGCATTGAAAAATGACCCTTTTTTGGCAAAGTGACTAGCTGTAGTTTTTGAACCCTAGCCATGCCGGCACCTAGGGAAACCTACCAAACCCACACATTTCTGAAAATTAGACACCCGACGGCTTCCAGGGAGGTATGGCTTGCGTGGATCCCCCAAGGTTTCCTTACCCAGAATCCCCTGCAAACCTCAATTTTTGCTGAAAAAATCACTTTTTTCACACATTTTGGGGTGGGAAAGTTGTGGCATCACCGGGCTCACACAAATTTACCACCACCCAGCGTTCCCCCAGGTCTCCCGGTAAAAATGGTGCCTCACTTGTGTGGGAGGCCCAAGTACCCGCGGCAGGCAAGGGCCCAAAACGTAGTGAGGCGACATCAAAATGGCCTATCGCAAAACCACCTGGTTTTGCAAGGGGGGTCACTTTGGTTTTTGTCCCGGTGCTCGGCGGCCATCTAGGGAAACCTACCAAACCCATGCATTTCTGAAAACTAGACACCCGGCGGCTTCCAGGGAGGTATGGCTTGCGTGGATCCCCCAACGTTTCCTTACCCAGAATCCCCTGCAAACCTCAATTTTTGCTGAAAAAATCACTTTTTTCACACATTTTGGGGTGGGAAAGTTGTGGCATCACCGGGCTCACACAAATTTACCACCACCCAGCGTTCCCCCAGGTCTCCCGGTAAAAATGGTGCCTCACTTGTGTGGGAGGCCCAAGTACCCGCGGCAGGCAAGGGCCCAAAACGTAGTGAGGCGACATCAAAATGGCCTATCGCAAAACCACCTGGTTTTGCAAGGGGGGTCACTTTGGTTTTTGACCCGGTGCTCGGCGACCATCTAGGGAAACCTACCAAACCCACGCATTTCTGAAAACTAGACACCAAGTGAGGTATCATTTTTCTCGTAGGACTTTGGGGAACGTGGGGTGGGTGGAAATTTGTGGATCCACGCAGATTCCAGAACTTTCCTTCCCAGAAATGTGGGGAAAATGTGTTTTTTTTGTCATTCTGGATTCTGGGTAAGGAAACGTTGGGAGATCCACGCAAGCCATACCTCCCTGGAAGCCGCCGGGTGTCTAGTTTTCAGAAATGCATGGGTTTGGTAGGTTTCCCTAGATGGCCGCCTTGCACCGGGTCAAAAACCAAAGTGACCCCCCTTGCAAAACCAGGTGGTTTTGCGATAGGCCATTTTGATGTCGCCTCACTACGTTTTGGGCCCTTGCCTGCCGTGGGTACTTGGGCCTTCCACACAAGTGAGGCACCATTTTTACCGGGACACCTGGGGGAACGCTGGGTGGTGGTAAATTTGTGTGAGCCCGGTGATGCCACAACTTTCCCACCCCAAAATGTGTGAAAAAAGTGATTTTTTCAATAAAAATTGAGGTTTGCAGGGGATTCTGGGTAAGGAAACGTTGGGGGATCCACGCAAGCCATACCTCCATGGAAGCCGCAGGGTGTCTAGTTTTCAGAAATGTGTGGGTTTGGTAGGTTTCCCTAGATGGCCGCCGAGCCCCGGGCCAAAAACCAAAGTGACCCCCCTTGCAAAACCAGATTAACTATTGTTACTACAGCGTGAGAATTTTGGAATAATATTGCAAAGTAAATGTGGCAGACATTTTGAGGTTTACAGGACATTGGGGATAAAAAATCTTTTTCAATTCACAAGAGAGACATCACCATGAACTCCCATGGGTTTTCGACAATATCTACAGTTGGTGGGTTATTCTTGCATAGAAAGTGTACCTTGGCAGAGAAACTAAAGACAAAGATTCCTGCACAACCATCTATTCCTCAAACACACACACATACTGGTTGGATTTGGCACGAGGGCGAGTCATGGTTCAGTGTATTAAATTTTATTAACAAGAGATTTCACAAAAATGAAATGCACTGTCAAAAATTAAATTCACAAAAAACCAAACCAATGACTCGCAGCTCGTGAGTTGTAAAGCCACGTCAAGGCACCAACCACTTTACAGGCCATTCACACACCTTTCATACGTGATACAAACAAGACCATTCGCACCACCAGGCACAAAAGCAACACATTTCATAATTCACTAAAAAGGGACAAGGTACACCCTGCTTCAGAAAGACAAATATTACTGCACAGCCATCTAATCCGCAAGCACACACACATACTGGTTGGATTTGGCACGAGGGTGAGTGATGGTTCAGTAGATACAATTGTATTAGCAAGTGATTTCACAGAAATGAAATGCACTGGCAATAATTGAAAGGGCGAGAAACTGAACCATTGACTCACAGCTCGTGAGCTGTAAAGCCACGACAAGGCACCAACCTCTTTACAGGCCATTCATACACCTTTCATACGTGTGAGACATACAAAACCATTCACACCGCCAGCCGCGGGCCCATCACATAACAAAACTCACACCAGCACACAGCGCCATTCAAGGGCCCATCACTTTCACACGCCCACAATCCAGACACAGCAACTACACAGGCTGATGGATTGCGTGGAGTGGCACTCAGCTAGCAGTGTGTGTAGTGACCAGCAGAAAGTCACTACTCACACACAGTCAGCCGAGCACCAGTCCACACACACCGCTAGCCAAGCGCCAGTCCACACACACCGCTAGCCAAGCGCCAGTCCAGGCACACCGCCAGCCAATCGCCAGTCCAGGCACACCGCCAGCCAATCGCCAGTCCAGGCACACCAGCAGCCAATCGCCAATCCACCTACACCGCCAGCCAAGCTCCAGTCCACGGACACCACCAGCCAAGCACCAGTCCGCACACACCACCAGTCCACGCACACCGCCAGCCAAGTACCAGTCCACGCACACCGCCAGCCAAGCACCATTCCACGCACACCGCCAGCCAAGCTCCAGTCCACGCACACCACCAGCCACGCACCAGTCCACGCACACCGCCAGTCCATGCACACCGCCAGTCCACGCACACCGCCAGCCAAGCACCATTCCACGCACACCACCAACCAAGTGCCAGTCCACACACACCAACAGCCAAGCGCAAGCCTACACACACCGCCATCACATTTAGGATTTTTTTAGAAAAAAATAAAAACACAAACAAATTGCAAATAGATACAAATCTTCTAACAGAAAATCAGCAACTAAATACATTGCACTAACACCAACCTTGAAACAGAATCAAATTTTCCAAAGAATACAGACCAGGCAGTTCACTTTACCACTCATGAATGCTCCCAAAAATTCTTTCGCGTGTGGTACGCTCTGAAACAAGCAGGGAGACACAGTGCAGGATGAGAGGGACAGTCGGGGCAGTACATACGACTCTCCTTCCGCGAACCTCTTCGCCAACAGACTCTACATCTCCTACTGGGAAAATCTTTTGCGAGTGTGGGAGGAATGTGATCTGGAAAGTGGCGTTCTTTCAATCTAGCAACATCCTCCACCACTCCAACTCTAGGAACACTTGCCTGTTCCACTACAACAAGGCTGCCTATTACAGACTCCTGAAACTTAGCAAAAGTCATCTTTGACTCAGGGCAAGAATCCTGGAACACAACAAAAGCATTAAACATTGCCAAGTGGAAAAGATGGATAGCCAACTTCTTGTACCAAATGTAAGCCTTACGAAGAGCAGTGTAAGGTTCCAACCTCTGATCTACTCTGTCAACACCACCCATGTGCCTATTATAGTCTAAAATGCACACAGGTTTGCGCGCTTCAGCGACCTGACCCCAAACAGTCACAGGTGCAGTGCTTTCATCATGGATGGTAGTCAGCATGTAGACATCTCTCCTGTCTGTAAACTTCACAGCAAGAAGCTCCTGGCAACGCAACGCACTGCACTGTCCCCGCACAAGCTTTTGACAAACAAGTTCTTTCGGGAAACCTTTACGGTTAGAGCGGATTGTGCCACAAGCAACAGTGTCCACTTTGGCCAATTCCCTGAACAACCGCACACCAGTGTAGAAGTTATCTACATATAAATGGTGGCCTTTGTTAAAAAATCCTCTACCAAGTTCCCAAACAATTTTCTCAGTCACTCCAAAAGTGGACGGACAACCAGGGAGGTTAAACCTAGATTCCTTACCGGTGTACACCCTGAAATTAGAGACATATCCAGTCCTACTGTCACACAGCATATACAGCTTTATACCATACCGTGCCCTCTTACTAGGAATGTATTGCCTAAAAACCAAGCGGCCCTTGAACGACACCAAAGACTCATCCACTGCAATTTCTCTACCAGGGGCATAAATCTCAGAAAATCGATCAACAAAGTGATCAAGGACAGGCCTAATTTTAAAAAGACGGTCACAGTCAGGGTGATCTCGTGGCAACGCTAAACCATTATCAACAAAGTGCATCATCCGAAGCAGAAGCAAATACCTGTCACGACTCATGACTGCCGGAAAAATAGACGTTGCCATCAAGGGACTGCTAGACCAATATGAAGACATTGATGGCTTCCTTAGTAAGCCCATCAAAAAAGTTAAACCCAAGAACTTCTTCATCTCTTCAACATTTGTGTGAGTCCACCGGGTAGCTCTAGAGTGTGGCTTAAGACTGGCACTGTTGTCCCTCAAAAACTGTTCGGCATACAAATTAGTCTGCTCAACAATCTCTGCCAAAAACACATCGTCCATAAACAACTGAAAAAAATTTACCGGCAAAAAGTTTTCAGTATTCACTCTAGAACCTGGAACACCAGTAAACTCTGGCAATGCCGGCTGCACCATGCCAGGGGCAACCCAGAGGTCATCACTTTCAACGGGAAGCCTTGCAGCCCCAGCCTGCAGCTCAAATGCCTCTTGCCGCACTACACCAACGGGAAGCCTTGCAGCCGCAGGCTGCAGCCCAGAAGCCTCTTGCCGCACTACACCAACGGGAAGCCTTGCAGTCCCAGGCTGCAGCCCAGATGCCTCTTGCCGCACTATCGGCACATCAGTCTCCTCCTCTAACACAGGCACTTCATCCGCACTAAGAGTATCTTCATCATCCGATGACTCCATACGGAGAGACAACTCACTGCCAGAATCGTCCCCTGCCTCCTCTCCCTCAGATGCAGAGTCAGTCTCTGAACCATGGTCAGAGGAAGACTCAAACAGCAAACCAACAACCTGCTGAGCAGTAATCCTGCGGCTAGCCATTATACTTACTAAGATAGAAGACTGCACAAACAAGTCAACAACAACCAACAATGTGCAAACCAAGTAAGTAAAGAAATGTGTACCTTTATCACAAAGATCAATGTACTCAAAAACTATACAATCAAATTACAAGAGACAGCTGCACTCACCAGAAACCAACTCTGCAGTGACACAGCAAAACCCAACGATATCAAACTAGAAAGAAGAAAAAAAAACAAATTACTCACAAGACAACAAAATACACATCGAGCACCAATGCAAAAAGTTTTTGACACTCAAAAAACACACATACTGCTATTATTACACCATTTGCAAAAAAAATTCATGCAGAGAAATCAAACACATTTACATTGTACAAAAAAGAGTCTCTTACCAAACTACACAAACAGCAGAACCACCAGTAACAACACGGCAAACTGAAAAGAGCAAAAGCCTTCACCTAGAACAAAAAAGTAAAAAAAAAACAGTACTATTGCAATTCACAAAAAATATAACAATAAACATTACAACATGCTATGTAACTACCCAAATGGTCAATCGGGTTATGTGCCAGGTGGGGCAGAAAACAGCAGGAAAAAAAAAGGCTACTCTGTCCTGGGGCGGGTGGGCCAAATACATATTATAAAAATTGCCCCCTGGAAGCGACACTTGCAAAAGGGGTCACTCCCATTTTTATTTACACTACTTCCCTGGTGTCTAGTGGGCATTTCTGCCCCCCCCCCCCCCCGGGGCCAGAAACGGACCGAAAGTCGACCGATCTGCCACCAGGGGGGCAGAAAAGTCTTCCAGAAAATTATGCCCCCAAGGAAGCGACCCTTGCCCAAGGGGTCGCTTCCCAAATCAATAAAACTACATCCCTGGTGTCTAGTGGGCTTTTCTGCCCCCCCCTGGGGGCAGAAACGGACCGAAAGTGGACCGATCAGAAAAGTCTGTGCAAAAATTATTCCCCAAGGGAAGCGACCCTTGCCCAAGGGGTCGCTTCCCATATCAATATAACGACATCCCTGGTGTCTAGTGGGCTTTTCTGCCCCCCCTCGGGGCAGAAACGGACCGAAAGTGGACCGATCTGCCCCCAGGGGCGGCAGAAAAGTCTGACCAAAAAATATCCCCCAGGGAAGCGACCCTTGCCCAAGGGGTCGCTTCCCATATCACAATAAATAAATCCCTGGTGGCTAGTGGGCTTTTCTGCCCCCCCCCCTGGGGGCAGAAACGGACAGAAAGTGGACCGATCTGCCCCCAGGGGGGGCAGAAAAGTCTGTTCCAAAAATATCCCCCAGGGAAGCGACCCTTGCCCAAGGGGTCGCTTCCCATATCACAATAAATAAATCCCTGGTGGCTAGTGGGCTTTTCTGCCCCCCCTGGGGGCAGAAACGGACCGAAAGTGGACCGATCTGCCCCCAGGGGGGGCAGAAAAGTCTGAGCAAAAAATATCCCCCAGGGAAGCGACCCTTGCCCAAGGGGTCGCTTCCCATATCACAATAAATAAATCCCTGGTGGCTAGTGGGCTTTTCTGCCCCCCCTGGGGGCAGAAACGGACCGAAAGTGGACCGATCTGCCCCCAGGGGGGGCAGAAAAGTCTGTCACAAATTCTCCCCCAGGGAAGCGACCCTTGCCCAAGGGGTCGCTCCCAAAATGGCCAAATACGAGATCCCTGGGGTCTAGTGGGGGCATTCCTGTCCCACAATCGCGACGCTGTGCGCGATCGTGGGACAGGAATGCCCAGCATTGAGACATCAGGGGAGAGGAAATACTCTTTCCTCTCCCCCGATGCCTCAAGGCCTCGCAATTCTCCCCCCCCCCCCCGCCACACCGGAGCCAAACACCTACCTGCTCCTGTTGGACGCGCTGGAAGAAATGAATTCCAGCGCGTCCAATGCTTCCTGATGACGCCGGCGCACTCTGTGCGCGCTTACGTCATCAGGAAGCGTGGGGGGGCTCGGGGGTGGCAGCGGAAACTCTTCCGCTGCCATCCCCCTCTGTGGGGGCACGATCGATGCCCCGGGGGGGGGGGGGAGCGCCAGCGCTTCCCCCAGGGGCTGTGCTCATGACGGAGCGGTTCCGTCAGGAGCACAGCTCAGCCGATGCTCATGACGGAACCGCTCCGTCATGAGCATCGAAGGGGTTAAAAACACTGCCTATGATAGTCCCTTAATTGGACTTTTCCAAACATTTAATCTACAACCTTAATACAAAAAAGCGAATTGGGAATAAAAGGGGAGGACCGGCAGACAAAATTTCAATTGTTGCACAATTATTCATACAATCAATAAAACCCCGTTATGAACCTGCACAACAGAGAAAACACAACATGAAAAGACAATACACTTTGTCAAAAATTACACATCATCTGAACCACAGTTTTAGTCGTACCGCCCATGAGATATCTAAAACATTAATCTCTACAAGTTAGTACCAGTCCGTTAGATTGTGCTTTTTTCTATGCGTCGACGCGTTTCGATGGGCTTGCTTTTATGCCACCATCTTTATCAAGACCATTGATGAGGGTTTTCTCAATCTCAATGTTCGTTTTTTCAATCCTGTGTTAAAGTTAATGTATACATCAATTACCCCAATTCCAACCATCCTTACTTCTCATCTTCCCTCCCTACAATCCATATGTATCACTAATCTTTTATCCACCTGCCCACGTTAATATTTGAGCATAGTTTGGTGTATGTCCCTCGACATTGTCTCCACTTTCATTTAGGTCTGTGTTACTCATATTTGTCCTTTTATAAGAGTTCTCACCTTTATATAATCTTGCTTTTCCTTTACTTTGTCTCGCCCGATACGAGTCTGTTATCACTTCTTTGATTAATATTAGTGAGCCATCCCAACTTTCTGCGTTTTTCTGCAATCTATAAAACATAAGCACTCCGAGAACCCCTTTCCAATATTTACTGTTATAGGCTTTGCCACTATCCACACAAGACATTATAAGTGATTGCCTACCTTTGGGTTAATGCCGTTTTTAGTCGTGCATTCTTTACTCTATTTGTCGAAAATGGCAGGGGGATATTGAGATCTGAGGCGATCCTCCCTGTTTCTTTAACCGCCTTTTCCTAAGATTGAAATGATTACAAACAACCCATCAATATTAACTACCTCTCGCTCAGTGTTCGTACGTCTAAAGAGACGTGTGTTTAGGGAACGAGGGGGGGTAGACTGGATCCACGGACCCGCTATTCGGCATAATCTTCATCTTACCTTGTGGCGTACAGCTTGTTGCGTGCATGCGAAAGTGTTTCTCCGATGTTTGTTCTGCTACTCACTATCGTATGCTTCTATTTGGTCTCACTAAACTGCTCTCCTATTGGTCCTTACTTGCATGTGACTATCTACGGGCTAATGTTTTAATATTTTGCCCATGTGTTTCTGTATTTGGCCTTCGTTCCTTAATTCCATACAATTTAGGGAAGTGTTGCTTCTATAGTGATTAATAGAAAAGATTTTTTATGTGATTACAGCTCTTTTGCTTGGCCCCTGTTATTTGTTTTTATGTGGTTACAATTGCGTCTCCAACTTTATTAGTCATTCGCGGACACAACTCCATCTGCAATTTTTGTAGTAAGCAAGGTACGGGACACTCATTGTTTTTTTACTGGCTGCGGTCGTTGTCTGTAGTTGGTTACTTAAACCTAAGTATCAGAGAGTGCTAACTAAGATGCCATACCTCTCCTGCTCGTAAGCTCGAATTTTTATATCATGACCCAACCTCCATTAACATGAAACTGTCTTCCTGAGTGTCATGTAACTTACTCACATATTCAACAATGCGGCACATTGGTTATGTTATGATGATACTCATCCAATCTTCCTTGGAATTGAGTCCCATATCAACTGTGTTTAAGTGGCACATAAACCATTGTTCGCATTTTTTCCTTTTTGCATTCAAGTCACATCCTCTCCTATTTATTATCACCTTTTCCAATATGAACCATTGAAATTGATTACAGTCATGACTCAATTTCCCATAGTGATCTGTAAGCGGGGCATTTTCTTTATTAGTCCTAATAGCTGACTTGTGTTCCAACAAGCAAATGCGAAGTTCCCTACTTGTTTCCCCTACATATCCGAGTCCGCATGGACAAATCAAGAGATAGATGACATTTTTGCTACGACAATTATGTAAAGATTTAGCCCATACTTCTCGGTTGTTATATGTTAAACTTTTAGCTTCAATACAATGTGCACAAATGGAACATGTACCACATTTGTGGTTGCCCCTTGCTCTCTCTCCTGTTAACGTGGTCTGTGTATCATATGTATGTTTATATGTGTTCACTAAGGAATTCCGGATGGTTTTATTCCGTCTAAACAAAAACAACAGTTTATCTAATTTGTTGTTTGCTTCATAGTTTAGAATTTTCCAATTTCTGTTCACTATATTTTTTATTTGATTGCTCATGTTGGAGAACTGTGAGACAAAGACAATTCTGCCGCTTGACTTATCCTTCTTATTTTTGTTAGTCTCTAATAAACAATCTCGGTTATAAAATCTTGCCCTTTTTAGTGAATGTTTAATCAACTTTCGCGGATATCCTCTGGCTTTTAATTTTTTCGTTAAAACTTCCGCATGATAATGGAAATCCGAGAGTGTGGTGTAATTGCGTCGTAATCTCAGAAACTCCCCAAAGGGGATATTATCTTTCTGAGATCGCGGGTGATTGCTGTTGTAGGTAAGTAAGGTGTTTTTATCGGTGGGTTTTGAAAAAAGCTCAACATGTAACACATCTGCCACATTTTTTATTCTTATATCTAGAAACTCCACACCAGAGTTACTATAATGCGCTGTAAATTTGAGGTTTGGATCACCCAGGTTGATCCATTCTAGAAAAGATTCAAGTTCATAGCTAGCACCGTTCCAAACAAAAATGATATCATCTATGAAACGGTGCCAGCCCGAAATATTTTCAAAATATGGGGCCATCTCATTGAAGACATGTTTCTGCTCAAAATTTCCTACATAGAGACATGCCAAGCTCGGAGCACAGGTAGCCCCCATGCTGGTCCCTTTGACCTGAATGTATGCATCTTCCTTGAATAAAAAGATATTGTTTTTGAGGACCATTTCAATACAAGACACAATGAAGTTTTTATTTGCACAAGCCAGGACTTCCCCATCCAGAATATTTGAGATTACCCCAATGGTATCATTTTGGGGAATGTTCGTATACAGGGCTTCAATATCTAAGGTGACCAACATTTGGGTCACCCTATTGAAGCCCTGCCCTTCAAATATGGAGATAGCATGGGCTGTATCCTTAATATAAGATCTTTGTTTTTGTACTATGGGTTTAGGAAAATGGTCAACATATCTGCTTAAGGGCTCTAATATTGAGCCCATACTGCTGACAATGGGCCTCATGGGTGGGTTGTTGATATTTTTATGAATTTTCGGTAATCCATAAACGGCCGGTGTTATTGGGTGCATCTTCAATAGATATTTATATTCATTTTCGCAGATCCAACCCTTATCACGCCCCTGATTCAAAAGGGAGACCACATCTTTCTTCAACTTTTCTATGGCTGTTAGGCGAATAGGTTGATAATGCTCCCTGACATTGAGGAGGTTCCTCATTCTTGTTTCATAATCATTGGAGTCAAAAATTACGACTCCCCCGCCTTTATTGGCTGGTTTGATAGTGATACTGTCACATTCCTGTAGTGATTTTAACGCTTTTTTCTGATCTACCGAAAGGTTGTGGTTATTATATTTAGGGGTAGTGTGCCTCATATTTTTAATCTCCATCTCAACAACCCTTTCAAATATCTCAACATTTTTATCTACCTGGCCTAAATTAGGGGTGAAGGTGGACTTGGGTTTAAATCCCGAGACATTCGGTGGTTGTACATATTCTTTATCTTCAAAAAACTTATTTAACCTAATTTTTCTCAAAAACATCTTTAGATCACTTTCAAATTCATATGGGTTATGTGGAGCTGTAGGCGCGAAGCTAAAACCTTTTTTCAGAATCTCTTGTTCATCTTTGGTTAATACTTTCTTTGACAGATTTATAATGGGCAGTTCCTCTATCTCCAGTATTGTCTGCTTCTGGTCGTTAGATATTCCTGCCCTGCATTTTGAGGTTGATGGTTCCTCAAGGATTCTTGCCGATTGTAATTTCTGTATCCCCTCTGTCCTCGATTCTGGCGTCTGCCTAAAAAAGTCTCCCGTTCTAATGCTGGTGCAGCTCTACTATTATATCCCACTTCCTGTTCTTCCTCACTGCTGGAACCTGATGTTTCAGAAAAAGTGACACGTTTGTTACCCCCTCTTGAGTACAGGGGTCTAATGTATTGAGGTTTTTCCCACCTTTGGTCTTTCCTATTTTTAAAATACTCCTTCCCCAAGTATGGGTATACTGTCTCATCATTGTATCTGTCAACATCCTTCCTTAATTTTTTCATTGTTTTATTTGTCAAATAATCCCTATAGCTTTTTGTTTCTATTTCTAGTTCTTCTATCTTTTTCTTAGCCTCTTCCAGTGCAGTATTTTGTCTGAGAAGGATCTCTAAATCATCTATTTGTTTTTTCTCTATTTCTATCAGTTCCTCGGCCGTCTCAATGATAAGGATAAGCCAGTCCCGGCTGCAACGATTTGCTATGTGAGTCCAAGTTTCTATAAATTTGGGATTCTCAATGAAAAGTCCTGGTTCATTCCTTACTTGTAATCCAATAGGAATAACCCCTGCCTTCAGATATTCAATTAAAAAGTCTGCATGTAGTTCAGTGTGGATTAATTTCTTCTTTAAATTAAGGATCTTCACCAGTTGTTCATGACTGGTATTATTCAAAGCATTGGTATTGCCATTTCTTGGATTCTGGCTAATTAGCCTATTGAATTGGTCTTCAGAGAATCCAAATGTTTTCAATTTATCCATATTTGCTAAAATTATCAATATCAACTATATTTGGTCAATATAAATATCTGAGGTAAATCACCTCAAACCTCTCCAACCAACAGGTTGTACTGAGCATATATAAAAAGTATAGAGAGAGACCCCTTGTAATGTTCAAGGGAATAGGGTACTCTTAACAAGTATCAACTAGCAGTCCATTGAATCCATATACATTGAAATGGTCCCAAATGACTCAATGTCATCAATACATACAACTCATTCGAAATCCGTTAAAAAAAAAAAAATGTTTGTTTATATTTATTATATCCAAAACATATGTTTCATCATGTTAAAAACAATCCCTATGATAGTCCTTTCATTGGACTTTTCCAAACATTTAATCTACAACCTTAATACAAAAAAGCAAATTGGGAATAAAAGGGGAGGACCGGCAGACAAAATTTCAATTATTGCACAATTATTCATACAATCAATAAAACCCCGTTATGAACCCGCACAACAGAGAAAACACAACATGAAAAGACAATGCACTTTGTCATAAATTACACATCATCTGAACCACAGTTTTCGTCGTACCGCCCATGAGATATCTAAAACATTAATCTCTACAAGTTAGTACCAGTCCGTTAGATTGTGCTTTTTTCTATGCGTCGACGTGTTTTGATGGGCTTGCTTTTATGCCACCATCTTTATCAAGACCATTGATGAGAGTTTTCTCAATGTTCGTTTTTTCAATCCTGTGTTAAAGTAAATGTATACATCAATTACCCCAATTCCAACCAACCTTACTTCTCATCTTCCCTCCCTACAATCCATATGTATCACTAATCTTTTATCCACCTGCCCACGTTAATATTTGAGCATAGTTTGGTGTATGTCCCTCGACATTGTCTCCACTTTCACTGCCTTTGGTAGGTTGCCCAGACTCAGGTACATGAACTTCCAGAGAAGCAGATTGACCTTACCACCCGGTGCCACTGCCTCCTCCAACCATGTAGAGCACTCGCAGCAATTATACTGGAGGAATCAACAAGAATCAAGGCGGAACAGGGATTGAGAAGAGACTGCTCCTGGTTTCAAGTGGATATATATATATAGATATATATATCTATCTCTGTCTCTCTCTCTGTCTCTGTCTCTGTCTGTCTCTGTCTGTCTCTCTCTCTCTCTCTCTCAAAAAACAGGAAGAGATGAGGAAGGAGCAACCCAGAATAACCACCACCCAACTACAATCAACAAAAAACAAAAGTTACCTGGGACCAACACGAAGGAGGGTTCGAAAGGAATTACACTATAATACGCAGCCTTGGATGTTATTAATTCATTTAGACCGACCCTCACACACCTAGCCAGGTTTCACGCTTCATCAAAGGGTCATCAAAATTGTCTGACAGTATATTAGGAAAGTGAATGGGGTCATCAGGACAAGTTCCGAGCACTTGAGAGGTCATGGTAAACTCACTGCTGAAGAGGTATTAGACCTATGTGAAAAAGAGATAAAAAATACCTAATATTGAAGACCTTCTACTTCCTGTTATTCTAGGAAATTAACTCTGGGATATTAGAAACATTAAATTGGGACTCAAGGGGTTATAAAAACTCCCTCATCCTGACTGATTTCAGCCGTTCTAAATGGCCCTTAATGGGCCAGTGGCCATCCTCAGGACAAAATGCTAACTTTACAAATTTCAGTATTCACAAAAGGCATTTAGGAGTATTAAAGTTAGGATTCCTAACTTTACTACTCCTAAACTGAAAAAAATCCTAACTTTACGACTTTCGGTATTCACAAAGTGTTCCATATCTTCTCTCGCTATGTTATCATATTGTTAAGCTTAAAATTTTCTATATAGTTTTGTTTTCCTTATTGCAGTTAGAGGTGTTTGTATCTACCTGTTACTGTCTTTTCAATTATTTTGTTCCTTGTATAAAGAGGAGATATTTTGTCATTTACCTGAATCGTACCTAACTTCCTATGCCCTTCCCCCTCCCTTATCTTAGGTGAAGCTCATTTAGAATGAAACACACAAAAGCTGGTTGGAGGAATGCTTGCATATTGTCTAGCCACTGGTGATCGCTCGGGGTAGCATCCCAACCCATCGTTCTTTTGCTCACTGCGCCACCCAGCCATATGCAAGTCAGTCTTGACCCTGCTCCTCATAGGAACAGTCCAGATTGAACTGCTAGGCCAGGTCCTCCCTTAACTAGAAACAAACATCCTGGGACTGGTTTCGGGGTACCACCCCTCATCAGCCAGGCTAGCTTGAATCCAGTGACACAGCGAGCATAGGACTCACGTCTGGGCATACCCTGCCAACTTAAGGCGCACAAAGCAAACACAAAGAGATGATGGACGGAGAGCTGAAACCTTTCAGACACTCACCCCCAATCACAGATCTGGGTTGAATACATCATTGTTCTTTAGCTCACTTTGCCACCCCAGTTCACAGCTGCCATATGGAAATCAGTCTTGACCCTGTTCCTCATGGGAACAGTCCAGTCCGAACTGCCAAGCCAGGTCTTACCTGGACGGAAACAAGCATCCTGGGACCGGTTTCAGGGTAACACCCCTCATCAGCCAGGCTAGCTTGAATCCAGTGGCGAAGTGAGCAAGGGACCCACATCTGGCCATTCCCTGCCAACATAGGGTGAACAAAGCAAACACAAGTAGATGATGGACGGAGCACTGAAACTTTTCAGACACTCACCCCCAGTCAGAGATCTGGGTTGAATCCATCATTGTTCTTTAGCTCACTTCGCCACCTCAGTTTGGACCCAGCCATATGCAAATCAGTCTTGACCCTGCTGCTCATGGGAACAATCCAGCCTAATCTGCCAAGCCAGGTCCTCCCTTAACTGGAAACAAACATCCTAGAACCGGTTTTGGGGTACCACCCCATATCAGCCAGGCTGGCTTGAATCCAGTGACACAGTGAGCATAGGACTCACGTCTGGGCATACCCTGCCAACTTAGGGTGCACAAAGCAAACACAAAGAGATGATGGACGGAGAGCTGAAACCTTTCAAACACTCCCCCCCAATCACAGATCTGGGTTGAATCCATCATTGTTCTTTAGCTCACTTCGCCACCCCAGTACAGAGTCAGCCATATGGAAATCAGTCTTGGCCCTGTTCCTCATGGGAACAGTCCAGTCCGAACTTCCAAGCCAGGTCTTACCTGGACTGGAAATAAGCATCCTGGGACCGGTTTCAGGGTAACACCCCTCATCAGCCACGCTAGCTTGAATCCAGTGGCAAAGTGAGCAAGGGACCAACATCTGGGCATACCCTGCCAAATTAGGGTGAACAAAGCAAACACAAGGAGATGACAGACGGAGCACTGAAACTTTTCAGACACTCACCCCCAGTCAGAGATCTGGGTTGAATCCATCATTGTTCTTTAGCTCACTTCGCCACCTCAGTTTGGACCCAGCCATATGCAAATCAGTCTTGACCCTGCTGCTCATGGGAACAATCCAGCCCGAACTGCCAAGCCAGGTCCTCCCTTAACTGGAAACAAACATCTTAGGACCGGTTTTGGGGTACCACCCCTCATCAGACAGGCGAGCTTGAATCCAGTGACACAGTGAGCATGCAACTCACATTTGGGCATACCCATGACACTTAGGGCGATACATGAAACTCACAAAAGGTGATGGAAGGAATGCTTGCAATGTGTCTAACCACTGGTGCTCACTCGTGTTAGCCTCCCCACCCATCGTTCTTTTGGTCACCATGCCACCTCAGTTTGAACCATTTAGAATGTTCAGTTCTCAGCTGTGATGCGGCAAGACAGGAGATGCACCCTGTGTTATAATAAATAATAATGTTCTACATATTTTTTGCTTGCTTCCGCTTTTGTCACCTCATCACATGGTCAAGAACAAATAAAGGTTTATAGAAATAGCTTGACAGCACCATTGAAATCTTACTTTCTTTGTGATCCTAGTCAAGTTTGTAAGCCAATATTCTGTGAGACAGACTCGGGTACCTAAATTGATAATTACACAACCCCCCTCGTTATTTTTTAGAGACTCACGATCCATCCCAACCTGCATGTCAGAATAATCCCTGCTGCTTTCTGCAAAGAAGAATCTCCATGTTTAGCCAAACAATTTAAAACCTTATTGGTAACTTGTTCACTGGTCTCAAATTGACCCTATTGTTTTTGCGGGTATATGTAGAGCTAACCCGAAACAAAGGTAACTGGTGTTCATGTAAAGCGCTCCAATACCTTTGGGTTGAGATTGCGCTATATAAATCCGTAAAAAAATAAAAAATAATAGAGAGCTGCTTGAAATGAGACATTCCGGAATTTCCTGCCAACTTTGCAGCTGGGGAACCAGGTTTGAGCCTCGGCAACAGCTCAGCTTCCTGTGATTCTGGGCAAATCACTTAATCACCCCGTGCCTACCAAAAAACAAGCATTTGCAATGCAATAGGTCTTGCATTTACGCTAGTTTAAGCTATTGGCATTGTAAATGACAATGCCTTTTATTTATGTTTTAAAAACTAAAACAAAAATAAAAATGCATTGTCATTTACTATGTTGATAGCTCAAACCCACGTAAATGCAAGTCCTCGCCAGTCTGGCAGGGATCTGTACATCTGGAGGTGGTCTCTCTCCCTGCAAATAAAGCCACTAGCCCCCAATGAACTCCGGGTCTCAATGAGAACCAATACCTAATATGGTCATTGAAATGTTTAAGAGGAAATGTGGTGTACTAGTGGGGTACAGCGGTGGCTGCAGGGTTTGAATATTGCTCGCTTCTGAAACTTATGAGGTTTCTCTGGGTCAGCAGCTTAGACCACAGAGGCTGCAGGGAGAGCCACAGGGGGAAGCCACAGTTGCAATAGAGTTGATTCAGTTAAAAAAACATGTATCACAAAAGATAAATACTGTCCAGTTGTAATTTGTTACCTTAAACCACAACTCTTTGTGTTAGTTAATCTGGCTGTGTGGGGAGGCAGTATGAACTGGGAAGCAACTAAGATCTCTTCACTCATCACATACTAGTGCATAACCTTTAATTTTTGGCTACAGTTCCTTTAATCTTTTTTCAGGATGCTTCACAAGCAAAACAAGCATTGGCATAGCCAATAGGTCTCGCCTTTGGGATCTTATAAGTGTATAGCCAGAGCTATTGGCTTTGCCAATGTTTTTAAGGTATGTTGTAGAGCATTATGACTGCTGTGCAACTTGCTGAAAAGCTATAATAAAAAAGTGTTATAAGGATTTTTGCTACCTTAAATAAAACCAAGAAGACATTATGTACAACTGAACAACCCTATTAAAACAAGGTAAAATTAGCTTCTTGTGTGCACAATAGCAAGGCAGGGCGGCTGAGAGGAGAATGAGGGAACCAACCCTGGGTATGTAGTAGATTTTATTTTGCTATGCTCGTAGGAAATAAGGCAATTACCAGGTCTGATTTGCTTTCAGGGATATCCATTAAACTTTTTTGTCGTGCCACTATCCCATTGATCTATGTTAAAGCGAAACAACAAACAGGACTTTTTCAAATGTAATTGCACACTGGAGAATATGATGTACACAAAGGCATCAAAACAATGTAAACTGGCTCACTAAATTAATGATGCATGGCGGTCTATTTTAATACATGCCACCTCCCTTACGCATAAACGAAGTAAGATAATCCTAAAAGAACATAAAATGAGAGTCACAATACACTGAGAACTATATGTTGCGACAGCATGACCTTTCGGTTTCCTACAACATGTCAACAGGCAAAAAGAACACACGTGCATCGCAAAGTGAGGCACTTGTGTGTTCTCACCACAATGTGATTCTCCTTTCAGTCAGACTGAAAGGAGTTGCAGTGCAGACTGAATGAATAGCCATCAGCAGACTAGCTATACCACTGAACCTCTGCTTTGATTCTGCCACATTTGTGTTGTGGAGGGGGGTAGCAGGTTAATGCCTGTACATCACCACCAAACTTTTGGAAGGTCGAAAGGTTTTGTAGACAAACTACTCGGGAGTCAGTTCTGGAGGCTCCAGCATTCCTGTGCATGAATCATGTAGTAAGGGAAACAAGATTAGCGTCACCCAGTAGTTGATATAATGTCCATTATAATTATCACGCGGCAAACAGGATATAATACGGTCTAACTTACCCGTGTGTGGCAGGAGTGTTAGAAACAACGTGGCCAACAGACTGAAGAGTAATCAGTCGGCAAGATGTTCGCGTTCAGACGCCGGTGATATTCGACCAAAAGGTTAGCCTATAGCGAAATGCCATGTCATAGTGAGGCGTGGCTGGAGACGTCCCATGGCCCGTACTCCTAGGCTACACTTCACACAGATGGTTCCACTGCCCCAAATATAAAATCTAAAGCGTGGTATGTTCGCAAGATGAACAAAGTAATATTAAACTTCATATTACAGCGGGACTACCACACTGTTAGAAGCTGCACTCAATGACTAAGACGTTGAATACCAACAAAACTGCATTTTTTGTCACAGAATCCAAAAATGCTCTCATGAGAAGGTGTGAGCCCATGTCATGTATTCTAACTTTGCAGGAGCACAAGATTCACAATTTATGCAAAAGTAAATCTAAAATGTGTGTGCTATCTGTTTGGAAGGCAAAGGTCCCATATGAATCTGGTGTGTGTCTGATTGGAATTTAATATTCACATAACTTGGGCTACCTCTAGTTTCCTCCATGTTCATACGTCTACTCCAAATCAACCTCCAGAGACATCTCCATCAAAAGACTGGAGCAGGCCGGTGGAAGTGGAAGAATAGTAGTAGCCTCTTGGGTTTGCTTTTAGGCACCTCAAGAAGCAACTCCATGAAGCCTACCTACACTTTATGTTGCAGCCTTAGCGGTGGCTGGAGTTACAACCGCCAACTAAATCGGCCAATATGGAGGGTTTATTCATTTAAGACACGTCCTGGTCCAAGGATGCGCCTAAGGAGGAAAGCATTAGGCCAGAGAGGTCCCTGACACTTACAATGGGTCCAGACGGTAGTGTGGGCAGTGGGTGTCATAAGCAGCAAGTTTGTCCCTCCATCTAACCACTCTAGGGCTATGCACCAAAACCCTCTTCCCAACTCCCACAAAAACAGCAAAATATTTTCAACAACTGTGCTTTTCCCTAATGGGGGAAGAAACACTGCATTCATTCAAAAGAAATCCAGACACAATCTAGGTTATCTCATCAAGAGAAATTCAATTGAAAGCTTTGGTTTGGCAGGGAAGCAAGGACCGACTTTTTAAGCACCAGGAAATTACTACACAGCCAAAGAGCATCTCCTGCCAACAAACCTGCCCACATGGAGCGATCAAGAACGGCATTGCACTCCAATGCAAGCAATATTGAAACAGAAGCACAAGCCAAACATCTTTCAAGGTGTCACTTAAGTATTGACATTGTGGCGCCTCTAGTGCAAAAGGCATTGTAAAACGTCAAGAGAGGTCAGACTGACCACACTTGTTCTTTCCCCTCTTGCCCAATGAAAGAATAGTGCCCATAGCAATGCATCTGTGTACCTCACTGAGGTGGCCCTTGGTGATTGTAAACCACCCTTTCCTGGGCCACCGTTCACCTACTGGCAAGTAGGAGTAACAATATAAGAGAAGGCTGACAGGAAACAGTGCCGATATTATTCTCCTGCCACTGAAAAGCAAATAATGAGGGCCCCCACAAGGCATCTCTGAATCTCGTTGCACTGCACCCCGGTAAAGGAAAGGCACAGCGCTTTGTTTTATGTAAATAAATATATTAAAATGTAGGAATGCAAGTCATTAAAGTTCATGAAAAGATACATGCCCTCTCGCTTGTGAATGTTGCGTAAAATCATTTTGTTTCCATGCCATCACTGTCGGCTCCTGGAGCACAGATTTAGTGAAAAAGAAACTGCCACTGCAAATACGGGTGACTCCGGTAGCGACTTCATCGTTTTGGGAAACAAGAAAAAAAAAGTAATCAGAAAGCTGGCAGCTGTGCACGTTCACGCTCGCGTGAACTCAAGCATTAGGCCAGCAAAAGACGGTGGGAAGCACTTTTAAAATCCCACTTACAAAAGATCGAGCAACAGCGCATGCGCTGCTGTAGGCTCGACCTAAACAGGACAAAAACTAACAAGGTTGTTTTATCCACAGAGGAGTACATGCGTTGCATGACCATGGAAGAATGTGAAAACCACCAGTTATTGAGCCCAGATCGAGACATAAGATGCTGCCAGAGTGACGTTTGCAACAAATCCTCTTGAAAATATGAAATGAAGGCTGTCAATCAAGAATGTGTGGGAGAAGCGCAATATAAAAGCAAGCAATGGCCCACAGTGTTTCCATGGAGCCTGACTCCGGGGCAGCGCAGTGCCAGGGTTGCCGGATTCCAAGGCGCAATCGTCTTTACTCCACCTCATGCCACTTCTTCCACCACCCTGCATTACCTGTCACTCCATCTCACTCTTGCTGGTTCTTTATCATGCCTGCTTCTCCTCTTCTCATTATTTTCCAATGTATTTCTTTCTTTTGCTCTTGGTCAGTCTGTTGCTGGAAAAAAAGCTTCTAATCACCAATAATCAGTGCTAGTGACTACCATCTGCCCAAATATAAGCTTTTACTATACCAAGGTGTTTTGCTATATCATGAATAAAATTCTGGCATTTACTTTTGAATCAGTCTGGGAGCATTACAGTACTGAAATATGTGTGTGTAGTTTGTACCTAATAAGAGATCTTTTCTGTTTCTTTAAGGATTGTTTTCCTGAAATGTACACTTTTCGACCTTATTTTATGGAAGGAATAATCAGCTATTTACTAGGACGTCAGGTACATAGTGAATTTTCTCTGCTATGCACCCGGTCACTGGCTAAATAGAAGAGATTCTGTACTGTTTGGCTGGTGGCATTGTAAATAGCAGAGAAACGTTACTACTTACCCGGCTGCTTTCTAAATAGTCGTGCTTCTGGAGTGTTCGCCTGGCAACCGTGCAAATAGAAAGGATGCTTCACTATTTACCTGGCCTGTGGCTAATTGACAGGCATTATGGACTGTTCGGCCGACAGCCATGCAAACAGCTAAGACACTCAGGGGCAGATTTACAACTTCTGGCGCATCTCTGCAAATCAGCAGGGATGCGCCAGAACAGATACGTCACGTAATTACCCCCTTGCGCCATCACGGATGCGTCGCATTTACAATGCGGCGCACCATGGTGCAAGGAGGGGAAGATGCGTGACGCATCTTGTGGCGTACAGCGGCGCATTGCTGGAGTCGCGTCGCAAGCACGACGCAACTCCTGCAATGCACAGGCGCCGCCCATACTTCATGTGGTGCGTCACTCCTTATGCCTACTTCATGCAGGCGTAAGGATTTGATGCAGCAGCGTCGTAAAACTGATTCAGTGAAATCTTGTAGATTTCACTGAGTCAGTTTTACGGGGCTTTCCTGCGAGGGAACGCCCACTCTGCGACAGAACGCCCACATGAAACCTGAAGCAGGTTTCATGTGGCGCAGGGCTTTACAATGTGATGCATCTGCCTAGATGCGTCAGGTTGTAAATAAGTTGCAATGTGGCGCATGGTTTACGCCGCCGCTGCATCCCAAAAGTGACGCAAGGGCGGCATAAAAGTGTCGCATGGGGCTTGGAAATCTGCCCCTCAGTATTCACCCGCCTATGACTTAATAACAAAAATTATGCGTTATTTGTCAGCAGCCAGGCAAATTGCCAAGAAACCTCACTCTTTACCTGGTTCTTGGCAAAATGGCTGAGATTATGTATAATTTGGACAGCAGGCGCGCAAATAGGAAATAAGCTTTACTATTCTTATTATTTGCCTGGCTGCTAGCAGCAGAAATTATGTACCACTTGGCTGGTGGTCTTTCAAATTGCAAAAACACATAGGGGCATATCATCAAGGACCGGCGATAATTATCGCTAAGCGCTCTTAGCGCTAGGATAATTATCGCCGGCTAGCATGGATTTTTATCGCTGAGATAGCGTGCAATTAGTAACGCTTATCTGAAAAGTGATAAAAATCCTAGCGCTAACTGCCAAACGTGAGATTATGGCTGGAAACCCAGCGTTAATCTGACGAATTTTGGCGTTAGTTTGATGATAGAGACTCACAAACTTAGCCATGATATCCACCTTCCATAGGATATCATGGCTAAGTCAGTTTCAAAGCAGGCATGAGGAAAGTAGCGATAACAGGGGTTATCGCTACTTTTCTTGCCGCTATGCTTCATAGCGTGGGGCTTGATGATAGGAGAAATGTCGCTTAGCGACATTTCTCCAGTCATGTCAGGGCAGGAACGCCCACTTTGCATCTCATTAGAGATAGCGTGACCTTGCTGATTAGGCGATAAAATTATTGCCGCTTTTTCGCCCAAAAACGGACGCAAAAGCGGCGATAATTTTTTAGCGCCTCGTTGCTGATATGCCCCATAATTATTTACTTAGGGTCAGATTACAAAAGCTTTATGTATTTCTTAACAGGCCGAGTCATAATTTAGGCCCATTAAGAAATGCAAAACAGCCTTTTCTAATGTACTAAGGCAGTTAGGGAATCGCAAAATGCGATTTCTACCCAGTAGAAATAACATTTGCGATTCCCTAAATAGAAAATCGCAATTAGGGACCCATGGGACCTGCTGGGTCGACTTAAAATTAGCATTCAACACTTGCCGAGACGCCTTTTATGGGCAAAAATAGCCAGATGGGAGTGCCTCCAAACCTTCTCGAAGCTATCATCACTTTACACCCCGACACCTGGGTACAAATCAAAATAGGCAAGGGCGATAGAATGACTAGAAAGATCCCCACATCAAGTGGCCTCAAACGGGGATGTGCCCTCACCCCTTGCCTTTTTAGTATTTATACAGCAGACCTGGACATCCTGCTATCTGAAGTCTCGTGTGATCCACCAGAACTCGCACAAAGACCAGTGCGCTGCTTGAAATACGCAGACGACATAGTTTTATGCAGCCAGACTTTCATCGGCTTGCAGCGTCAAATAACCACCCTATATACATAACTGAATCTTTAGGCCTGAAGCTTACAGTATACCTAAAGTTATCTGCTTCTGGTCAAAACACAGACGGCAAAATTTCAAATTCAAATGGAAAGTCGCCGGCAACAAGATCGAACGGGTGAACACTTACAAATACTTAGGGGCGGTACTGGACTCCAGATTAAATTTTAAAAAAGCATCTGGCCCAACGAAGGTCCTTAGTAAACAACCAGTTTTTCACCCTTAATCTAATCCAAAAAAAAAATAAGGCGATCCTCTCAGTCATACTTACTGCAAATTATTAGCACCTAATTTTTACCATCATTGACCTATGGCTCAGAACCCTAGAAGGGCAAAGACACAGCAACTCTCAATACTTTACAGTCCATCCTGTTCAAAAGCATCTATTGTATACCATGACACACCTGCCAAGCTCAAGGGCGCTTGGAATTTGGGCTCCAGCACCAGCTCCCGGTGAGAATGTCTTCCCTACTCAAACTGTGCTGAAAGTTGAGAGCCGCCATACCCGAGTCCTTGGCCACCTTGTGTTGGTCTGAAATGGAAAGCCAGCACAAGACCAAAAACAGCTGGCCAACTGTGCTCCGCCAAGCTTTGTCATCCCTCAACTTACATGAGGCTTGTGAGCTAAACATTAGCCACGCAGTATTAAAAAAATCGCCAACAAAGCTGCCAAACTGAAATCGTGGTCGATGGATATAGCGGAACTGACAGGCAAAAAACACAGCTGGTCAGTCTTACAATCTTACAGCAGCTGGGGGCTCCAACCAAACCTTATGTGCAATATTTCCCAAACTATCCAGCATTTTTACCTAAAAATACGAATGGGAGCCTTTCCTTCAAAAGGTCAGGTGACCCCCGGGAACAAAGATGGCCGAACCTTCTTTGCCGTCTTTGTGGTCAACTCGACGAAAGTTTACGACACTTTTGGTGTTGTGAGCTTTTTAAGGCGAAAACTACTTTGGCCCACCTTTCGGGCACTCAATATAAGATCATGCCGTTCTGCAGTGCTGACATTACTAAACAGTGAATCAATTCAGCTCTCCTGCAGGGCCGCAAAGTTCCTTCTATAAGTGAACAATTTACTAACATCAGCTCGGCCACCCCAGAAAAACAACGGCGGTCGTGGGGCAGGGAACCTCGAAGCAAAGATCTTGCCAACCGCTAGTTGAACTGTGCGCTAACTCTTTACTATTACAAATCCCACTGCTGTACCCACGCACAGAGCACTTTATTGACCACTGTTTTTTTTACAATGTAATGAGATTTTAATTATGAACCACTTTTAACCTATAATGCTTTCTTAATAAGATATTTTATTCAAATTGAAATGATTTTAACTAATCTGCAAATAAATATTTACTCACTAGGGATTTACTAGGCACATGTACAAAGCATTTCCTAAATGCAAAACGGGCCTTTATGAAATGCTATTATCATCCACTTCAAGTCGATGGTAGCCATGCGCAATTTAAAAAAGCAACACAATATGCTTTTTTTTAAAGTGCAATAAAGCACTTACAGCTGCACCACTTTTTGGTGGAGTGCATCAGGGGAGCCTTAGGTCCATAGGCACCCTTGGTTTTGCATTTCCTAATTTGCAATTTCCAATTAGGAAATCGCAAATTAGGAAATGCAAAACCATTTGTACGTATAGGCCTTTAGGCCCATAGGAACGCATGGCTTGCATTTTCTTCGCTGCCCAGTGACGCCTGTATGCAGCTACGCGCCGTTAGCCACCCGGCGTGTCGTCATGAAGCGTGCTGCCATTTTGAGCTTGGCCATAGCGCAGCAATTTTGAAGGGTTGTTTGGAGTTTCTGTTTGCCAACCACGTGTTTTTCATTGATGCTCACGGCAACTCTTAGAAGTTTTGGCGGTTCCTGGCAGATTTCTAGGACCTCACAAGCCAGGTGACAAACATGTGTGCCTTTATTAATGCTTTTAAACTGACCAACGAGTTTGGATTGACTTTTCTGGCTTTGCATTCTGCTGGTTACTGTGCTCTATACAAGGTCTGCGATGAACCGTCCATCGTAGAAGGAACATGGACAACTCCCCTGTAGCTGCTGCTGGTGACAATTTCGGGTGAGAGATCGCTCACCGGAGTCCATGGATTCTTTCTTAGTTTGTGTTATTAAAATTCTATGCATGTTTTCATGTGCGTGCGTTGCGGAGCACAACTTTTAGTGTTTCATATGGTTGTTTGTGTATGATTTTATGGGTATACCATACTGTTGCTCCGTCACTGGTACCTGATCCTGTATTTGTATAAGAAGGGGTGAGAGGGTGTTGTGTCCTTGTTTTGTATCTGTATGAATAGATGGAGAGAGAGTGTAGTGTCCTTGGTCGTGTCATGTTCTGAAGCTTCTCATACTTGCTTGTTTTGGTTTTATCTACCCTCTGAATTGGTTATTACCTTGTGTGAGGTGTTAGACTGTGCGTTACGGGTGCGCACATGAGAAGACTTCTTCTTTTGAAGCTTCTCTGATTTCACTGTTTTGTTTTACCCTCTGAATTGGTTGTTACCTCGTGTGAGGTGTTGGACTGTGTGTTACGGGTGCACACATGAGAGGACTCCTTCCTTTGAAGCTTCTCTGATTTGCCTGTTTGGTTTTAGCCTCTGAATTGGTTGTTACCTCGTGTGAGGTGTTGTATTGTGCGTTACAGGTGCGCACATGAGAGGTCTACCTTTTGAGTAGCTTCTCTAATTTGCTTGTTTGGTTTTACCCTCTGAATTACTTGTTACCTCGTGTGAGGTGTTAGACTGTGCGTTACGGGTGCGCACAAGAGAAGACTATTTCCTTTTTAGCTTCTCTGGATTTACCCTTGTTTGGGAAGAAGAGAATACTTTTTAGTTTCTCTGGATTTACTCTTGTTTTGGTTGAAGTATTTGTATCATCCTGTTGTTAGGGGTTGCAAAATTACCCTTTAGTGTTACGTCTTGAAGCTTTGTGTCATTCTTGAAGCTCGTTGACTTTTGTATGTGTGTATTTCCACCACCGCACATTTTATTTATAATTAGTCGTATTGCATGTATGTACATTGATCTTGCATGCTTGTATTTTTACAATTTTGATGAGGGGGGGATGTGTTATGATCTAGTAAGTGATTAATGTTTCCTCTCTGTTGCTGCCCTTGCCTTGCTGCTCAGTCTATGTGATGTCATCAGAATGTTGAGAGTGTTTGAGTGGGACGAAGGAATCAGTTGGTGTGGAAGGGCTGAGCAGCAAGGAGGCTGCTCCGGGTGGTGCATTGCATGGTATTGAATGAGGCCTAGCATGAGACTTAATGTGGACCCTACCTGAAGAATAAAGCTGTGATCCTGAACTACATCACTGGACCACGTATCTTTCATTTAATTGTAACACTGATCTTTAATAATCGTCTCACTGTGAGCCACAATTTCAGTGCAGATTTTAGGACTTTTAGCCTTACTTTAAAAAAAAGAAATTGGGCTCCGACTTTGTATAAAAATGCTTTTGGACTCAGTTCTTTAGCTATTTCTCTTAGTATTGACCCCCATGTGGTGCTAATGGGCTCCCCTGCCAACATACGAATGTTTTTTAATTGGAAGGCCATACAGTAAAGTTTAAGGTCTGGCAATTATAACCCACCCTTTTTAAGGCTGCTCCGTAATTTTTTCCATGAGATGCGCACCCCCCGAGATGCCCAAATGAAGCTCGATATTTTCCCCTGGATTTTATTTATTTAGTCTTTAGAAAAACTGAGTGGTATACCATTCAAAAGGTATGTTAGCTTCGGTAGAACAGACATTTTTATCAAATTTACTCTCCCATAAATAGACAAAGGTAATTTCTTCCACCTAGTTAATTGCTTCTCCACCTCCTTCATAACTCGTTTCAAATTACGAGAGGGAATCTCATCGATTTTATCTGTGATGACAATCCCCAAATATCTCATCTCTTTACATCTTCTGTCGCCCCAGTCCTCCATATTCCAACACATCACTTCTGTCTTTGATAAGTTTATTAAATAACTTGAAAAGACCCCGTATTCGTTTGTCAATTGTTCTATTCTAATTAGTGTTTGGGCCGGATCAGAAGTATATATTATCAGGTCTTCTGCGTATAATGCAATTTTACTATGTGAAGGGAGCTGGTGTATGGGGATAATTTGATCATCGGCTCTGAACAAGTGTGCCAGGGGTTCTATGTATAAATCGAAAAGGAGTGGAGTCAGAGAGCAACCCTGCCTTGTCCCTCTATGGATATCAAAGCTCCTTGTCAGGGAGCCATTTATAAGAATTTTGGCCATGTGTTGCTCATATAGCTTTGGCATTTCCCTTATAAAATCCAAGCTAAAACCCATGGTATCTAAACCAGCCCATAGAAACCCCCAGCTAACGCGATAAAAATGCCTTTGCATTGTCTATAGTGATTACCGCCAACAGAAGCGATCGAGCAACTGCTAAGTCTATTGTTCCAATCAGAGACAGTGTAAGGTCCTGTATTTGTCTCTTTGGAACAAAGTCTTTCTAATCAGTATGGATCAGTTGAGGGGCGAACTTGGCCAATCACCCCGCCAAAATTCCCGTGTAGATTTTATGGTCTACATTTAGTAATGAAATCAGGCGATATGAATCAGCCCTCTTCGGGTCCTTGGCCGGTTTTAAAATCAATGTAATTATAGCCTCTCTCCAAGACATCAGCCCTTCCTCTCTATTGACTGAATTAAAAAGAGCTTTCATTTCCAGCACTATCTCGTCGGCTACCAATTTGTAGACCTCAATTGATACAGAGTCAGGACCCGCAGCTTTACCGTTTTTCATGCGTTTAAGCTGCTCTCTCATTTCCTCCTCTGTAATGGGGGTGTCAAGTTTGTTCCTGCCCTCAATTATTAAAACCGGAAGGCCTATGTTGTTTAGCCAGCGTTTCAATGCCTCTTCATCTGGTCGCCCTAAATCAGTATATAACTCAGAAATAAGGGAGACCATGTTCTCCTGTATTTCATCTTCATTGTTTGTAGTAACTCCCTCCGGGTTAATTACCAACTCCCCGATGTGGTTTCTCGCCCTCTCAGCCTTTGACTTCCAAGCTAAAAGTGCTCCGGCTTTTTCTCCGTACTCAAAATGTTGTATGCGCCCAGTAGCCCATCTTTCCCTACGTTTTAGGTCTAGTTTGATCTTATAATTCAATCTAGCTTCCTCGAGGTTTTTCATAATCTCCTCTCTCTGCTGTATATTGTGTGCTCCCTACTGCGCTCTTCTTTCTAATGTCCCAATTTCTTCTTCCAATTTTTTTAAGTCAGCCCTTTCCACCTTATTCTTAAAAGAGAACTGACTTTGTAGAGCCCCCCCTAAGGAAGGCTTTAAAAGTGTCCCAGATAACTCCTATTGGAGCTGATTGGGCATTAATCTGAAAAAACTCTACAGTAGTTTCCGTCAAGCGAGCTGCCACATCTAAGTGTAATAATAGGGATCGTTTTAATGTCCATCTCAGATTATTTCTCCTTTTTACACCCTTCAATAAGATACCAACCATGGCATGATCAGAAATATATCCTGGGAGTATACACATTTCTTTCGAACTCCCTACCAACTCTCTATCTACTAACAAATAATCCAGTCGTGAAAAATGATGTTATTTTTTAAGGTATATGCTCTTTCACCTTGCGTTAGATACCTCCAGGAGTCAACCAAACCCCGTTCAGATAACATATGCTTGAGGGCTTGTCTTGTTTTTGTCCCTTAGTTTTGGGCGCCCCTCCTACTAGTAGACCTATCTAATACTTGGTCTAAAAGAGTATTAAAATTCCCCCCTATTATGATTGGTGCTGCTGCCCCAGCTGCCATAAATTGCAAATCTACTATATGCTGGGGATCATCTATTTATGTTGGGGTCATCGAACCCCACGCCAACAATTTCGGAGCCAGTGCATCCAAGAGTGGCCATGACCCATCTACCTGAAGTGGCAGTTTTAGAAGAGGTCATTTCAACTTTTGACCCTTTCCTGATTATTATTGCCACTCCCTTTGAATATTTCATTTGATCGGAGGCAACATAGCTCCCTATCCAACTTTGTTTTTTATATAACTCCTGTTAGATTTGGGGGTCTCTAGTTGGCATAGGTAGGTACCTGTGACAAATAGGGACCCTTGCGTCTAGTCAGGGTATAGGGGTACACTTCCAAAACAACCCCTGCTCACCCCCTTGGTAGCTTGGCACGAGCAGACAGGCTTATCTCAGAGGCAGTGTGACAACACTACAGAAGGACACCACACCAGTTTTATATAAAAAATAAGTATTCTTTATATAGACATGTCACAAGACCAAAAACGACACAAATCCACAATACTGTTACTTTAAAATGGTAAAATTTAGCTTAGTTCTCTTAGAATGGTAAATGCGACACTCAGAGTTCAATGTACCTTAAGATGCGACACGCAGGGCAACGAAAGTGTTGCAAGGACGGTGATGCGTTGAAGATCCGGTGCAACGAAACAAAGATGGCGCTTTCTTCTTGATGCGACACGCTTCCCGGTGATGCGGCGGCGCCTGATGCGACGTCGATCCTCTTCTCCAGCGATGCAAGATCTTTCCTCACGATGCGAGCAGTGACAGGCCCTGCGACATGCTTTCCAGTGATGCGGCGGCGTCTTCTGCGACGTCAATCCTCTCCCCTGGTGATGAGAGTTGCTTCCACAACGATGTGAGCTGCGACCGGCCCTGCGACACTCTTCCCAGTGATGCGGCGGCGTCTGCTGCGACATCGATCCTCTTCTCCGGTGATGAGCCGCGACAAGCCCTGCGACACGCTTCTCGGAGATGTGGCGACGTCTGATGTGACGTCGATCCTCGTCTCCTGCGATGAACCGCGGCAGGCCCTGCGACACGCTACGGAGTGATGCGAGGCGCTTCGGTGGACCTGCGTTGACTCAACGATTCTTCTGCGACCCGCTTCCCGGAGATGCAGCGGCATCTGCTGCAACATCGATCCTCTTCTCCGGCGATGCGAGGTGCTTTATGTTGTGAAGCGGCAGCGTCAGTTCAGCAACACGCTTCTTGTTCTTGAGTCACGCTTCCAGTCCCTTGCGACACGCAAGTCCTCAAAAAGTCCAACAAAACTGCAGGCTCTTTAAAAAAACTCATGGGGAGCTGGTGGGTGAAGTCTGTTGTCCCTGAGACTTCAGCAGGAGGCAAGCTCTTTTCCAAGCCCTTGGAGATCCTTCACAAGTTGAATAAAAGTGCACACAAAGTCATTTTTCCTTTCTTTGGAAATCAGGCAACCACTGCAGGCCAATCCCCCAAGCAGCACTTCAGCTTAGGGATAGTCTCTCCTCAGTTTCTTCTGGTTCCACTCCTCAGCAAAGGTCTCTTCTTGTTCCCAAAGTGATCTAAAGTTTTTGGGTTTGGGTCCCAATATTTATACTAAGATTATCTTTGTTCTCTGAAGGCAGAGAGGCCTGTGCCTAGTCCAAACCAGTTCTGGTCAGTCCTGGAGCACTTTGTTTACATGACTCTTTCTTTCAGAGTGCAGGGTAGAGGCATCAGACGCACCGCAGGAGGTGGAGCCAGCATTGTGGAGAGAAGGCCCAGCCCCATTCAGGTCCAAGGTGCAACTCCTCCCTCCCATCTAGATGCAGATCTCTCTATTCACCACTGGGCTGACTCACTCTGTCTCCTGGAATCCCCCAGCCCTGTCACTCAATTCAATTCAATTCAAAGAACTTTATTCAGTTATTAGAAAAATAACCATAAAAGCACAGTTAAAATATCACACCAATATTTCCACAGGTTTTAACAATAGAGGGATAAAAAAATCAATAGATGCAGATAAAAAACTTAGTTAAAACATCACAATTGATTTACGACATCTAAAAACATTTTTTAAAAACACAGTTACAGAGGCAATGATATAGACATTATCCAAATACTGCAAAGCCAAGAATGCTGGTCGACATTGTCTCAGACCCAGTCTTTTTAGAACAGGAATAATCCATGTTTTCCTAGGCTTCGAATAACATGTGCAGAAAAACATTATATGAATAGATGACTGGGCTGATATATCGTCACATGAGCAATTACAGAGTGTTCTGGACCAATCATTTACTTCCGGGAAACTCAAAGATCGATGCAGAATATCTAATCTAAAACGTGTCAACAGAAACCTGTCATAATCCCTAGTAGTTAACAAAATATATGATTGTACATTTGTCGAGGTCAAAGTAAGATGGTGTGCTACCACGGAAGTCTTGGCCATCTCACTTGATAATCTAACTTCATTCATGTATAACAAGCAGATATTTTTAAGGTCCTTCCTTGATAACCCTACGCATAGTAGATGGGTCGTTATAATATTCAACATGGCCTATTTGAATCAAAAAAGTTTTAACATATTTCAACCATCTTATGTGTTTTGCCCCATCAATGCCCAATGCATCCTTTAAAACTTGGCGATTAAAAGCAGATTCTTCGGTCGTCCATACCCTATGCCACAAGAGAACAGGCTGTATCTTGATCACATCCCCGATATACGGCAGACCCAATTCAGTGTGGCAAATAAAAGTTGACGTACTCTCTGGTACTGCTAGAAGATACCTGAGGAAGATGTTTTCTGCCAATTGTAATAAATTAACATTGGCGTATCCCCAGATACCAGCCCCATATGTGGCAATCGCCACACATGAAGCTCTATAAATACGTAGCAGTTCACCCGGTGAGCATCTATCCAATTTCCTACTGAAATTGGTTAGGGCCATCAATGATTTGCTAAATAACAACCTTCTTTCTTTAATAGCCCTACTCCAAGAACCTGACTGGTCAAATAGAATCCCCAAGTATGAGAAGGTTTTTGTACACTCTATTGCCCTAGTATTAATATAAACAGAGTTTTTCTTTTTGATAGCCCCAGTCCCACACTTCATAGAGAATGTTTTTGAGCAGTTAATTGTGAGGCCCAAATTGGTCATGAAATCTGTGAAGGAAGTTACTACCCTTTGAAGAGCAACGGGTGTGCGTGCCATCAGGACCGCATCATCAGCATAAAGGAGTGCAGGGATGGGTCATGTAGCTACCAATGGCAGGTCCCTGCACTCCTTAACTAAGACACCTTCAAGATTATTTATATATAAAGAAAATAGGAATGGGGCAAGGACACAGCCTTGCCGTACTCCTCTAGAAACCCTAAAGTGCTTAGTGCAATCTCCTCCCTGTCCAAAACGAACCCTTGCCTTCGCCCCCGAGTATAGCTGCCTTAAAAAATAAATAATATGGTTATCCACCCCCAGCCCCTCTAATATCTGCCAAAGCTTTTCGTGAACTACACAGTCAAATGCTGATGTTAAATCAACAAAAGTCAAAAACAGCCTTTCCTTTTTAGCTTTGGAATATTTATCTAAAAGAATATGTAGATTTAAGCCCTGGTCAATTGTTCCTAAACCCTTACGGAAACCATATTGCAAGTCGCTTAAAATAGAATGATCTTCAGCCCACACATGTAATCTGTCCAAAACCACACGCCCTATAATTTTAACAGTGGAGTCCAATAATGAAATTGGGCGGTAGCAGGCCGGATTTGATCTGTCACCCTTTTTAAAAATAGGGACTATGATAGATTCATACCAGGATGATAAAAACCCACTAGAACAACATGCGTTAAAAAGTAACGTTAAAAGTGGTCCCCATAGATCCATATTATTTTTAAAAAGGTCAACCGGGATACCATCCGGCCCCGGCGCCTTACCACCTAGACTGGCCAATATAGCCATATTAACCTCACACAAAGTAAAAGTCAATCCACAGTCCTGAAAAATGGGTGTAGAGTCCACAACAGCCTCAAGTTTCCCTGGGTATCCAGTATTTGATTAGTATAAAGCTTGGAGTAATGGGAAATCCACTCTATCTCAGGGATAGCTATCTCAATAGTGGCTTTAGATTTGTCCGCCAGAAAGGGCGCATTAACCGCCTTCCAGAAGGCAGAAGAATCCCGATCAATAGAAGCCTCATGCAAGGCATTCCAAGCTTCTTCTCTTAAATGATTCCTCCTGGCGGACAGTGTCTTCTTGTAATTTCTTCTGGCTTCCCTAATAAGATCCTGGTCCTTCACGTTCGCCTTTAGTGTATGTTTAAGGTGCGTGTAAGCCTTAGTACAGGCATTATCAAACCACCCTTCACGATTGTTCACCCTTTTTTTAGCATTAATCCAAAGAATATCTTTTATTTGGGATGAAATAGTCAAAAAGTTATCTATAGTTACTACATGGGAGGAATTTTCATCGAGGCAAGCTTGAAACATATAATAGCACCTCTTCACTAACTTTGTAATAAAATCCTCCGGATCAACTTTTGTCCATTTCAATGCAAACCCATTTTGCCTGCTCAGGGTAATATTCGTCAAAAACTGCGTGCCTCTACCTTTAGTATTAAGGTCTTTATAAGGTGCCATAATGTCAATACTTATTGGGAAATTGTCGCTTAAGGCGATATTGTGGGTAGTAAAACTCACAACACGGGGGAATGTCTGCTAGATATCAAGATATAATCTATTGTTGAAAAGGCACCTCGTCCATTAAAAGTAGGGTTAAATGGGACCTCGATTGTACAAAGATTATTAGCAAACCCCATATCACAGGAGAATGCTATGTTATTCAAGAGGTCTCCATGTATTATATGGGAAAAGTGCGGAGGGCTAGTATCTTTACCATATGATAACCCACAGGTACCCTTATCAACATTTGGGCATAGGGGGCAATTAAAGTCCCCTCCCCATATAACAAAAGCATCTTTGGTTGTCTGTGTTTGTGAGTTAATTAAATCTTTATTCAAAGATCTAAAAACTTCCTCCCGCATTGCCACGGATGCATTATTATAAAAGTTCACTATTGTCACACATGATGTCTGACTTATATCCAGACTGACAATTTGATAGTGATTATTACTAGTAACTAATGCAACTTTCCTGATGTTTAGATGGTTGCTAATATAGGTGCAAAGTCCCCCTTTAGCTCTGCCATGGGTAGATCCAATTGCAGGAGTATGGAATGTTTTAAAGTCACACAAATGGATTGGCTCTTCTACCCATGTTTCTTGTAAGCCTAGTATCTCGAACTTGCTTGCAAAATCCACCCAGACTTTATTTTCCACTTTTGTTTTCAGGCCAGCCACGTTCCAAAACACTATCTTCCAGTTATCATTTTTCCCTGAGCTGTCACTAATCCCCTCAATACCCTCGGCAAACAATGGTACAATTGCATTATGAGGCATGGGGGTATACTCCAAGGCAACTACCTCCTCTATATTAATATCTTCAACCGCTTCTATATTTACCGGTGACGCCTTGGGTAATTGCGCTATTTTTGTGACTTCAGAACTCGTCGTTAAATGACCCTTAGTGCAGCAATCCTCCGCTCCCCTAATAATTATGCCTCGAGTAGAGTCCCCCAGACCCAGTCAGTCAACACCCTCGAGGTAATTAAGTCTATCAAATCGATTTTGGGTTGGAATGTTAAACTGACTCGTGTAATGTGGGGTAGAATTTACCAGGTTAAATCTAATGTTGTTCCTGGGTGGCGGTTGATAAAAGTATCTTAAGGGGACGGCACCCAAAATCACCCAAACAATTAACACCAAGCCTATTCAAAATCAGTCTCACTAGTATTGGTGTTTTAAATGTCAGTACAACACAATCTCCTGGAGATTTTTTAGGCCCTCTCCCTAACCATCCCACTCTCCTTACCATCTTAAACTCCTCGAATAGCTTCTCTGTTAATCCTGTCCTAGTGCCGAGCCACTGTAGGGATGTATTTCTTAAATTCTCCCATGATTCTTCCGACTCATGTGCCAATATAGGAACATTAACTAACACCACTACATACGGTGTGGCTGCTGGTGGTAAATCAAGCTGTGCAGCCTGTTGGTTCCCATGGGACGTAGTCACACAGTTAGCATTTGCTAAGGATGAGGTAAAACTCGTCTTAGGCACAATAGGTATAGTGGCAGATAGATGTACCTCAGACTCGACACAATGGAATTGTTTAGTCCCCAGAAGAGGTGTATTACCAGGGGCATTATATCTAACTGCCGCAGAGCCAGCATGGTTTAACTTGGTGCTAATATTAGGATTCTCATCATTCGCATCAGGGCCAGGCAATATCGTTCTATCAGATGGTAAAGGAAACAAAGTATCCAGACATTTGGCTAATTTAGCCTCCATTGAGTCTAATCTGGATGTCAAGTTGTTTAAACCTGCTCTAATAAACGTATCCAAAGCATCCAATTTGGCGTTTAATTTCCCTACCTCACACTGGGTGCGCATATTAGAACTAATTACAGACTTTTCCCAGTTTTCCACTTTAGTAACTGGGGTGCATTTTCCCCTTTTCAAAGGTCTTTTGCGGGTTTTAGGTGAGGGCTTTTCAGGTAAGGGGCCTGAGAGCTCAATGGTACTCTGGCAAGTGTCCGGGTTCCTGGCACGCTTGTTTGGCGGTTGCTGCGATACATCGTTTTCCTGCTCGCTACCAGACAAGTGATCAACAGTAACCACTACGCAGCCATTTCCACCCGCAACACTTGTCTGGGTCTCGTTATTATCATTACCAGGTTTCACTACAGGACAGTTCTCCCCCCCAGGCTTTAAAGCCTCCTCAACAGTAGTAATCTGGCGTTCAATAGCGCCTACAGCTCCGGTAAGATAGTTGAGTAACGTTTGGCGAGAATGCTCACCTGCATTAGTAGGTTTCTTGTTCAATGTACTCACTATTTTCCTTTTCCCCATATTCAAACTAACACAATCAAATCGTTACTATGAAAAATGAGGTACCCTTAAACAGTTACACGCTACAAGAATAGAAAGTTTAAACAGTTGCGCCAGAGTCCAGAGTCTTTACACGAATAATGAACCCAACCACAAGCCCCCTTACTAGTAGGTTGTAAGTGTCAGAGATGTGGCCCAGCCCGGCCTCTGTCGGTCTATGACGGGCGTAGACGTGCCCGTCTTGGCCTGGTCTTCGCCCGGGCCGGGCACGCCCCGCGCGCGTCCCCGCGCTTCGGGACCGCTGGCGAGGTTTTGTGCATCCTCCAGGGAGCAGGGCTAAAGTGCTACAGTGCTCGTGGATTCCAGGGGCTGGCAAAAATAGACACTCTCGGTTTCACGGTCTCCCGCGCTGCGGGACCGCTGGCGAGGTTTTGTGCGTCCTCCAGGGACCAGGTCTAAAGTGCTGCAGTGCTCGTGGATTCCAGGGGCTGGCAAAAATAGACACTCTCGGTTTCACGGTCTCCCGCGCTGCGGGACCGCTGGCGAGGTTTTGTGCGTCCTCCAGGGACCAGGGCTAAAGGGCTGCAGTGCTCGTGGATTCCAGGGGCAGGCAAAAATAGACACTCTCGGTTTCACGGTCTCCCGCTCTCGGTTTCGGTGTCACTCAAACTCCAGACAAGGAATACACAGCCTAGCAGAGGCAGGTTTGAATGGTTAGACAAGAAAATACCTACTGTCTAAAAGTGGTATTTTCTAACACAGAATGTTAAAACCAACTTCACTAAAAGATGTATTTTATTGTATTTTATTGTATTGAGGCATACTAAATTCGAATTTCTACCATGTTCCCTGAGTCAGTTAGGATTATAGGATGTAATAATCAAACTGCCCATTCTGGCCTATGGAGAACAGGTAGCCTTGCAATAGTGAAAAACGAAAATGGCTATAATTCACTATTAGAACATGCCACACACACCAGGGCATGTTCTACCTTATCCTTACAATGCACCCTGCCCTTGGGCCTACCATAAGAGTGTCTGATATGAAGAAAAGGGAAGGTTTATGGACTGGCAAGTGGGTGCACTTACCCAGTCAGCATGACAGTACCAGACTGCACGCAGGCTCTGCAATGGCAGGCATTAGGCACACTATTACAGGCTGCTTCTGTGGGTGGCACAACCAGTGCTGCAAGCCCACCAGCAGTATTTGGATTACCAGCCCTGGGCACTCCTGGTGCACTGTACTAGGGTCTGACAGGTATACCAAACCAACCAATCATGGAATCACTAATTCATACATTAATTTACAATAGGGAGCACTTGCACTGTGGCACCGGACAGCAGTGGCAAAGTCCCCAAAGCATCTAACACCAGCAAAAACACATGAGGCAACAGCAAAAATGGAAGGGAGACCCACGCCAAGGTGCCAGGTCTAACAACTCTCTATCGGTGTTAAGTGGGTCTCTTGAATAATGCTTACATGGGCTTGTGATTCTTCCAAGTACCTCATTACTAATCCCTGTCTATTTTTTGTTCTTAGACCATTTACGTTCCAAGTTGTAATTTGTAAATTATTGTCCTTCCCGGCTATCTATCTTTAGGTAATCCGAGGAACTTGGACCCGAGTATCTCTGCTTCATTTTTTTAAAAGAAGATCCTGATGATATTTAAAATAAGCACTGATTTTTTATTTTTTCCCACTGCTCCCCACCCAATGCCCCAACCTGATCCCTTCCACCCTTTATCCCCCCCCGTGGGAACCCCCCAGAACTATCAGGCATAAGCCTGTAGGAACCACCAAGGAGGAGAAGGCTTTGTCACATAAAATCTATAGTCAAAACCAAGCCCTCCCACACCCCTCCCTCCCACTCCCCCATCTCCACCCAATATGTGTGACTTGTATCTATGTCTTATTCTTTTTTTTTTTCTTTAACTGGTATAGATATTTTATATTCTATTTTTTGTTCTATTTGTATTCATTTATATCCATCTTGGTTTTTTCAATTTTATAGTTCTTCCTTAGGCTAACAATAACATGTTTAACAATTTTATTTCTCAGCCCCCCCCTTTCTTTATGCTGTCTATCAGTCTGTCTACCTCGTCTATAGACCGTATGTTACGCATTTGGTTGTTCCACATAACACGGAGCATGGCTGGAAATTTTAATTGGGCCTTAGCGCCTAGATTATTTAGCTCCCTCATTCTTTTCCCCAGCTCCCATTGCTTCTGGTCTGTTGCATGACAGACGTCTGATCTGATGGTAAACGTCAACTTCTGAATTGTGTAGGGACCATTTTTTAAGGCGGCGAGCAGGAGTATGATAAAAAAGTTGATCAGAATTTTTCTTGGCTTTTGCCGCTGCGGGTTCCTCTTAAATGGATCTCTGTGGACCCACTGTATTTCCAAATCGTGATTGATATCCAGTCTATCCTTCAAAGCCGTCTCCATTAACAGTTTTATCACAAAAGCCTTTAGGCTTGACCCTTCCTCAGCTTCTGGTATATTTATAATCCGAAGAATGTTTCTTCGAGAATGATTTTCTATTCGTTCTAAGTCATCTCTGAGGCTGGCGTTTTCTTTGACTAGAGCCTCTACTCCTTTGGAGCTTTTAGCTATGTTGTTTCTCATTGAGCTGACTTCCACGTCCAATTGCTCTGTCCGAGCAACCACGTCATCTAACTTTTGCGCAAGTACTGTACAAGAGGCCCGAATGTCTGCTTGGTTTGCCTCTGACATTTCAAACCGGGTTTTAAGTTCTTCCTGGAGGCCTAGAAGGATGGATACCAATGGAACATCTAGGTTTTCTGGGTTGGATCGAGGTGTCGCTAAAGGCTCTACTTGTGTTGAGCAACTTAACGGGATAGACGAGTTGACTTGTTGTGGCCCCACCTCAAATTGTTCATTATCCTCCTAACGAGCGAAGGAACATGGTGGCTGCGAGGTAAACGGTCACGGACTGCCGGGTGAGGAAGGTGCTTGCAAGGGTTTTCCGGGTGATCAGAGTGAAAAGATTATTAGTTGGATTGGATACAAAAAGCAAGATATCATCCGAATACATAGCTACAAGTAGCTTATGTGATTTGAAGTAAAATCCTCTATGGGAATGATAATCCTGGAGTAGATGGGCCAAGGGATCCTGTGCCAGTATGAACCTCAAGGGTGGCACAGGGCAGCCTTCTCTAGCTCCCACGACAACCAGGAATGCATCTGAGGTCAGTCCATAGAGACTATGCCTCGGAACCAGTTCAGAATATAGCAGCTTTATCAGGTCTAGTATGTAATGCTCTACACCACATCTACATAATGTTATCAGTAGGAAAAGACGTTCTAAGAAGTCAAACACCTTTTCGGCATCCAAAAAGAGTGCTGCGGTGTCCAGATCAGGGTTTCGCTGATGGAGTGCAGCAGTCACAGTTCTGAGGTCTATCATTGTGCATTTGTACAGACCACATCCAGCCTTTATCGGGGAAATCAGGCTCTCCTGACCCCACTTTCAGTCAAAGGAGGCTAGAAAATGTGGCGCAAGTGGTGTGTTTCTTTTATCATGGCCAGATCCATGCCATGTTTGTCGGGATATGCCAGGACTCTTCTCACCTTCTCTCAGGTATTGAACACCCCAGATGCTACTTGACATAAGCTTCAGTGTTTTGCTAGCGTGTTATACGTGTGATGGCTCTCAAGAAGAGGACCACCTCTATATACCCTACTGTGATTTGGTACAGAGCCTCTGATGAAATCACCACAAACATAGTGAACAACAAACTTCAAATCCCCACTCCCTACGCTCCCCCCACCCGCAACAAGATTCCCAATTGTTTGTGACATTATCCTGCTAGGAACAGCAGCACTCAGCCACAGGGCCAGTGCCACGGTGATTCACAACTAGGGGTGTGTTGGGCCAACTTCACCTTTCAGCCTTAATGGAAAGGGAATGGTGGCTTGGAAGTAAGTAATGCACAGCATTGCATGTGTCATGCGCAATACTAGATCTCTGTCCCTGAAATTCAGGATTCTAGCTGTGATGGGCCGGAGGTAGCCAATGGGGCTCTAGGACAAAGGGAGAGACTTAAGAAGTCTCCTGGAAATCTAGATTTCCAACCAAGTCAATCAACATGCTTTGAAGCAGTGGCGGCTCCTCCGTTATGGGGGAGCGTCGCCGCCCCACTGCTTTCAAGCAGTGGCGGCTCCTCCGATATGGTGGAGCGTCGCCGTCCCACTGCTTTCAAGCAGTGGCAGCTCCTCCGATATGGTGGAGCGTCGCCGTCCCACTGCTTTTAAGCAGTGGCGGCTCCTCCAATATGGTGGAGCGTCGCCGCCCCACTGCTTTCAAGTAGTGGTGGCTCCTCCGTTATGGGGGAGCGTCGCCGCCCCACTGCTTTCAAGCAGTGGCGGCTCCTCCAATATGGTGGAGCGTCGCCGCCCCACTGCTTTCAAGCAGTGGCAGCTCCTCCGATATGGTGGAGCGTCGCCGCCTCACTGCTTTCAAGCAGTGGCGGCTCCTCCGATATGGTGGAGCGTCGCCGCCCCACTGCTTTCAAGCAGTGCAAAGAAACATGAAATGATAACTTCAAGTTATTATAATTTCTTGCTTTGTGACGTGTTCTGCTGCTTTGCGCGTGGGCGGGGCTGCTCTGCTCATGAAGCAGGGCGGGGGAGGAGTGGTTTACCCACTCCTAAGTGTGCAATGACTGTTTGGTTGGCCCTTTATCCATGCAGGCTGCATTACAGCCTGCATGGAGAACAAGCCCAGGCTCCCATTCCCTGGTTGAGCGTCCAACTAGGACGCTCTCAACCAAACAAAATGTTGCATTGCAGCGTTGTGATTAGTCAGGGGAACATGGGTGCCTACCAATCACAACGCTGCATTGCCGCATTGTGATTGGTTAGTGAGGCCTGGCTGTGCTTCCATCCGGAGAAGATCAGCAGTGAAGATGCGACACCCGGCTCAACGGTAATTTTATTTTATTTAAAAAAATATATATATATGCGCAACCCTTACACCCTCCTGGGTGACCCGCCCGCCCAACCACCCGCGGGACTGCTTTCAAGAGATGCGTGTGGGTGTCCTATATTCTTGTGGAACTTAATAGGAAACAATGAAACAAAATGACAGACAGAGGACAATATCATAATCTCAAAATAAATGTACATAAAAAGAAAAAGGCCTGCAGTATACTAGTCATTGTCACTACATGCTGGAGTGGTCGGTAGCACATTAAATCACACATGTGGTACAACCACTGCACATACAGGTGCAGAACACGGTGTTCTTGGCGATTCAAATCAGATTCGGTCACACCCACTCATAGCCTACCCCACTTAGCAAATAGCTCAGGTCCCCTGGAAGCACAGTGGGGGGTAACCCCTGTAGTCACACACTAGGAAATAAAGGGGTTGGAATACCAATCGTTATGTGGATAAGGTCTCCTATTTACTTATTCAAAGGGAGATCCCTGCAGTCAATACCTAGATGTCAGTGAATCTTCTGCATGCTTCTGAGTATGGGAGCGCTCATTATATGTATTGCTCAGAAAAGCAGTCGTTTGCTGAGCAGCGACACACTCAAGTGTGTGCAATGACAAAAAACTGTTCACCTAATGGGAAAGGGAGTTCTCAGCATTAGTGCAAGTGATTCACTCATACCAGAGTCACAAATACTCAGTGGGGCAAGGCAGCAGGCTGTTGTACTGATGGGTTAGACAATCCTCGATAGCCATTGTAGAAAAGCCCTAGCGAAGCTGTTGACTTTCGGAGGGAAAGATCCAAACAGGAGAAATTCTAAATGTCCTCCCAAAGAAGGTCCCTTGCCAGCCAGATGCTTTTAGCTCCTTTGCCCAGTAAAGGTCTTTAACTTCGGACTTTTTTGGAGCTCAGACCCCATCAGCAGGTCAAGGCTGCAAGCAATAGCTGAAAAGACTCGACGTGGCCGGATACCTTCTCCGCTACATCCTGCTGAAATGGATTTGCTGCTGCAGAAAAGCTCTGAGCAGGAGCAATCTGAGTCTCTGACCCCGTGCAACATACCTTTGTCGGATTGACTCCAATTGTCATGGAGAAATAATAACAGGAGTTTGAGCATTTGCAGTTAAAGATTCCTCAGAAACCAGTCAATTGGTCGAAAATAATGAGAGTAACGCAAAATTCAGATGGGTCTGATGCAGATTTTAACTCAGCACAGTGGAGTGGATGATCCAGAAAAAGGCGGCGTATTATGATTTGCTTCGGCTTTAGTGTTGGGTTAGCATCCAGAGTGCGGATACACCGCACAATGTAAGATGCTGCCAAGCAAAATCATCAGATGAGATTTGTAGTGTTTGTTGTGATACTGAAAAGAAAACAACAAAGTAAAAGTTGATCCTGACTGAGAAGAAGTTCATTCAAAAAGTTGGTCAAGGAGGTGGAAGTAGTGATCCTCATGGTAGAAGATTTACTAATAATTTTAACTCAAAAGGTATAAACAACAATACACAAGTAAGACATGGGCCATGTACTTTTTGTGGTAAGGAGTGTCACTGAAAACAAATTTGCACAAATGCTTCCTCAATTCCAGCAGAATATGAATCAGATGGCACAGAGTTAGATAATGCAGTCAGAGGTCCCAGCCATACTGAACTTTGTTCAGAACATGCAGAATGCAAGACAGTTCAATAAGACTATGGCTTCAGCCCCAATCACACAACAACCTACGCAGAATAATATAGCAGGCTTTCAGCCAAATGTAAAATTTCATCAAAACAATTCAGCAATTAGCGATAATTTTCTACAATTTGCAGCTACGCTTGGTGTTCCTACAGGACCGAGTTCGAAACAAAGACAAGGCCTGAGAGGGAAAGAGGATGCATGCTTGGTACAGTTGAGAGGTAGACCAGGGTCGTCCTATTGTGGAAGGAAAAGTAAATGACCATCAAGGATCATTTTTAATTAATGCAGGTGACATCAGATCCACTGTAAAAAGAGTAAATGTTCCCAATCTACCCATTCCGGGATCAGGAAAAGAGTCCAAGCGGGTCCTCACCAGCTCTCCCTCACCTGACAACCTGCCTGCCTGCCATCAAGCCTGGGTCCAATACCCTAGGCTCAGTCCCTAAGTGTCCTGTGCAGTGGCAGACTGGAAGCCATTTAGTCCTTTGACACTCTCAGGATGGCACAACCAGTGCTGCAGCCCTATGTGGACACTCTGTCTTACACGCCCTGAGTACCATATACTAGGGACTTATAAGTAAGTCAGTCCTTGCCAATTAGGTATCTCCAATTCAACATACATTTGTTTCAGGGTTAGAACACTGGCACTCAGGTTGGGTTAGCCGGCCTCAGTGCACTCACAGAGATGAAAAACCAGCAGGATCGGTCCAAAAAATGTGGGTGTGAACATGCAAAAAGAGGCATCCTTACAGCACCCTTGTGCATGTCTGAGTCCAGCACCCACACGATGGACAGCAGAAGGTTGACCACTTGCATCAAGATGGAGACACGCCTCTCTAAGAATCACTCTGGAGTGATGGGTGTGAGATGTGAGGATGGAAGAATAGGCAGGCCTTAGCCCCTTGAATGATTTCTAAGACTAAATGCGTGGGATTTGCCATCGGGAAGCAATGTTGAATCCTGCCGCATGCCAGCTAGTCGTAGTCCAGCGAGGACTAATGAAAGCAGTGCGGGGAGATGAATTGGAAGATTGCTTCCCTGCTTATGTAGTCTGCCCCAAAGGGCAGCAGTAGGGGCAGCCCTGGCTGAGTCTTTATAATTGCCCCTAAATTCCTATGTTGATATGGGAAATGTCTGGTTGGGGATAATAGCCCAAAGGTGTGCAACTATCTTTATATTGCTTGAGTGTTTTCTCCAAAAACAAAGGAGCTCTGTAAAAGTGCATGTCCATGAGGGAGTGTGCCCTGGAAATCAGGTTGAAACCATCCGTACACTTGTCCTAATAACACAACCTATACAATCAGCGGTTAGCGAGCTGGAGCTTAAGACATACTTTGACACATCCTCCCATCTTGGGTCATCTGGACCAGTGAAGCCCTTAGCTCTCCCGAGAAGGCTGGCAAGATTTCGCTGCCCATTTCACATAATGACTCAGAGATCTCTTCGCGTTCAGGGATTGCATAGGTACAGGAGCCAAGGAGAACATTTTCCTGCCAAAGACATTAATGCTTTTGACTCCCTATCCAAACTGGAGGGTGTGAAGAAAGAAGCATTCGGATTAACTTTGCTTGTAGAGATCTGTCCCACGAGGCTTTCAGGCATAGCATGCTCTGTGAGAAGATCCGGGTCTCCAGGGTTGGTCGGTGTCATCAGCTACAGGTTGACTGACAGTCAGACACTAAACTGGCTTTGTTTTCAAGAGTAGCCAGGTTGAAAACTAGTACTTGTGACACTTTTCCATTCCCTGTTGGACACTTGGTATGCCCTGGACCCTGTCAGAATCCTAGCTGAGCCGACCCTCCAGCCTTCTGTAAACTGACAAAGAATAGACGGAGAATCTGGTGGCGAAATCACTATTGGCGCCTTTAATTTCATAACCCAACATAGATCTGGCATGGATCGATGTCTGCTTGGGGCCGGAGACCAGTGCTGGCAGGGGCAGATGTGGTCCTTGGTTGGAGCTGGGGTGAAAGTACATACCAATCTTGGTGCAGGCCAGGGAGGGGCAGTCAGTGACAAAGGTGGACCAGCCAGCGGAGGACTGACTGGAAGTCCCTGTGGCTCCGTGGGCACTCCAGAGGGAGACGGTAGTGCCTGAAACATCTAAGACATGGCCTCCTAGAAGCAGCTATCTGCTGATAGGTTGATGACAGCCTCAGAAATTCAAGGTGTGTCTGGACCAGTTGCAGGATCGCATCAGACTCAGAAGACCCTGGAGGCAGAGGACCCTTTCAGAGTGGCGCCCACGCACCTTCTCGAAACTAATTCTGAGAGGCGGGATTGGGTTGAGCCCCACTTGGCTTTCTTGTGCTTATGACGCAGTTTCGACTTCCCAGAAGACTTTGAGCAGGAACGGGACTTTGCGCGGGCTGTCACCCTCACTTGGATCGGCTGTCACCTGGAGAGGCACTGCTGTGTTGAACGTGACCTCTTACGCTCAGTGACAGACAGATTCCAACTCGTTGATCAAGTCATGACGGGATCCCAAGCACCACAGACACGTGTCTGGGTCTGTAACCGACTTCTGCTTCCTTCATTCCTTATGCTGGGGCCCAATTTTCTTGTTTCCATTAGTCTCCAAGAACCCACTCTGGCCGATTGGACCTTTTTACTTGCTCAATAGCGTGGAGGGAGCAAACACAATTATCAGAGAATACTTTCCGCAATTTGACATAATTAAGGACTCGAAACCCAATTTCTATTGCTCTCGGGATTTTATTATCAACATAAGCATCTGCAGATATAGGCACCTTAGTACAAGGCACAACAGGTAAATAGGCACTAACACAAATGCTACTCTACGAAGAATCCGCATACGACTAAATATAACCAAGAGTATAAATTCTAAAAGCATGAGGTAGATAACTACCAAGCCAATGTCGATATTAGGAATCATTAAACAAAAGCATCTCTTTCCCTACTCTATGCTAGATGACATCCCTACTTAGCGTTCCCTTGAGACCCAAAAATCATGAAAAGGTGTCAGAAGTGAAACTCCCTAAGAAGTCTTCACTTAATGAGAGTTCGATCTAAAGTATTCCTTCTAGCTTTTCACCCACCTCTTCTCTCTCTCTGGCTACTCTGTTCTGCCCAACCCTCGGGGCGCTGTCCCTAATACGAAACCCCAAATCATAAAACATGCCCTCTGGCACACCTCCTCGACCAGGTCTTCTTCCAGTACTTTTCAGTCCGACGCTGTCCATCTTCCATCGTCCATCAGCTTGGCCTTGAGTCCCAGACACCGTCCGCACTAGGAGTTGCGATTGGCACATTCCAAAGTACTCCCATGTCTGGCTTCCTCCATAATTCAATTCTTAGACAAAGACCTTTTCTACTAACGAACCAACTGTCCTTGCACCTGCGGTGAGATCATGGGATGGAGAAATACTTCGCATCTTTTAACTCTACAATTTACTGCTGCCTAAAACCTTTCACGGAATAAATCATTGCGGCATACCGTATTCAGCTAACATAAGAAATACCAGGCCTTTTCCCTGACGATATATGTGCATTCAGGCCTCTACGAGGTTAAACACGCTATTAAATCACATCCTAAGCCTTAGTGCTTTTACTTTCACATACATGAATAAGCGACTTACATAGGTAAATTTTAATCATGTCCCACGTTTAACTAATACATTGCATTGAACAAAACTGATGATCCTGCATTTTACTGAATACATTCAGAATATGTCTCCACATCTCTAATACCTTTGTGTTGCGATATAACTGATACATTGCTCAATACATTGTGCATGATACATCTAAATATGCATTGATTATATGTGGGTGCCGACTAAAAGTGAATATAATGCACCCCTACAATTTTCAAACCTTTAGGCGCTACATCAGTTCCCCCCTTTGATGACAACTGTCATGACACCATCATTTCTCACCCTACTGGAATCAGAAGCTGATCTAAACGGCAGTTGTCAACATTCTACTCTGTCGAATCCCTTCCATCCTTTTAAGATCCTGATACTGACGGTCCTGAAATCTCGCCATTCTCTGCTCATTCGCTCTGAGGGCTCTTTCGGCCCTATTCCCTCTGTACCATTTCCATGCTCTTACGAATCCCCACAAACAGATCACACAAACCTCAGCAATTATTATTGGCTTCAACACAGATCCAAGAAATCCCATTCCCAAATTCGCAAACCAAGTTCCCACTCGACCAAATCCTTGACTAATCTTTTCCCACACATTCTCTTCTGTCAAATCTACTAATTCCTTATGAATTGTGGTAATGTTGTTTATGTATTTCTCCAAGTCCTTGCTATTGTCTGGAATATACGTGCAACATTACTGGACCTTCAGCAATTTACAGACTCCGCCCTCTTTTGCCAATAATACGTCCAACGCAAGTCGATTCTGCAAAACCATATTCCGTATCGATAACATTTCCCCATTCACCAACAACAATGACCTCGCCAAATTCATTGACAATTCATCCACCACAGTCGCCAACCTTCTTATTTTCACATCATTCAGAACCACGCCTAAACTAGGTATAGTCGCTCCGTATATATCACCAATCACTACTCCTGCACTCGCAGCTCTACGCACTTTCGAATGACGTCCCGTCTCTAGCAACTTCAAATCCACTGCATGATAAATCTTTGGGAAAATGATAGCCAAGTAACACGAACCATACCAATTCGCAGGCAATCTCACATATGCGTTCTTCCCACATACATAGTACACGGTCGGAATCACCTGTACCGGACCTTCCAAGAAATTCTTAGCAGAGTCCTCCATGGTAAAAGTATGACCACACGTACTCTGTCCCACTGGAACTTTCTCCTTAGGAGTTTGAGGACGGGCAACACACAATTTCCCCTTCTGTACTTCATCTAATGCAATCGGTCCATAACTTCCCTTACATTTATGCAATCTCAACTCATCCGTCCAATCCACTGGACTATCTCCTGTATCTCGTGTCTGAGTCAGTTTTCTGTACCTATCCTCTATCTGAGCTATGAACTTCTTTTCGGTCTCAGACAACCAACATGTCAAATTATGTCTATGAGCATAAGCTGTGTCTAGCTTCACAGTGGGTATGAAATACTTCCGAAGCCTATCATCTGACTTGTAATAATCATACTTATTCAAATGCTTGTATGCTGGAACTTCAGGAAGTACTGTATCGTAATTTGAAAAGAAATACTCAAACTGTCTCCGGTCATAAAACAAACTAAGCAATAGGCTACAAGAAATCCCATATGTCAATGGAAGATGATGATACCTAATACCTTTGTCTACTGAAGCAGGCAACTGCATGCACACATAACAATCCTTCGCCTCCATCGCATCAACATACTCATACAACAGCTTCGCATAAGCATTAAGTTTGAAATCAGCTCGAGACAAATCTATATGAAACATACGACTCTCCTCAAGCGTCTGAGCTCTCTGATCTCAAATAGTGACCCCTCCCTGTCCTAGAGTGGTAGGTGTGGGTGTTCCCTGAACCTCCCCCTCCTGTCTATGGGCCACCATGTATGAGGTTACTACTACTGCAAATATAACAGCTATCACTATCCCTAACAGTGTGCCTATCACTATTTTGGCTCTACGGTGTGTATTTCCAGGTTCCGCCATCTTTGAACTGTTCTCAATGTTCAGTACAGTCTCCGTTGTCACAAGTCTTTTTCTCATCCAGCAATTCAGTTCAGCTGCTCCCTTCAACCGGGGGAACCTCTAGCAAAGTTCAATTTCTCATCCTTTCGGTCTGGAAGGCTTCCCTAACTCTTCTTCGCATTCCACCTGAAAATACCTAAATTTATTCTTCTTCCGCTCGGGCCTAGGTTATCTTCTTTTCAAACTATATACGCCAAATTTTCAATCAGTCCAGAATAACTGTGGGTCCCAACAGCTGTAGGACCCCCTGCAAAATTTCAAGTTTAAGGTTGTCAGTTCTTGGGGAGCTGGGATAACTGCAAAAGTTTGGAAGTCCAGCGTTTCCAAAATCAGACCACGGATGATGCTCAGAAGTGGCGGATTCGGAATATTGATGGTCAATATTCCTTCGATCTCCAATCCTGGGATCTTCAACAACACTTCCACTCTCAGAAACGGAGAATTGCTGACCAGTGTGATCGATCTCAGCCGTCCCGTGGTCAGTAAACCTGTCATCAGTCACTGAATAAGCCCACTCTGGTGAGGCGTACTTCTGACACGGCACTCTTGTTCTTTTCGATCGCCTCAAAGAACCTAGGGGTTGATCTTCGTCACCTTGCTCTGCTTCGGATTCTTCAGAAACTGGGGCGAGATCTGTTCTTGGTGCCGATCCCAAGTTTACCCATCTCTGACTCATGGGCCAAACCCTTTCTGCTTCGGTGGCACCTCCAATCTCCCTACTGGTACCCTGTGCACTGCTTTCTCCTTCAGCAGGATTTGACTCGGCACTGCCCACTGCAGCTCTTTCTTCTTCTGCTTCCGAGTCAGCTCCTGTGTTACTTTCACGTTCTCCTTCGGCTTGGTTTAGTGCACAACCAGCTGCGTCAGCAACCCCTACAGCTTGACTTGCCCTCTCAGATGGCTCTGCCACCTCAGCTGGGTTTTCGTTCTTGAGAGGGGCTGTTTCTTCCAAGGGTGCTGGAACTCTACGGGTATGGGAGGCGTGTATCCAGTTCGGAAGTCCTCCACACTTCACTGCTGTATTCGTAATTAATATGACCTGATACGGTCCACGCCAGCGAGCATCCAGGCAACTCTTCCTCACGTGTTTGCGCACCAGTACCCAGTCCCCTGGGCACAAGTCGTGGCACAGGTCACTTATGGCTGGAACCGTTGCTGTCTGCACCTGCTGAGACACAGAACGGACCACGTCAGCCAGGCCTTTACAATAGTCCAGTATCATATCATCAGTGATATTAATCAAAGCAGTGGCAGGTATTGCTGGCAAGCGCATCACCCTCCCCATAAGGATCTCGTGGGGTGACAATCCAGTCCTCCTATCAGGGACACTGCGGAGACTCATGAGAACCAAAGGTAATGCATCTGGCCACTTCAAAGCTGTCGAAGAACACACTTTCGCCATTCGGGCTTTTAAAGTTCCATTAACTTGCTCCACAATCCCAGAAGCCTCTGGTCAGTAGCTGCAGTGCAATCTGTGGTCTACGTTTAAGGCAGCACAAAGCAGCTTCATGATTTCACTGTGGAAGTGCGTTCCCCTATCTGATTCAAAAGAGGTCGGGAAACCGTACCTCAGGATTAATTCTCTCAATAATAACTTAGCTACAGTGAGTGTGTCACACCTACATGTCGGGTAAGCCTCCACCCACCTGGAAAAGACACATACTATGACTAATATGTACCTAAACCCATTACTCTTCGGCATTTCGATAAAATCCAGCTGCATCCTGTTAAAAGGACCACCTGACCTACCTATGTGACTCAACGTCACAGCGGTCCTCTTTCCTATATTCATCTGTTGACATGTGACACACCTCTGGCACACAGCTTCAGCTACCGTCAGAAACTTCGGATTGTACCACGTCTGACGAAACACTCGCATCATTGCGTCTCTGCCAAGATGTACTGCACCATGTATCAACCTCGCCATGGGATTCAGCAAACATTCCGGTAACACAGCTCGTCCATCATTCGAAACCCATACATCCACTTCTCCCTTCTCACATCCAGCTCGTATCCAGCTGTCCCGCTCCTGATCAGAGACCCCATCTTGCAACTGCTTCAGTTCCTCCCATGAGTCTGCCATAGCTAACATCACATCGTAATCTGTTATCTCTTCGCTTTCCACAACATGTTTCTCAGTAAAATTACATCCCTGTTCTGCACAAAATCGAGCAACTTCATCTGCGTAATTCTTACCCAATGACACAAAATCGTTTCCTTTAGTGTGTGCAGAACATTTAACAACAGCAATTTCATCTGGGCCTTGGAATGCTTCCAACAATTGTCGTACATAATCCCCATTTCTAAAGGGTGAACCAGAAGATGTCATAAACCCTCTCTGGGACCATAGCTGTCCAAAATCATGAACCACACCAAACCCATATTGACTATCCGTGTAAATCGTTACACAGATCTTATCAGCGGCCAAACAGGCACGGGTCAGAGCAATAAGCTCAGCCACTTGTGCGGAGTGTACTCCTTCTAAACAAGCGGCTTCAACCACCCCTGTGATGGTACACACAGCAAACGCTGCTCTCAGTCGACCAACACTGTCTCTTAAACATGAACCGTCCACAAAGAAAATCTCATCTGAAACTGGGAGCGGTTCATCGACAATGTCAGGCCTCGGTTTGGTGCATAGTTCAGTCACATCGAGACAATCATGGTCCTCACAATCTACATCATCGTCTACTTTTGGAATAGGCAACAGTGTAGCAGGATTTAAAACAGAACACCTCTTCAGCGTCACATTGTCTGCAGCAAGGATGACTTGTTCATAACGAGTCAACCTATTATTGGTGAGGTGCTGTGTTTTAGTCCTAGTCATCAACAATTCAACAGAATGTGGCACATGAACAGTAAGCGGATGACCCATCACAATGCTCTCACATCTTTCGATACTGACACCTGTTGCAGCAACGGATCTGAGACATCCGGGCAACGCAGAAGCTACTGGATCTAAAGTAGCTGAGAAATAGGCAACTGGTCTACTGACTCCTCCGTGACTCTGAGTCAACACTGCTAATGCGCAACCTTCCTTTTCGCAACAGAATAAAGCGAATGCCTTGTTATAATCTGGCATTCCCAAAGCTGGAGCGCTGCATAAAGCTTCTCTCAGCCTCAAAAATGACCTTAAGCAGTCGTCGTCCCATGGGACCGGATCACTCACGTCCTTACGCGTCAGCCGCTGTAAAGGCTTCGCTTCAAAGGAAAAGTTTGGGATCCACTGGCGGCAATAGCCCACCATTCCCAAAAACATCCGGACTTCCCTCTGAGTCGAGGGAACCGGCATTCTCAAAATCGCATCAATGTGATCTGGAGACACCTTCCTCTTGCCTTTCTCAATTCGGTGCCCCAAATACTGTACTTCACTCAAACAGTATTGCAGCTAGTTTGGAGACACCTTGTGACCATTCTCTCTCAAGTAATTCAACAGAGCAACAGTATCAATTCTGCAGGCGTCTTCCGTTTCCGACGCAACGAGCAGGTCGTCAATGTATTGCACTAAAACAGAGTTTTGTGGCAACACAAGACCCTCAAGATTTTTCTTCAAGATCTGATTAAAGATAGATGGGCTCTCTGTATACCCCTGTGGGATACGACACCACGTTAACACGCGATTTTCAGCCGAAATGCAAAAAGAAATCGGCTTTCTTCATGTAGAGGAATCGAGAAAAAAGCTTGACACAAATCAATCACTGTGAACCATTCAGCTTCACATGGGATCTGAAATAGGATCACAGATGGATTCGGTACCACTGGACAACATGGAACAACTATTTCGTTTATTTTTCGCAAATCTTGCACAATCCTAAATTTCCCGCTTGGTTTCTGTAGTCCCATGATAGGCGAATTACATGGGCTACCCATAATCTCCATTAGTATTCCCTGCCTGATCATGGACTCAATCACAGGTTTAATCCCTGCAATAGTTTCAGGAGATAACTTATACTGGGGTGTCCTCGGAAACTCTACGTTTGGTTTAATCTGGATTTTCACTGGGTCTACTCCCTTGACTAAACCAATCTCCTCACCACTAAGGCCCCATACGTCAATAGACACTGAGGGCCCGATTCACAGAAATAGCTTAAGACAAAATTCTAAACTTACTACTTTTGGTATTCACAGAAGTTAGGATTCTGTCTTAAGTTTGTTTTAAGACAATCTTAAGACAGACTTAAGAAAGACAGAATTAAGACAGACTCAAGATATAATTAAGACAAACTTAAGGCAGACTTAAGACAGACTTAAGTTAGGATTTTGTCTTAAGTTTGTCTTAAGTCTGTCTTAAGTCTGTCTTAAGTCTGTCTTAAGTTTGTCTTAAGTCTGTCTTAAGTTTGTCTTAAATTTGTCTTAAGACAAATTTAAGACAAAATCCTAACTTCTGTGAATACGAAAAGTAGTAAGTTTTGGATTTTGTCTTAAGTTAGTTCTGTGAATCGGCCCCAATGTCCCTCAGGTCAAGTGGAAGCTCCTCCACCGTCAATGCTGGGTACATTTCCACACACACACGCTGATTTGCAACCTTAAAGGTCGCGTCATCGTCTCTCCACTCCTTTCGGGGTACAGTAAATCGTGCAGTTGAGCTTGCACAATAAATCTCTCCCTAACAGGCAAACCGGACTCGAATCGCACACCACGAACTGATGTCGGTCACTGAAATTTCCTATCCTGATTGGAATTGGCTGTGTCAGTGGACTAATCAGTTTCTTATTTGCCACACCAACAACCTGGATACTTTGTCCGGAAAGAGCTAAACCCGGAACCACTGCCGATCTTATAGTCGATCTGGTAGCCCCCGTATCAACCAAAAAGGTTGTAGGGTGACCGTCAAGGTCTGCCTCCACGAAGGGTCCTTTCTGATCCACCTCTAGGATGGCTCTAAGGATGCAATCCTTATCTCTCCTTGATGCCAACAGGCTGGTATCGTTTTCCTCGCTCACTTCAACCATTGGCATTTGCAAATAAGATCAAGCTCCCTGCTGTTCATTCTGTATTCTGGGAGGCTGGGGAACCTGCACCTGCGGAACACCAGTCCCCGCTTTTACCATTCTAGGTCTAGTCACTGTCTGTATCGCTTCCGCCCCAGGGACCTGAACTATCTCTCCTTCCGGCTGTATCTGATTCCATGGGTTCAGGGAACACTCGCGTCTCCAATGTCCGACCTGGTGACACTGATGACATGCTGTAGTCTTTTTCAATATTACCACATCCATGCCTGTTCTAGGGTCTATTGGTCTTGGCCTTCCCTGCCCCTGAACATTCTGATTTCCCGCCTGATAATTTCCCTGTCTCCTCACCAACGCTCCCCCATTAGGCTGTCCCTGAGCGGTTTGCATCTGTACAAGCATCAAGTTATCCTTCAACTTCCTTTGCTTGGATTCAATCTCATTTGTGCAATACCTGGCGTAACGTAAAATCTCATCAACAGGCTTGTTTTGCCAACAAATCAAACGCTGCTGTATCATGAGACTAACCTCTGGCCTCAATCCCAACACAAACTTTGAAACAAACTGTCCCATATCTTTCGTCTCCAATGCATCTAGGCCACTGTACTGCTTAAAAGCCTGCAAAAGTCTCTCGTAGAACTCATGTACCGTCTCCTTAGATTACTGCACTGTCCTGTCTATCTTTACCCAATCTATATCTTGGGGTGAAACTTTCTCCTTCAACCAGGCGATCACTCGATCATACATCCTCATTACTGCCGGTGACGGGCCATTCGTGAATGCATTTCTCTCAGGCTCGTAAGTCGGCCAATCAACGGCAATCTTGCATGCTGCCCACAAATCTCCCGGAACTACAATATCAAATAAGGTATTCAGATCAATCCACAATACCTTCGAGATCTTCACAAAGCGATCAACCTGCTTGTACCACTCTGCGGGCTTCTCCCTAAGCCGGGGAAAGTCATTCGTAAACGCCGCCAAATCACCCCTGCTCCAGGGTACGTGCACATATCCTCAATTCTGCACTTCCCTTAAAGGGAAGTTTCCTATCCTTGTCGCCCCTCCACCCGGAGGTGGAGTCCCTGCCATCGCTCCCCTAGAGGTTTTCTTCTTGGACCACTTTTCTTCCCATTTATCCAGCGCCATCCATGCATGCATGGCTGTGATTAGATCTCTACTGTGGGACCTCAGTCCAGCAACCCTTTTCTCCTCCAGTTCCTGGTCACTATACTGCAACCTATGACCTCCTTGCAATGTTTTCGTTTTGGATAAGTCCACCTCATATCGCCTAGCCAATTCTGACAGTCTCTCATGCGCAACTCGTGCCTTCCGAGTCACATCCTTCGCTACGAAGAGTAATTCGTCTGGCCCATATATTAATATTCTCTCAATGGGTAAGCTTCCGCCTACTATCTCATCTACTTCCGCTTTTAACCTTACTACGTCTATCATCATCCCCCCTTTCAGGGCTCCTCTCAGTATTCCTCGGCAGGCTGCCCCTTCCCTACCGCTTTCCTCGCATTCTTGGTCCTGCGACCTATTCTCCTCTGGTATACCCATTGGAGCAGATCGATCCCTGAAACCGACCCGTTCTCTCTCTGCTGTCATCACCCTTGGGCTTTGGTTTCTCACTGGTGGTATCCATGATCGTAAAGCTGATCTCGACTCCATCAGGGACCTCGACCTCTCTGGTCTCTGCTCTCCTTGTTCCCCAGATGAATCTGACATGGCTGGCAAGGGTGTACTCCATTCTATAGGGTCTGGAGTCCGAGCCCTCGTACCCACTAGGTCACTTCCTACGACCTCTCTCCTTACCCCCTCGGCTGTCTGCTCTGGGTTCGCAGCCTCCTCTGAATCTGGGTGGTAAATCGAAACAATAGGTCCGATAGTAACCGGTACCTTGAAAGCATCCGGTAACCTCACATCTCTCTCGACTTTTACGCTTGCCTCGGACGGGCTCCTTGTACCCTCCGTTCCTATTGAAAGTCTTCCTTCTACTCTCATCTCTGGGTGGATTGTTACTCCTCTAGTCTCTTCTATCTGAACCAACGTCCCTTCTGGGACCTCTGGGTTATACGGAGGTGGTCTCTCTGATAACAATCTTTCCAATAGGTCATCATCTATATCACTATCATCCTCTTCTTCTGGCTTTACGTTCTTTACCCCCTCCGATGTGATCAATAAGGGATACAGTCTATCTCCCTCTATTGCCTGTACCCTCCATATTTTCTCCGCTGCATTCCATCTGGCATCCTGACACGCCCTGATCGACTTTTTCACCCTTTCCTGATTCCTTCCTCTGTCCCTATCATGCGCTGCTCTAATCCACGCATGTAGTGCTTCGAATTATGTTGGCCTTGGCAAAGGTCGTAACCCCGCCATCACAGATTTCAACTGGTACAACACTGCTAGCCTGAACGAGCCATACCTCGGGAATGCTAATTCCCCTTCACTTTGAGTCATTTTATACCAATTCTCAAGCCAAATTATCGTATGCAATCCCACATTCTTTGCCATGTAATGTGCGGAGGTATCCTCGGGAGGGGCTTCTTCTCCCTCTCGAGTAACCACATGTTTGTCACCCCTACACATTTCCCGAAAGACCTTAAAACACTTCATGATTGACAAAATTCGATCTCACACACTGTTTACCTCTCGATGTCGAACCTTCCAATAACAGCGCAACTAACACCAACCGGCCTATCACAGCGCGGCACTCTCTGACGTCACCTTCCTTCGTTCGCAGCAGTTCCCTTTCCTTACGCTTACGTCTCACGCCTGCATTCGTCCCATTCATACACTGAAATAACCGTTTGTCCCAAACAAGTTACTTCTCTGGCTGTCCGTCCACAGCCTCTGACTGTTCGTCCACAGTCTCTCGAAATTGTTGACCTCGGTTGGCAACTGTCTGTCCCTGAACGGGCAGACAGATCGCCTCTGATAGGTTACAAATACTCAAATCCACATACAGCAACCCACGACCAGCGCCGAGTTGTCATGCACTCACACATTCGCTCCCCCTATCTCGGTCTAGGTGATCGATGGTACCTCACGATCTCCTTTGGGTGGTCAACAAAATCTACCACGGGTGTATTCTACACCCAACCGCTTAAGCTTCTCATCTCCTAAGACTTTCCCGGGCTGCGCGCGCTCACAGCCTGATCTCACAATCACTCAACATCCACGCCAACTCCGCAAGACATCACACAACAAATCAACACCGCAATCTACAACATCTCATCCTATTCATACTCACTCCACGAACTGCTGCTTCTTGCCGCACTGCTACTCGCCGCCAATGTTCACCATCTGCCGTCGTCTGCTGCTCACCATCTGATGATTCACCATCACTTATCGTCTATGGGTCTCAAGGATCACTTATCCTAGTCTAATCGTCCCTCGCTATCGGAAGTAACCATCCGTCTCTACTACCAACTGCTGAGGCCCAATTTTCTTGTTTCCATTAGTCTCCAAGAACCCACTCTGGCCGATTGGACCTTTTTACTTGCTCAATAGCGTGGAGGGAGCAAACACAATTATCAGAGAATACTTTCCGCAATTTGACATAATTAAGGACTCGAAACCCAATTTCTATTGCTCTCGGGATTTTATTATCAACATAAGCATCTGCAGATATAGGCACCTTAGTACAAGGCACAACAGGCAAATAGGCACTAACACAAATGCTACTCTACGAAGAATCCGCATACGACTAAATATAAACAAGAGTACAAATTCTAAAAGCATGAGGTAGATAACTACCAAGCCAATGTCGATATTAGGAATCATTAAACAAAAGCATCTGTTTCCCTACTCTATGCTAGATGACATCCCTACTTAGCGTTCCCTTGAGACCCAAAAATCATGAAAAGGTGTCAGAAGTGAAACTCCCTAAGAAGTCTTCACTTAATGAGAGTTCGATCTAAAGTATTCCTTCTAGCTTTTCGCCCACCTCTTCTCTCTCTCTGACTACTCTGTTCTGCTCAACCCTCGGGGCGCTGTCCCTAATACGAAACCCCAAATCATAAAACACGCCCTCTGGCACACCTCCTCGACCAGGTCTTCTTCCAGTACTTTTCCGTCCGACGCTGTCCATCTTCCATCGTCCATCAGCTTGGCCTTGAGTCCTAGACACCGTCCGCACTAGGAGTTGCGATTGGCACATTCCAAAGTACTCCCATGTCTGGCTTCCTCCATAATTCAATTCTTAGACAAAGTCCTTTTCTACTAACGAACCAACTGTCCTTGCACCTGCGGTGAGATCATGGGATGGAGAAATACTTCGCATCTTTTAACTCTACAATTTACTGCTGCCTAAAACCTTTAACGGAATCAATCATTGCGGCCTACCGCATTCAGCTAACATAAGAAAATACCAGGCCTTTTCCCTGACGATATATGTGCATTCAGGCCTCTACCAGGTTAAACACGCTATTAAATCACATCCTAAGCCTTAGTGCTTTTACTTTCACATACATGAATAAGCGACTTACATAGGTAAACTTTAATCATGTCCCACGTTTAACTAATACATTGCATTGAACAAAACTGATCATCATGCATTTTACTGAATACATTCACAATATGTCTCCACATCTCTAATACCTTTGTGTTGCGATATAACTGATACATTGCTTAATACATTGTGCATGATACATCTAAATATGCATTGATTATATGTGGGTGCCGACTAAAAGTGAATATAATGCACCCCTACAATTTTCAAACCTTTAGGCGCTACATCACTTGCACAGCTTGGATCCTGTTATTTCTGAGGGATGTAGCACACTGTTCGGATTTATTGGGGAGTTTTTGGGAGACCGACATAGCAGGGATAGAAGGGCACGGAAAGAAAGGAACTGACGTCAATGCTCAAGGGTGGGGCCTATATGCCTATCGGCGGAAGGAGTAATTTTTGGGATAATCTTATCCAGATTCAGCTGTGTCTGCGAAATGTTGAAGGTGAGAAATCTGTGGGTAGAATTATAATCGGAAAGAGGGTTATATGTATGTATAATTATGTATAAGGTACTAGAAGCTATTACCAAATGATATATGTTTGCTAACAATAGGAATAACATAATATAAATGCTGGTTAATTACTTTCCTTTGACATAAGACTCAAGTAGAAAATTAAGCTCATCTTTATAAGAGAGTGCATCATTCAGAAGTATAGATATAAAGGGATCAAGTCACTGAAGAGAAATATAAGATAGTGCAATGCAAATATATGTGTGTATGTCTGTCTACATATATTTATGTATACATTCATATAGTTCTATCAATATACTAAGATATATTGGTTGGTCTTTATAAATGATAGATGCATATATTATTTTATTAGTTATTCAAGAAATAAAAAGAAAAAAATGTATGTTTATGCTAAACATGTACATGTCACAGTATATAGATAAAATATATGTAGGTGGCCTCGTGCTTATGGATTCATACTTCTTTCTATGATAATAAGGAATATGTAAATATAACTATAGGGAATTGATCTGTAAGTATGCAGCAATTTATGACAAATTACAAAAATAAATAAATAACAAATACAAATAAGGAAACAAAAATATAACAATTACGCTGTCTATTTATATTTCTGCAAGACATACATGTAAATGTCTGATAAAATAAATATTACTACATGTATGTACATATGGGTGGATATAAATGGGTTTTGGGCCTTGTACATAAAATGTACTAAGTATAGGGTGTTTACGTATGTATACGTATACATGTTGCTATTTTCTTAGATGGGTGGTATGTTTCTGTACATGTATACATAATTTTGTACTTATTGGGGAGAATATAAATAAAAAGCATAATGACATATTCTTCTCTTGGAACCTCTGCCTACACCTCCACCCGCTGACTCATCCCAAACCTTTCTGAGTACGATGGACTCAAAGACAATCCTCTCCAGACTCTTCCCTCCTTTATCCAATCAATCCAACTAACAGGAGCACATGTCCCCATTCCCAATAGCACCTCACGCCTTTCCTTTACGTATCCACTCGAATCTATCCCTTTGAAAGTAATACAGTAAAAGCATAAGATCTCACGAGCAGACTTAACCAGTGCTTCATTTGTAAAACAATATGTGCCCGAGCCCTTCTCGGAAGGCCACTGCAGCTGGCACCACCCATTGCCCTGCCATCGCTGCCAATGACAGTCCTAACACAACTTCTAGCAATCACACTCCTACAAGTGAGACACTTCAGACTATTTTAGGCCACACAAAGCTATAATAATGGCGCGAGTGGCTGGTATTCTTCATTTTCAATGTATATTGTCTTAACAAACATGGTTGTTGTCCTCATCCTAAAATTAAAGAAAGCACCACGATGGGGTGGACTGTCACTAGAGCTGGTACTGACATTTAGGTGCTGGTGCCGAGCACCTCAAACCACCGGCTCAAATTAAGCACTGGCCTTAACACACTTAGCACAACGAATCCACAAGAAAAGAAAACAAGCATTTGCAATGCAATCGGTCTCGCCTTTAGGACCTTATATGTATTTAGCTATGCAGCACATTAGCCTGGGAGCTGACACATCTTCTGTTCTTTAGCTTGGAGGAAAAGTAAGCACCAAACTGCTTGACATGCCAGGTATGGGAACACATGGAGAGAAATATTGCCGTTCTTCGTGAAATGGTATACTCCAAAGCTTTTCTTTTAATATAAAAGCAGAGCCTTCGGTGGTCATATCACTGAAAATACAAGATTTGAAAAAAATATTATTGTCTAGGGGTGCTCGTGGAAAAAAATTCTATAGACTGAAATCTGGAGAACGCTAAAGTGATTCTGGTATTTTACTGACCTATGCTTGTGGTTTTCTTTCAAGAAAGTGAAATAGAGGCAGTTGCCAGAAAAATTAAAAAAAGGAAGTCCCTCAGCAGAAAGCAATTCTGGTATTTTACTGACCTCTGCTGGTCGTTTTCTATCAAGACAATTAAATAAAGGCAGTTGAACAGAAAAAAAGTCCCTATGCGGAAGCAGACAAGTCCTAGGGCTGATCTCCAGAGCCCACAAACTACATACACATATAAGTATATACTAAAGTATATATATGAGCTGAGAAGGGGAGCAAACTTGTCTGGTATTCACGTGATATTTTGAGTGAAAACCAGGAAATAATATCATTTTTGACAAAGGTTACAAATGTTTTTCACATGTCCCAGAAAAAGATTTTTAAAAATTGCCAGCTTACACACCGAATCCATTATGGCAGCAGGAAGCACATTATATGTAGCCTAGTTGGAGATATCCATACAACAGCAATGACCATCCTTGGAACATCAGGGCACATGGTGGACTCAACCAAGAGAGTCTTAGTTTTAGGATTTAAATACAAAAGTTCAAATTTCATGTTCACCTGGGTCTCAAAGATCAGGGAGCTGGACTCCAGCACCAGGTGTACCTGATTCATGCCTCAGCTTTCCACTAAAACCATGTGTGATCTTGGAAAAATCGCTCTTTGAAAATCAGAGCCGGGCAGCTGGTTGGATAAAGTCTGATAACCATAAGATGAACGAATGTTCGAACGCTGCAGAAGAAAGTCATTGAGCTATTTAAAAGTCAGATTTTATTTAGGCATCAATGTACTGGAGCAACATATAAGTAATCAACTTTAGCAAAAGTTGTTTCCATAGAAGTGGACCCATCAATTGGGGATGTCCTCAGCGCAAGGACGCCAGGACGAGGAGACCGAAGACTGTCATTTTTGAGGTTTGAGATTACATCTTAGGTTACAGAAACAAACAAAAAAATATTCTATTTATTTTTTTTCATACCAAAACAGTGCATGCATACTGTTACAGTGCCAACTACACAATAAGTTACTAAAACAGAACCTCCATTCTGAGACATTCTGAAGTCTAAATCTGGCATCTCAAAGATGTCTTCCCCATAAGGTATAGTCCAGCATCTCATTTACACCCAGGCCCTGCCAAAATGAAGGAAGAAAACCACTCAGTACCCCTACCGAGGAGCAAGGACCAGCTCGGTTGCTGACATGATGACCGTGCAATCCTTTTCGGGATCCCTTCTGAGAGATGTGTGTGGACAACCGGGCTATAACTTGGTCCTCTGGTACAAGCCCATCTTCCCATGTGTAAGAAGATGGGGGGTACCCAGCAAAAGGGATTAGAAACAGTTGTGTGAGGAGAGTCCTCCCAGCACTCCAAAGCCCACCTGGGGTAAAGTCAGCTATTTTGTATGGAATTTGATGCAAGATGACAAGGTGTCTAACTGTATCCTTGCCAATCATAAGCCACGCCCACTTGCAAAGCTAACACAAAATGTGATTCAAACTAAATCAACCATCCAACAGCCACTCTTAAGAAACCCCCCAAAACACCACTTGTCCACGAAGAGGAGTCCTGTGTGCAGCGACACAGGCAGAAGGTGGCTGCAGCCCAGGTAGAGTTAGACAGATGTCACCTGACCTTCAGCCCATGAATTAAAGGGAAATCACTGGGCCAACCACCAGCCACCCCCAGACCCCTCTCCCCCCTCAGCTTCCAGGGGAAGCCTGCTTTCACTTCTAGAAGTGACAATTCAGACTATTCCAGGCCCCCAAAGCTATAAGAATGGTTTGGGTGGCTGGTGTTAGTCATTTTAATGTATATTGAATTAATAAACAACTGTTGTTGTGCTCATCTTTAGATTAGACAGAGAGCGCCACCATGGAGCAGGCTCTTACAAGCCACGGTGTTGGCAATTAAGTGCTAGTGCCCAGCACCAGAAACCACCGGCTCAAATTAAGCACTTAAGGCAAGACTTTCTGCGGCCCTTCTCAACATGACACATCCCACAAGCTGCCCCACTATTGTGGCAAATGTATAGCAGGTCAGATGGCGTGTCTTACCTTCTGTGGCGACAAGAGTGCAGGAACAAGCTCTTATTATCCAGAATGGTCACGGAGTATGACCGTGAAGCAAGGGTTAACTCTCTCAAAAAGATCTACATGAACAAATCCCATTGGAGGATGGAAATACCTGCATGTATTTACAGTCAAGCACATGATGAAGGGCACCTTATACCTTGACTGAGCAGCAAAGGCCCAGACAACACGGTGCCTCTCTGCGGAGCCGAGATTCGAATGGTCAATGACGGGTCAAAACGTGAAGAGGGCCTTATAACTCAACCTAGGTAGCAGAATCCGTGGCATCTTCACAGTAACAGATGTCATGATGGGCAGGAAAGGACTCATGCTCCACTTAAATGCCTGATATTAAGCGGGCTACCCATCCACAAATTCTTAAATCACCCCTGCTTCTTTGACAAGAAATAAGAATGTTTACTGCATTCCAACTTGATCAGTCTAAATGACCCAAGGCAACATCTCCCATAATGCACTTGTTTACTAGATGAAAGCCCAGGACTGTAAAAACAGCGTCTGATTTGCAAGGCTTCATCCGAAAACTGTTTCGACCGATTTACCTTAAAATCTAAAGCTCCAGCACACTGCCCCATTGGGGTTACCGCTCATTCAACACACTGCCCCATTGGCGTTACCGCTCATTCAACACACTTCCCCATTGGGGTTACCGCTCATTCAGCACACTGCCCCATGGGCGTTACCGCTCATTCAACACACTGCCCCATTGGGGTTACTGCTCATTCAACACACTGCTGCATGGACATTACCGTTCATTCAACACACTACCCCATTGGTGTTACTGCTCATTCAACACACTGCCCCATGGGTGTTACCGCTCATTCAACACACTGCCCCATGGGCGTTACCGCTCATTCAGCACACTGCCCCATGGGCGTTACCGCTCATTCAACACACTGCCACATGAGCGTTACTGCTCATTCAGCACACTGCCCCATGGGCGTTACCGCTCATTCAACACACTGCCCCATGGGCGTACCGCTCATTCAGCACACTGCCCCATTGGGGTTACCGCTCATTCAACACACTGCCCCATTGGGGTTACCGCTCATTCAACACACTGCCCCATGGGCGTTACCGCTCATTCAGCACACTGCCCCATTGGGGTTACCGCTCATTTAGCACGCTGCCCCATGCGCGTTACCGCTCATTCAGCACGCTGCCCCATGGGTGTTACCGCTCATTCAACACACTGCCCCATTGACATTACCGCTCATTCAGCACACTGCCCCATGCGCATTACCGCTCATTCAGCACACTGCCCCATGGGCGTTACCGCTCATTCAACACACTGCCCCATTAACACACTTCCCCATTGGTGCTACCGCTCCTTCAGCTCCCAGCAAACAGTGTATTGAAAGTCTGGTCCAACTCAAACTACTCCCCTTATACACGAGGCCATTTTATGATATACTCAGTTACTTGTGTTTTACTTTTAATTCTCCTCATAGGAATAAGAGAGAATGAGAGCACTTCACAAAAGCATTCTGGGATTGAGATATTAATAAGGCCACTTCATGTGATTCCACAACTGCGTTTTTTTCCGTATAATTAAAAGTTCATCACACTTCCCACTTTATCCATCATATCCTGCAGAATTTGCAGATCTCAACAAAAAATATTTTTTACTTAAACGGATCAAAAGTTACTAAGAACAAGTGTAATACGAGGTGAGCAGAGGAAAACACTTGACAAAAGTGGCAATTGATTTATTCTGGTGCTAAACTGGTACTAATGATGTGAAAATTGTTCCCAGACAGAATATTTGTTTTAAAATGATAAAATAGTGAAATATTGTTGTCACATCATTTGCATTTTCTTGATGTACCATTTAGATAACCTTGCCACATAATTTGTTACCCCTTAACAGCATAATCCCAGCACCTCTGAATATTGTGAGCACCATGGAAATGGAAGAACCACATAATGGCCGAGACACTTCCAAATAAACAAGTTAAACTGAAATGTTGTCTCTTCTACGTTACAGGGTGCCATGCACCTTAAGGGGTTTTGCTTCTGGGTTTGCGTGGCATGAATAAACCCCTCAAACAAGTTTCCAAATGTTGACTGTTTAAAAGGCGCAACTACTGCAAGTCTCCCCATTGCACTCCACCACCCCCACTAATATCCATAAGCAAACGGAGTCTTTTACATGGATTGCCCTTACCACGCCCCTCATTTACCTGTCCTACAGGTATCAAAAAGCCCAACAGTTCTGAAAAGGCAGCCTCCGGGGCCTGAATACTTACAGATTGCACATCTTAGCAAGCAGTCCAACATAACGTGTCCAAACCTGTATTTTTAAAAATCCTAAATGGTGGACAAGCCTAGAGACCTGAGGTTACCACATGTAGGATTCACTGGGTACTTTCTTTAGTCACAGCAACACACACACTTGCGTACATGCAGGCACACCACCCAGGAGCATCTGAGATCTCTGAGAAAATATGTAAGGATATACATATTCTGTTCACACATTTCTGAGGATGTTATGGTCAGGCATGTCTGAGGACATCTTAAGATCAGGCATGTAAAACAACCTGCATATGCTAAGGTCATGCATACATCTGAGAGGGTTCAGAAGAAAAGACAACCTGTCTTCATGATCTTGGGCAATCTACTGGGCATGTGATCTTCCTCACCATCACCTCAGCTCTCTGCATAGTGGCTAAACACAAACTGCATCTCGGTAAATACATAGGAAATGAGCAAGTTCATGTCATGTTCATGTTGTGCCTAAAGGTGATGTCACGTTGAGTGGGGCCTCTGGGCTGTGGAATAACTACTGTCATGGAACCAACATGTGTGCGCATTTAACACTGGGCGTTTTCAGGGTGAGTCAAAGAGGGGTCACTCAAGAGCATGGTTCTCCACCCTCATACTATCCACTATTTAACTCAAACATGTAGGATCTCGAATTCATACTCACAAATTGACACATTCCACTTGCAAGGTACTGAATTCGTGACAAATTAGTGATTGTGAAATGTGTGAGTTATGCTTGAAATAAGATTACACGCTGTCCCATAGTCACACAATGTTAGGCCCTGATTTTAGACAGCTTCTAACAACTCTTCACTTTGATGAATTACGATCTTAAGCTCAGTGTACGGCGCGAGTTGCCCAGGATCACACAATTGAGGCAGCTCCTCAGAAGACTGCTTCTGCAGCAAACCACTGACCGGCACAACGTAGATCTTATTGCAGTGATAAACTGAAAGATTTTCAGACTTATTCTTGTATATCTGGCACAGCGCAGCGCTGTGAATTAGATTACACAAAACGGAGGGATGTACGTGTGATTGGGACAGTAAAAAATACACGTGCTTTCAAATTACATATTTACATGACACATAACATGAGTACCACTATGGTGGGTAACAACAAATCTGTGTTATTCAGCGCCAAGAAGCCCCAGAGGTGAACGCGCACTAAACAAACATACATGGTATGATCACGTTTACATACACGGGCAAATTAGGCGATCTGCCAAAAACGTAAAGATTGTTGTTGAACCACGATTGGCAGGGGGAAATCCCGATTCACCCAGTCCCGCCACTTTCCTACCCCTCAAGCAAGCATCTTACTGTAACAGTAGCGCCCCTCAAAGAGACCTAACATGCAGTGAGTATGTGTGCAATGCACACAGAATGAGACTGCCACATATCAGAAATGTAAGATTATAAAGGGACCTAAGAGCTGAATGGAAGTTTTTAAATGGCTTGCAAGCCGTCTATTTCACTGGACAGCAGTGTAAGCGCCTCTCTGTAATTTACAAACACCCCCGCCCCCAACAATCCTCTTCCCAATCAAAGAAACCTAACAGGCTCTGTGAAGTCTGAGTGACTCAGGCAGGCATCACAGCATCACAGGCTGTGAGTGACAGAACGAAGGAGTGAGGTCTGCACGGAGCAGAGGCAGGTGCGAGGGGTGACATGGCAGCATGTGACAAGCAAGGAAGAAAAATTCGTAATACGGAGGTGGGGGGAGAGGAAAGAAAAAATAACGAAAGGAGTAAAAGTGAAAACAAGTAACGGGATTTCACCTGTCCGCCAAGCGCTCAGCTATATTAATAGGATCTCATTTAATGCACTGCACAGCACTCGATTAAACATGCATGAGTGCTGTTTCACCTTTAGTTGTTTGATTGTCATAAACTGGAGATGAGCAGATGCAGTTCCCATCCAGTATCAATGCACCTTTCCACGCCCCAGAAGCCTCCGTGCCACGCCGGGGATTATTAAGAATACCTCACGTCACAAAGCGCCTCCATTCAAAGTATTGTTCATAATGTGCCATGTGTCTGGAGCAGCTCCGGCAAATGACACGCTGACTCAATTCCCCCGAAAACAGCAATATGCTGTGGCAGTGTTTGGAAAATGTGTTGATTGTAGTAAAAAATCAGCCCTGCCGCCTCCTGCGCCTTCTTGCAATCCTGGAGTTTCCTGCCTGACTCTCCATCCGCAATTATATTCTGGCCTCCTCTTTCACTGTCTTTCTTCACCCGTCAGAAGGAGGCATGGGAGCCGGGAGAGCTGCGCGCAATGACTCAAATAAACCAGCGAGACGCAAGTGCAAACAGAGGCATGCCGGGATATCCAATCCACCTGGTACGTCACAGAAAGGACTTCGTAAGCAAGCATTGAAAATGCTATAGGACAGGCATTTACGCGAGTCCTATTGCATTAGAATCGGAAGTGTAGGTGGGAAGAAGGCACAAACGGGAGTGGGGGGGCTGGTGTAGTCTGAGAAGTCTCAGACTGCGGGAGGGGAGTGGGAAGGCAGGGGAAGAAAATACTGTTGCAAGTAAAGGGGCTGGTAGCCGTGGAAGGATACAAATGACGAATGAGGAGGGACTAACAAGCCTCAAACCAATCAGAAGGCAGCATTTAAGACAAAAGTCAATGGGCAGAGAGTGGGCAGAGCTTCCACGAAGCTTCCACACTACAGTATATACTGCATGCCTCGCAAAGCTATGGCAGCGCATTCGCGCTGCAACGCTAAGCGAGACCTAAAAAGCACTTGAAGACCTGGCTTTTTTTGGCCCATGGCGCACTCTGATTCCTTTATTTAGTTTTTCCCACTGTTCTCTTATCTTCCTTTTCTGATAAGTATCAGATTCAACCTTAGCGCCTGGATTCTCCATTGTGAGTGGCAGTGCGCTTTACAAGTCTTAATTTCATTTATTCATCAAAGCTTTCAATTCAGCCCAAAAAACACCCCAGGCCCTGCCTGAAACCCGGGCCTTGGGCCTGGTCCCTGCTCCTCAACCCAGCCAGGCCGGGGGGATCTGGGAGCATGCCCGGGCACGAGGGACCCCCGTCCCGGGCACACGGACCCTCGGCTGGCCGCAGGATGTGGGCTCCTGTTCCACCGATTTTTACCATAACTCCGTGAAACTCCGCGTAGTGGCACTACGCCAACTCTGCCCAGGGTTACTAAAAAAAAAAGCACTCCCAATATTCTGACATGATTCTTGGTGCAGCAGTATAGCGCCTATCAAGGATGGTGTCAGCGTGGGCGTGAGTAGCTACACACACATACATATACATTCATATGGGAACAGAGAGAATGTTCACTCTCTAGACAATAGTCCAGCTCTGGCACTCAAGTAAAGAAGATGGTGTCAAACTGAGGAGCGCCCTAGTCTCTGTTACTGATGGAATACGCGGTCCCTCCTCACCTGAGGACATGAGATCTACAGACTCGCAGATTCCAAGGTTACCCTCCGGAATAACTGAAAACTGAGTGATCCTATAGGCTTAACTTTAAATTACATTCAGTGGCCTCCTCTCACACCTCCACACACAGTGGTCAATGAGCTCTCTGTTCTTAGTTCTTTATAGTTTATTTCAGTTTTCAAAATGACTAACATAAACAAAAATGTGCATATCAATAAATTCCTGTTTTAAAATAAATTATAAAAAATAATTTCAAGAGCAGCAAGTATGTGTGGAGTCTGCTTCCGCTGCTGCACATGCAAGCAATCTGTATTACTTCACCAGACCAAGTGTTGAAACCCGAGACATATCAGTCGCCCCTGAAAGTCAAACAAAGTGAGTGAGCGGGGAGGAGCCTAGCGCGCAACCAAGATGGCCGCGTAGGTGCGAGGCTCCCGAGGACCTCTGCGACCTCCTGAATTAATCCTGGCGATATCCTGTCCTTGTTGAGGGGACTGTGTCGGTGAACCCGAGCTGAGGCGCCACCCGTTTTTTGGGCTCGAATCGGACCCCGAACACCGGTGGGAGCATCGATTGAAGGTTGCGGCCTTCTCCTCGCCGGCCCCCCGGATTGGAGTAGTGGGGCGATCCGGGGACGAAGTGAATAACAGCGGCGAGCGGGGCTGGGCGACTCGCGTACCCCGCACTTTCACTTTCGCTTTTGCACCCTCCTTGCCTCAGGCGGGGTCGGGCTGCGGAGCGGGGTGCGGTGGTGTTGCCTTGTCCAGGTGCCCGGCTGACCCGCCGGCGGTGGGTTGACCCGCGGCCCGGTGGTCGCCCCCGCCCCCCCCCTGACACCCGTGATTTGGTGTGGCGGCCCGTTTGGAGATCTTGGCACGACGGTGGAAGGGCCAACATGTCCACCAAACAAGATGGCGACCGGACGAAGATGAAGACAACCCGCCGTGGCACGGCGCACCAGGCCAATAGTATGGATCGCTATACGCTCCAGAAGGGTTCTCCGGAGACATCGCGGTCATCCCTGGTGGGCCCGACGGAGGCGCCTGCCCAACCGGTGGATCTGACCCTCCGGGACGTCATGGGCGCCATCGCAGAGATGAAGGCCTCAGTGGACCAGCGTTTCGACACCCTGGCGCAAAAAATTGACTCGGTCCTGGTGGATGTGGGCCTTGTGAGGGCGGACTTGTCAAAAACGAACGACCGAGTTGACTCCCTGGCCCACACCACAACGAGCCTCACGACGGACGTGGTGGCCCTCCAGAAGGAGGTGCGCCGGCTTGGCCAGGCGAGCGCCCTGATGGACCGGCGACTGGAGGATTCCGAGGGTCGGGCCCGGAGGAACAATGTTCGCATTATTGGTGTGCCGGAGGGCCGAGAGGCGGAGGCGGCAGATCTCTTCGTGGAAGAATTGATCCTGACCCATCTCCAGCCCCGGGGGCTGAGTAAGCTTTTTGCGGTGGAGCGTGCCCACCGGGTCCCTGGGGGCCGCCCTAAGACCGGTGCCCCGCCGCGGCCTATTATTGCCCGGATTTTTAATTTCCGGGACAGAGACGCCATCCTCCAGACCTCCAGGCAACAGGGACCGGTCAGGCTGGACAACATGGATGTACACTTCTACCCAGACTTTACTCCGGCGGTCCAGAAGCAGCGACAGAGCTTTCTTGGTATTAAACGTCGCCTAAGGGACCTAAACCTCAAGTACTCAATGCTCTTTCCGGCTAAGCTGAGGGTGGAGGTGGATGGCCGTACGCACTTCTTCGACCGGCCCGAGGCGGCTGGGGACTGGTTAGATACTTTGCCTGGAGATCGGGGTGGGGGGGGCGCGGCTGGCGGGGAGGGCCCGCCGGATCAGAATTGAGGGGTGACTGTATAGGCCTTGCTCTGGATATTGTTCCTTTACCATATATTGCTTTCGTATGTTCCCCTCCCATGGAGGTCGGGTGGGGTCTGCTGGGGGCTTCCCTCCTCCTCTGGGGGACTAGTTAGTACTTAGCTATGGGGCGACAGGCACACTGCACTTTGGGGGGGCTGTCTGGGCTCATGCAGGGGTGCAGGGAGGGGGGAGTTCTGTTGGGACCGGGGGGTGGGGGGGGTGTGTTGTTTGTTAACACCGCAAGGCAAACCCGCAACTGTTTTGTTGTTTTTAAGATGCTCGGTGGGGGGCGACCGATTGTTTTGACGTATGATGGGGGGTAGGGATTTGATTGTGTTGTCATGGAATGTTAACGGCCTGGGGGATAGGATTAAGCGTGGGGTGGTCCTGCAGTATTTAAAACGTATTTCACCAGATGTTGTCTTCCTGCAGGAGACACACCTTATAGGTAACACCTTTCATGCAATGAATCGGCGGGGATATCGTTTGGCGGCCCACTCCGGCTTCACTTCGGGCTCGCGGGGGGTGGGTATTATGGTCAAGAACTCGCTCCCGTTGGAGATTGACGAGGTGCGCCATGATGAGAGGGGACGTTACACTGTTCTGGTGGGACGAATGGAGGGTAGAGTGTTTATCTTTATATCAGTGTACGTCCCGCCTGGGTTACAAGCCACTACATTTGCGGACCTGGGGCGCCTCCTTCTGGACCTTCCGGGTGGCCTGTTGGTGGTTGGAGGGGACTTTAACGCGGTTGCCTCTGGGTCTATGGATCGCCATCCCCCTAGGGACCTCCCCCGGGCACAGGCGTGGCTGCCCGGCCTTTTAGACACGCTGGGCCTGGTGGATTGCTGGCGCTTAAAGCATCCCGTATTGCAACAGTACACCTTCCACTCGGGGGCCCATGGTAGCCTCTCGCGGCTTGATTACATCCTTGTCCCGGCGGCCCATGCAGGGAGGGTGGGGGAGGTGCGCCATTTGGCACGGGGTATCTCAGACCACTCCCCATTGTTGTTGCATTTCGATGTCTTCCCGAGGGGGGATGGCAGGGTGGCCCCGATCAATGCATGGTATTTGCGCGACCCCACCATTCGTGCCGACTTGATCAAATCCTTACAGCGCTATTTCGATGAGAATGTGGGGTCGGTCCCGTCTGCCGTCTCCCTATGGGAGGCTTTCAAGGTGGTTCTTAGAGGGGAGGCCCTCTCCTTTATTTCCAATGCCCGGCGGCGCGAGCGGGAGGAGGTGACCCGGGTTGAGGCCGAGATTGCAGAACTGGAGGGTGACCTGGGGAGCGGGGTAACAGACGCTAAGTTGCATGTTTTGCACTTAAAGCAGGCGGCCTATCGGGCCCTCGTCACGGGGGCGGCCAGGGGCCTCAGTAGAGAGCAGCAGGGGCGATTGTATGATGTGGGTGACAAGGCTGGCAAATTGATTGCGTGGTTGGACAAGAGGGAAAGAGCGAGCCGCGTGGTGCCTTTGATTGAGAGCGTGGATGGTGTGTGCGTCACTGAGCCGGAAGCCATTGTCTCCTGCTTCGCGGATTATTTCCGCGAAGTCTACTCCCCGGTTTCTCCCTGCTCGGAGGAAGATTCCCATGCCTTGCTTCGGGACATCGCACTGCCCTCCCTTACGGTGGAGGACAGGGATTCGCTGGATGCCCCGCCCACCTCGGACGAAATTGCCTCGGCTATTCGCTCGGTTGCATCCGGCAAGGCCATGGGCCCCAATGGTATTCCCATTGAGCTATATAAGCTACGCCCGGATGTGTTGGCGCCCCACCTGCGCGCGATGTTCCTTGCGGCCCACTCGCAGGGCTCCCTCCCGCCGGACCAGCGTCTGGCTACAATTGTGGTGATCCATAAGGAGGGGAAGCCCCGTGAGCGGGTCACATCCTATAGGCCGATTTCGCTTCTGAACGCGGAGCCCAAAATCCTCGCCAAGGTGTTGGCCAACCGATTGGTTGGCGTGGTGGGCGATTTGGTCCACCAAGACCAATCGGGCTTTATACCACATCGCAACACGGCGCTTAATCTGCGGCGCTTACACGGGGTGCTCGCACGTGTCCCGTTTGTGCGGGAGCCGGCCATCTTGGCGTCCTTGGACGCCACCATGGCGTTTGATACGCTCGAATGGCCATATATTTGGGCGATGCTGGCGAAGTTTGGGTTCGGCCCGGGTTTCGTCAGCTGGGTCAAATTGCTATATTCGGGCCCGTTGGCGCAGGTCGTGGTGAATGGGCGAGTATCTGCCCCATTTGCGCTGGGGCGGGGCACGCGACAGGGTTGTCCCCTGTCGCCTCTCCTGTTCGCCCTGGCCATGGAGCCCCTGGCGGAATGGCTGCGGTGGCACCCTTCTATCCGTGGTCTCCGCTGGACCCCCGAGCATGAGGACCGCGTGTCCCTCTATGATGACGATATCCTTTTGTATCTCGCCTCCCCGCGCAAGTCACTGATCGTCCTGGTTGATGTTTTGCGCTCCTTCGGTCGCAACTCAGGCCTGGTCATCAACTGGGCGAAATCCTGTGTCTATGTGCTCTCCGGGGAGGCCCCGGTCCTGCCCCGGGACTGTCCGATCCAGATTGCCTCCCAGGGTTTCCGGTACCTGGGTATATATATCACTCTTGACCCGGAGGCCCGCTATGAACGGAACCTGCTGCCCCCCCTCCAGCGTCTGAGGGAGGACGTGGTGCGCTGGCGGCGTCTGCCGCTCTCGCCGCTCGGCTGAGCGGCCTTATTTAAAATGATGTCCCTGCCGCGCTTCCTCTACGCCCTCCAGAATACCATGGACTTGGTCCCGGCACGCTACTTTCGCGAGGTGGAGGGCCTCCAGCGGCGCCTGTTCTGGGACGGGAGGCCGCGTATTGCTCTGGCTAAATTGACGCTCCCGTGGTACGATGGAGGGGTCGCCCTCCCGGACATCAAACGGTATTACTGGGCCTCCCAACTAGCTGCAATTAACCATGGCCTTTACGGGCCCGCCTTGAACCCGGCATTTGAGATGGACAGGACGCTTCTGCCCGGTGGCGATTATAATCGAGCGCTCTACTCTGGCGCGCCCGACTCCCGTTTGACGGGACCGACGCGTGTCATGGTGCGTGTCTGGCACGCGGCTAATGCAGCTATGGGGTGGAGGGACCGTTTGACCCGAGCGTCTCCGCTGTATGCACCTGAGAGGTTGGGCTCCCTGTGGACGTCGAAGGGCTTCGAGAAGTGGGACACGATCGGAATCAGCACGGTGGGAGATCTCTGGACGAGGGGGGGATTCAAAACTTTTGAGACGCTGCAGGCGGAGTTTCAGCTGCAGGGCAGTGAGTACTTTCGGTACCTACAGGTCCGCCATGCGCTGGGCTCCGTCTTCCCGGATGTTGCATCCATTCCGGAGTCTTCCCCCCTGGAGGACAGAGTGCTAGATGGCCATGTCCCGGACAGCACGATCTCCCTCATATACAAAAAATTGATTAACGATAGATCGTGTCTGCTGACTAGTCTCCGCGAGGCTTGGGTTGCCGACGGGCTGGAGCTGGACGACGAGGATTGGATTTCCGCGGTGGCCTCTCCGAAAGAGGTGGCCATCCCGGCTCGCCTTCGTTTCGTCCAGCTCAAGATCCTTCACCGGGTCTATGTGACGGGGCCAAGGCTTTTACGTATGGGTTTTGCCGGTGATGGAATGTGTAAGCGTGGCTGTGGTGCGTTGGCGACTTTCATGCATATACTGTGGGAGTGCCCGAAGGTGGAGCGATTCTGGCGTGGTGTGCATGAGGTTCTACGAATGGTTACGCGTGTCGCGCTGCTGCCGGAAGCGAGGAGATGCTTGCTGAATGTCTGGGAACCAAATGACTACTCGGTCCCGCAGGCGCGGTGGGTGACTCTGGGATACATGATAGCCAAGCGTGATATTGCCCAATTGTGGGGATCCCAGAGGCCCCCTGCGGTGTCGGCCTGGAAAGAGCATATGGATTGGTGTATGTTTCGTGAAAAGGTGGTGTATGTGGCGAGGGGTATGCCTGGGGCGTGGATGAAACTCTGGGGCCCCTGGAACGCCTACCGCGGGGGTATTTGTGAGCCGCCGCTGCTACCAGCGGCCTCGCCGGCTCCGTCTCCCTAGATGGCGCCCCTCTCTTGGCCGCGGGCGCGCGGTCCCCCAGTCCCTGATCTACTCCCGTCCCCCTCTTCAGAATTTTGCTGCTGGTTTGGATCCCCCACTTATGGAGCACGTGTTGTCACTTTGGATCGAGGGTTGCCTTGCGGTTGTGGTTTGTTTATGTTGTTTTGCATTAAGAAAATGGAACCGTACTGTGGGCATGGAGCTGTGAGGCCTGCACCATTGATCACTCCTGTCTTCCTATTGTGCACCGCTGAGAAAATTTTTTGCTGTATGTATGTAATATGCTTTTGATGCTCTAGCGGCCGGCCGTGTGGTTGTAGGCCCATACCTGTAACTTCTATAAACTGCAATAAACGGTTTCAAAAAAAAAAAAAAAAAAAAAAAAAAAAGTGAGTGAGCAACAGAGAACATTCTCAAAGGCTCTGGAAATGCGCAGTTCTGCAGTCGTGGTGTTTTCCGCATAACTATGGAATTGCCACATAATCCACCTTCAACTATATACCTTGCAGATTTCACCAAATAATGTTTCTATCGCCAGCCAATCAGAAATGACTAAACAAAAAATGCAAAATGTAGTTCCGCAGAGTGCTGACCCTGTGCCGGGGTTAACTGGTCAAAGGTTAAATTGGCACTATTAAGGAGCAACTTTGTTCAGATAGTATTAATAGTTGTTGAAGTACAAAATTATGAAGTAATTGTGCAACAAAATGTGCCGCCTTTTGCAGCAGATTTCGTTTTACCATGCCACATAATTTACTTAGCACTGCCACATAATTCTGTCCTTTACTGCTGCATAATGCTCATAGCTCTGTACATTTTCCTCCTTATCGGCATTCCTAATACATGGCAGGTGCCAAAAAATCTAATTCTCATAGTCACGGTGTCTGCTTAGTCTTAAGCAGGCAATGCTAGCAATGAAGGATTTTTCAAACAGCAATTCACAGTCCGCAGTTAATGACATTCCTCTTGAAATCCTTCTTAGTAAAGGGCCCCCAGATGTCCAAAGATCGGCTTGCAAATCAGGTGGTAATGTCTGAACTGTGACTGCTTTGTGCAAATTAGCTGGACTGCAAAACAAGTGTTCAAGAAGTCCCAGAAAAGCTAAGATGCACGAGGCAGGATTTCCGAGGTGAATGGCTACATATGCATGGACGGGGGCCTGTAAGGTCCTGCAGAACTCTACCCCTCCTGCCCTCCACAGATTGACTATATTTAATTCTGCCCTCTGTACTTTAAGGGAAAAGAGACTGGAAGTAAAAATCAAATACATGTCTGTGAATGTCATGGGGGGAGGAGGCAGTGGGAGTTTCATAGCTTGGTATGGGCCATCTCTTTGCTTCATAGCACTATAAATCAAAGGGATGCGTGGTAGTTGTCCGCCCCTTTCAAGCCACCCTCACTCTCTGATTTGCTGTGCGGTACAATGTTTTCTTTATGAGTTGAAAAGACATTTCTGCCTTTCAAAGCAGTAAAGCCTGTGAGTTTCTACATCCCAAACTTTGCAACCTCAAAACAGGTTTGTATATCAGACTCTTAGTAATGAATGACCCTTTCATGCTCGGTGCTGCCATCTAACGTCACTATATGTTGCAGTGATTTCCTCTTTCTTACCTCCCATGGTAATTTGCTCAAGCCCCCATTATTCAGATTTAAAACCTGAGTCTGCGAATCCTTCTCGGTGTTAGGATCCAAGGCATGGAACCAACTCCCAGCCCTTTGCGGTTCACAGAGTCAGAAGCCCTATTCAAAAAGCACTTGCAGACCTGGCTTTTTTGGCCCGTGGTGCACTCTTTCATTCCCTTATTTACTTTTTCCCACTGTCCTCTTATCTTCCTTTTCTGATGAGTATCGGATTCATCCTTAGCGCCTGGATTCTCCATTGTGAGTGGCAGTGCGCTTTACAAGTCTTAAATTCATTCATTCATCAAAGCATTCAATTCAGCTAAAAAAAAAAAAAGGAAACATACCACAAAGAGTGCAATACATCAAAATACTAAATTAAGAAGAGTGCAATTTCTTCAGCCATGAAATAGTTCCCACAATGGTCATGTGCCTCTATATTAAATGTTGCAATTTTACTAAACTGTCAGAAAGTTTTCACTCATGAAGGCTTCAATGCTTTCTCAGGCTGTCTTCCATTCAAACCATTCTAGGCTGCCCAAGGACATCTGACTACGAGAAAAAAAGTGTACAACCCTTGGCTTTTCCCTTTCACAGCAGGTCACATCTGACTACGAGAGAAGAAGTGTACAACCCTTGGCCTGTCCCTTTCACAGGAGGTCACACCTGACTGCAAGAAAAGAAGTGTACAACCCCTGGCTTGTCCCTTTCACAGAAGGTCTCACCTGACTGCAAGAAAAGAAGTGTACAACCCTTGGGCTGTCCCTTTCACAGGAGGTCACACCTGACTGCAAGAAAAGAAGTGTACAACCCTTGGCTTGTCCCTTTCACAGGAGGTCACACCTAGCTGTAAGAAAAGAAGTGTACAATCCTTGGCTTGTCCCTTTCACAGGAGGTCACACCTGACTGTAAGAAAAGAAGTGTACAACCCTAGGCTTGTCCCTTTCACAGCAGGTCACATCTGACTACGAGAGAAGAAGTGTACAACCCTTGGCCTGTCCCTTTCACAGGAGGTCACACCTGACTGCAAGAAAAGAAGTGTACAACCCTTGGCTTGTCCCTTTCACAGAAGGTCTCACCTGACTGCAAGAAAAGAAGTGTACAACCCTTGGGCTGTCCCTTTCACAGGAGGTCAAACCTGACTGCAAGAAAAGAAGTGTACAACCCTTGGCTTGTCCCTTTCACAGGAGGTCACACCTGACTGCAAGAAAAGAAGTGTACAACCCTTGGCTTGTCCCTTTCACAGGAGGTCACACTTGACTGTAAGAAAAGAAGTGTACAACCCTTGGCTTGTCCCTTTCGCAGGAGGTCACACCTGACTGTGAGAAAAGAAGTGTACAACCCTTGGCCTGTCCCCTTCACAGGAGGTCACACCTAACTGCAAGAAATGAAGTGTACAACCCTTGGCCTGTCCCTTTCACAGGAGGTCACGTCTGACTACGAGAAAAGAAGTGTACAACCCTTGGCCTGTCCCCTTCACAGGAGGTCACACCTGACTGCGAGAAAAGAAGTGTACAACCCTTGGCTTGTCCCCATCACAGGAGGTCTCACCTGACTGCGAGAAAAGAAGTGTACAACCCTTGGCTTGTTCAGAAGAGGTCACACCTGACTGCGAGAAAAGAAGTGTACAACCCTTGGCTTGTTCAGAAGAGGTCACACCTGACTGCAATAAAAGAAGTGTACAACCCTTGGCTTGTCCCTTTCAGAGGAGGTCACACCTGACTGCGTGAAAAGAAGTGTACAACCCTTAGCTTTTCCCTTTCACAGGAGGTCTCACCTGACTGCGAGAAAAGAAGTGTACAACCCTTGGCCTGTCCCTTACACAGGAGGTCACACCTGACTGCGAGAAAAGAAGTGTACAACCCTTGGCTTGTTCAGCAGAGGTCACACCTGACTGCAAGAAAAGAAGTGTACAACCCTTGGCTTGTCCCTTTCACAGGAGGTCACACCTGACTGTAAGAAAAGAAGTGTACAACCCTAGGCTTGTCCCTTTCACAGGAGGTCTCACCTGACTGCGAGAAAAGAAGTGTATAACCCTTGGCTTGTTCCTTCAGAAGACGTCACACCTGACTACGAGAAAAGAAGTGTCCAACTCTTGGCTTGTTCCTTCAGAAGAGGTCACACCTGACTACGGGAAAAGAAGTGTACAATCCTTGGCTTGTCCCTTTCACATGAGGTCACATCTGACTACGAGAAAAAAGTGTACAACCCTTGGCTTGTCCCTTTCACAGGAGGTCAAAACCTGACTGCGAGAAAAGAAGTGTATAACCCTTGGTTTGTCCCTTTCACAGGAGGTCACACCTGACTGTGAGAAAAGAAGTGTACAACCCTTGGCTTGTCCCTTTCACAGGAGGTGTCACCTGACTGTGAGAAAAGAAGTGTACAACCATTGGCCTGTCCCTTTCACAGGAGGTCACACCTGACTGCGAGAAAAGAAGTGTACAACCCTTGGCTTGTCCCTTTCACAGGAGGTCACACCTGACTGCGAGAAACGAAGTGTACAACCCTTGGCCTGTCCCTTTCACAGGAGGTCTCACCTGACTGCGTGAAAAGAAGTGTACAACCCTTGGCTTGTCCCTTTCACAGGAGGTCACACCTGACTACGAGAAAAGAAGTGTCCAACTCTTGGCTTGTTCAGAAGAGGTCACACCTGACTGCGAGAAAGGAAGTGTCCAACTCTTGGCTTGTTCCTTCAGAAGAGGTCACACCTGACTACGAGAAAAGAAGTGTACAACCCTTGGCTTGTCCCTTTCACATGAGGTCACATCTGACTATGAGAAAAGAAGTGTACAACCCTTGGCTTGTCCCTTTCACAGGAGGTCACACCTGCCTGTGAGAAAAGAAGTGTACAACCCTTGGCCTGTCCCTTTCACAGGAGGTCACACCTGACTGCAAGAAAAGAAGTGTACAACCCTTGGCCTGTCCCTTTCACAGGAGGTTACATCTGACTACGAGAAAAGAAGTGTACAACCCTTGGCCTGTCCCTTTCACAGGAGGTCTCACCTGACTGCGTGAAAAGAAGTGTACAACCCTTGGCCTGTCCCTTTCACAGGAGGTCTCACCTGACTGCGTGAAAAGAAGTGTACAACCCTTGGCCTGTCCCTTTCACAGGAGGTCTCAGCTGACTGCAAGAAAAGAAGTGTACAACCCTTGGCTTGTCCCTTTCAGAAGAGTTCTCACCTGACTGCGAGAAAAGAAGTGTACAACCCTTGGCTTGTCCCTTTCAGAAGAGGTCTCACCTGACTGCGAGAAAAGAAGTGTACAACCCTTGGCTTGTCCCTTTCAGAAGAGGTCACACCGGACTGCGAGTAAAGAAGTGTACAACCCTTGGCTTGTTCCTTGTAGAGGAGGTCACCCGAGCCCTGCAGCCAGTTCCTGATACCAAGTCATGTGTACATGCACTAGGATGGGGGTCTTATTAATCACGCTGTCTCAGGTGGCCCCTCTTTCCATGTTCTGGATTGTGTCCTCTCTCTTCTTCCACACAGTGGAACACAATTCCTTCTTGACATGCAATCCTGCACGAGGCACACAGTGACACTTCACACAAAGGTTGTGGCCGATTCACTGATTGCGATTGGTCATGTGTGTAGTTTCTTTATCCATCGGTGGGGCTTGTGTTGACAGAGTCATCGACTATCCGTTTGATTCCAAATTGCACCTTCTAATATATCTCATGGACATTATCAGAGTACACTGTGATGTTGGCGTTGAGAACGGCTCCGTTTTTTACACGGAGGAAACCACAGATCCACAGTCCAGCCGGGAGCCATTTTGTAGTAAGTTCAATTTAACGCCTGCCAGCGGAATCCTTGCAGCCAGCAGAGAGCAGACCTGGAAGGGGAAAGAAAGAGGAAATATTACACCCAGCACAGCATTCATTTCATATTTCAATATTCAATATTCATGGTCCCTAAGTAGATTTCGGTTGCACCTTGGTGCAGGCAAATTGGGGACCAACACTTCATTGTCATTCTGTGCGATATTGCTGTCTCTTACAAAAACAGAACTTCACAGCACAATTAAAGTTCTAAGGGCCAGATGTACAAAAAGTCAGTTTGTGATGTACTAATTGTGAATTTTTATGATTCGCAATTAGGAAATCGCAAACACCCATGTACAAATGTGTCTTAGGCACATTTTTTATTCCCCAGTGGGTCGCAAATAGACCTACCTCATTAATATTCATGAGGTAGGTCTTGCTATCGAACCCATTGGGAATGGCCTGCTTGGGTCAGCAGACCACCATGTCTGTGACTGCTTTTTTAATAAAGCTATTTTTTTTTGTTATGCAGCCCGTTTTCCTTAAAGGAAAATGGGATGTATTCCAAAAACACAATCATTTGCAATGCAATAGGTCTCGCATTTATGCGAGTTTAAGCTTTTGGCATTGTAAACGACATTGCCTTTTATTTATGTTTTAAAAACGAAAACAAAAATAAAAGACATTGTTATTTGCAAAGTCAATAGCTCAAACTCGCGTAAATGTGAGACCTATTGCATTGCAAATGCTTGTATTCATGTGTTTTGAAAACCTGTAAGCGGTGCTTAAACACGCACTTTGTAGTCATAGTTACTGCTTACGAGAAGCAAGGCTGGCAGTAACTGTGCCTCTTTTACTGCCATCCTTGCTTCTCATTTGCAAAAACTATAAGTACAAAGTGCATGTTTATGCATCGCTTACAGGTTTTCAAAACACATAGAAAAAAGGCATTGTCATTTAAACTGCCAATAGCTAGGACTCTCACAAATGTGAGACCTATTGCATTGCAAATGCTTGTTAATTTTACAAAGTAGTTAGGGAATAAGCCTGTCCCTGAAGTTTTACACATCTAAGCAGCAAAAACAAAGGTGCAATATGGGGTATCGTAGACATAGACCCCTACAACAAGTGGAGGAGGCTTTTGCCAAAAAATTGCTATCATTGCCCCAAAGTTGCTCAAATTACACCCTCCATGGTGAGTTGGGACTCCCGTACATTAGTGATGTAATTCGCCTCGCACCACTGTTACTGGGGCACTCCATTTGGAGGAGGGTGACGGTCCCTTTAAACCAGGAAGTGCTACGAGACTGTCTTACATTGGATCTTGCTAAAAAGATACCCAGAATGAGATATGTTGGTTCCACACTGGCGAGGTTGGGTTTGCGTGAATTATTTGATACCCCCACAGAGTGCGCTATCTTTCTTAAGGCTAAATTGAAACAGATGTTTCTGGCAGATGTTGCTACCATTAGATGAATGGAAAATAAAAACAAAAGTGTTAGTGCACATAATATGCCTCCAACAGTAAATTTGGATGCACAGTTTTATTTGGCTTTTGTGCATAATTTGCAGCATCGTTTTCTTCTGGTCAGGTTTCGTTTACATTTTATACCACTTATGTTGGGATTTCTGGCAAATATCCACTTGCACAAAAATCTTTCCTGTGCCCTTGGGATGGCGCATCTGTCCAGCACATAGTTTTCTTTTGCTGGTTCCACTCCCATCAAAGGAAAAGAATAATAGGTCCTTACTTGCTGAGCGCTACCTTTACTCATTATAGGCTAGCACTGTTACATTTCCAACAGCCTGAGAATCTTTTGGTGTGCTATGTACTTGCGGCTTTGCTTTGGTCCGCTGTGAAAAGCAGGAAAGAACTTTAGACCTATGGGATGGGGGATGTGCGTCCCAAGATTGCAACTTTTAACGGGTTCCTGGCAAGCCAAAATGAACTGTTTCCGATTCATTATAACTCCCTCTCTTGCATTATGGTTAAGTAAAAACAAAATGTACAAAGTAGCCCGAACTGATGACTATAAATTGCTGAGCCAAAATGTTTTCATGTCGCTGATTGGGCTATTGGCTCTTAGCCCCTGAACACTATATCCAGGTTTTAGGAGGATGAATTAATTACACATGTAGTGTGAAAGTTGCCAGGCATAGAAGGACTTGGTTTTATTCGCTGTAAATTGTTTTACCATCTAGTATGCATATTAACTCTGATTGTTTTAAGATATACAGATGTTGCAATATTTTTGTATTAATTTCGATACATGCCATTTTAATGCAGCGGAAGCAATGCGAAATAAAGTTTGTAAAAAAAAGTACTGAGATATGGATGAACACAATTCTTCTTTAATTAAGTATTATGTTATTTTGTAAAACCGTAATAATTTTTTTTTTTTTTTTAAATAATTTGTTAGGTCTTCCACATTAAAATGTTACAGCCAGTATACAGTATATCGCTCACATCTTATTGTATTTAAGCTCTGGAACAGATCTACTTAAAGGAGCATCGCAGGCTGGCTGTTAAGGTCTGCCATTTGTCACATTTTTTCCTAAATAGCCCATTCTGGGGCTGTCCAGAATAGTGGCCTGTGAGCCGGATTCACACCAGTTTTTCATAACAATCACCAAGTGTGTCAATGATTTTCATAGAGACTCATGAAGTGTAAATTTATCTTCTGTGGGTCTCCAAACAATCTGACATGGATCTGGCCCTCCCGAGCCTACGCTGGACACTCTGGAGACATTGTCCACCTTCATGTTATAGGTTCAACACTTGATCAGGGTAATATGAAATGTATTGGGATAAAATGACACCTCCATAATTCATGCATCCTTGTACTATGAATGCACTTTAGAACACATAACAAGAGGGCTCTTTATAACGATTTGGGGGAAACAAGAGTTTCTCTCCAAATTAGTATTACTGGCTTTGCAGTAATTGCGCATGTGATATTACCACATTCAAAATTACAACAAATGATAATAAGGGTAAACTCACCAGGTCAATCCAGCTGGAATTTGCCCCTACAAAAAGGTCAGAAATTCAGGAATGACATGCATAAATCGGTGTGGTAAATTACCAGTAGATATGGTATCAGCAATACCGGTTCCAGTATTACCACACTGCATTGTCATGACACATGTGATTCAGGCCTCTGAACAGGAAGTTCTGTGCTGCTCCTGTATGCTTCAGGCTTGCTATTTCTCTAAAGTAGATGGGATAACAATCCAATCCCTTTCTTATGTGGACCATATGCTCCTGGTAGACCTAAGCCCAAGTGGGTTACAATGGGGATTTACCACTGCCCACCTCAGGCACTAGTGCAGAAATTAAGAGTTATGCAACAATCTACAAAAACAAATCCCTTTTTTTGACATGTCCTTAGGTCGAGAAATATTAGAGCATTCTAAAAAAAGCCAATGAATGTTTGAAACCACCACATTTTAACGTAAACTATGGAACATTTTCCTTCATATATGAAAATGTGCATTCTTGCTGAAAATGAAACTGTTAAGGTCCCTGAGATTTGGTACCCCTCGGGATGTCTTAAGGGAGGCTGGTACCCCTCCAGCATTGTGCCTTCTTTTCATACTGCAAGCACAGTAGGGTCAGCAACTGGTCTCAAACCCGAACTGTGCCCGGCTAAACACAGACTCCAGAACATCCAGTGGCTTTGTTAACTGGACTTGAGTGAGATCCATGTCCCAGTTTTTCTTGCTGGACTTTTTGAGCTGTGTTTTGTAGAGATCTGAACTGAGTTGGTTATCCATGCACCCTGAGCTCCAGCCATATTCTATCTAGATGTATAAATTGCTTCTCTTCATCTGGTCCTCTCTCCCATCCTCTGTCCAGCTGACCACTTGAGAGTTAGCACACAGGGCCCAGGAAATCCTGCTGGCTTCTAGAACACCAAACAGCTTCACCGTGATTAAACACTGCCCATATGCAGGGACAATATTTTTCTGAGGCAGTGGAAGGCAAAATTGTCTGGCAGGGATGCCTAAATACAGCAACAAAGCGTATTATGAGGCAGCCATATTATTTTGCTATTTTGTCATTTTCACGTATTGTCTGGTCAGAGGTTTCATTCACCTTCTTAGCACGTGTTCGATACCGGAATGCCTCAATCAGCAACTGAAAGGTGACTAGTTAACCTTTATAAACGGGGGGCGTGGTTTGCGCGCTGAAGGAAACGGCGGACCCAATGTGAGCTCAGCTGTGTCGCGGGACCCCGACCTCTTTTTTGAGCATCGTGTGCAACTTATTTAAGCGGCGAGTGACGGTCCTCTGTCACAAAAGATGCAGTGAGTTTGTATACCGCTTTTGGGACGATTTTATGCTATATTTGAGCGTCTTCCAGGTAGCGGTAAATTATTCCTCTCAGAGACGCGAGCGGTCGCCATTTTAGGTCGCTGTGCTCACGTCTTTCTTCCCTGCTGAGATTTGCCGCTTCACTTTGTTATCCTTTATTCTTTGGGAGTTACAAATAAAGCAAAACAAAAAGGGCTTTATTAAATGCCACCATCGTTTCTGCTCTTCAGACACATTCATGATGGGAGTTGAAAGACTGGACCAACTCACTAATGAGCCATGAACAGTTTTTATGGAGCCGAATATAATGTTGCATCATTGTTTATGTTCTGCAGTGCCAATTTAACAGCTACTACTGCAATTATCTCTCTGACCCACAAACCTCGCATTCACAGAAAGATGAGAGATTACTGTGAAGCACAGTTTATTTTCATTTCGAGATTCTGGGTCGTGGCTTGTGCGCTGACAGAAATGAAGGTCCCGATGTGTCTCCGGGCTCCGACTTCCTTTTTGAGCCTTATTTCCACAGTTTCCAAGCGGCGAGTGACAGTCCTGTAACACAGAAGATACGGTGTGTCTGGACATCGCTCTTGGGACATGTTTATATTATTTTTAAGCCTACTTCAGCAAGCAGTCATTTTTTCTTCTCAGAGACGCAAGCGGCCGCCATTTAAGTCACTGCGTTTTTCTATATTGTTAAGTTTTTTTGCCGCTTTTAGTGACAACAGGTATTTTATGTCACTTCTTATTATCTTTTACCAATGTGGATCCGATGGAGGCTTCATATCTCCACTTGTCATTATTCCTTGGCATCACTCTCATCTGAGTAATTTCTACATTGCTTTTATGTATTTCTTTTTATGATCCTGCCACATATACTATGAAAATGGAGCAGCATTCTTACCAAAAAGTGATTTCCTTTATTTTTTGAGGAGCTCCACATATCGTACATCTGCTATTTCTGCTCACTGGTGCTACTTCCATATCCTGATCTCATATTGAAAGAACTGCTACCACGACCTTGTTATCTTTGGATTATCTTTGATGTTTGTTGGCTGTACTTCATTTTTACTTCAACTTGTTGGTGATTCCTATTGCTAAGCACAATGTCTACCGATCTTCATACTGCCAAATCCTCCATATCTGGTACAAAACCAAAGCGACATAAAAATGATCTGCCTTCTCCTATCCATTCTTCTCAGAATCCTGTTTTGGACTCTATCCTGGATGAAGTTCGTGGTCTTCAGCCCTTCATGTCCACTACAAATGAAAAACTGAAACAGATTGAGGAAAGATGGATTGTCATGGAAAGTAAGTTTCTAGATTTGGAACAACATGATACCGATCTGCAGGAGGTCTCTACAAAATTCCATTACTAGAACAGGAAATTCATAAGTTAAAACTTCATACTGAGGACCTTGAAAATCGTAATCATAGAAATAATTTACGCCTTTATGGTCTTCCAGAAAATATTGAAGGTCCTGACATGGTATCCTTCCTACAGAAGTTCCTTCCAGAGCTCCTTGGTCTACCAGCTTCAACAAGTCCTCTCAACATACAAAGAGCACATCATTTGGGACGTTTAAACCCTGCCGCTAATAAGCCGCGTGGACTAATTGTGATCTTTCTCGAATTCACTGAGCTGATGCATGTTTTGAAAGCTGTCAGACTTGAAAGGCGTCTTATTTGGTCAGACCATAATCTCTTCATATCTCAAGATATTTCCAATGCACCCCGTCGCAAAGAGTTTCTTGCTTTACGTCCTCAATATGGAATCCTCCATCCATGTCTCTGCAAAATTACACATGATGGTCGATCACGTTCATTTGATGATCCGGAAAAATTTAAACTCTATCTTCATAGTCTTCCATCACATGGAATGGATACTAATCCTTGACTTCTCTACATTTCAGGATTGTTAATTTGACTCCAACAAACTTGTTTACGTACTGTTTTTCTGATTGTTTATATTACTTATACTCATGAGATTCTCTTTCTCCCTCCTCCTTTTTACCTAATATTGTGGTCCATGTCCTCTGGCGTCACTATGCTCCTCCTCTTTCGATTTCTTCTCTTTTTACAGATCTGGATGTTACTCCTTGATCTGTTTACTTGTCTCTGTCTCTTCCTTCTGTTTCTTTTTTCTTTTCTCTCATTTTTTTCCCCTTTATACTCTTCAATATATTTTATCTCACTCTTAACCCTGTTTTTTAGTAACTGTTTTACCTTTAATAATGTCTTCCTTATCACATATTGAACAATGTCTTTCCATCTTTTCTCTTGTTGATTATGCAGTTTTGTGTTCCTATTTCCTCATGTACCCCTTCATCCAACGTCATGGTTAATGTGGACTCATGGAATGTTCGTTGTCTTGGTCATCCTGTCAAACGTCAAAAGGTATTGTCTCATTTAACTAAACTTAACACCCAGGTTGCTTTTTTACAGGAAACCCATTGTAATGATAAAGAATCTCTTAAACTCAAACGCCAATGGGTCAATCAAATTGTTTTCTCTCCTGCTATTGATCGTCATGGTGGTGTTGCTATATTGTTTCATAAATCTACTAATGCACATATTGTGTCATCAGATTGTGATCCCTTTGGTCGTTGGGTAATGGTTGATGTTACCATTAATAAAAGACAAATGACCTTCTTTAATATTTATGGGCCGGTTAAACCAGATCCGGAATTCCGGCAATCTATAAAGTTAAAATTACTGTCGGTTCCCAATTCTAACATTGTGGTTGGTGGTGATTTTAATAAGTGGTTAGACCCGTTTTCAGACAAACAATCCAAATGCAAATTTAAACCAGATAAAACCCATAAATCATTTCAATCAGTCATTTCTTCTCGTCCCCTATTTGAAACATGGAAAACGTGTAATCCAGATACCTCAGAATTTACTTTCTTTTCTACTGTACACCATACTAGATCTCGAATTGATTACATTTTTATTTCCAAATCGATGCTGCCTTGTCTCCAGTCGTCTGACATTGGGTCTATTTTTATTTCTGACCATGCTCCTGTTTCTACCTTTATTTACTTATCTATCACCACTTGCAAACAAGCCAATGGCGTTTTAATAATCACCTTTTATCAGATCGTACTGTCATTTCAAAAGCGACCTCCTTTATTAAGGAATTTTTTGTATTTAATAATTCTTTAGACACTTTATTACACAGTAATTGGGATGCTTTTAAATCATCCTTTAGAGCCTTCACAATTGCCTATTCTTCAAAGAAAAAAAAGCGAATGCATGCTAAATATAAAGAGACTCTAACTCTTCTCAAAACATTAGAACATAATTACTACTCTTCTAAATCCTCATCATCACTACAAGAGTTAATTAAAGCTAAATCCACCCTGAATAAAATAGTTACTGCGGATGCGTGTAACATCCTCCTTAAGATTAAATCGAAATATCACGGAGGCCAAAACAAAGCAGCAAAAATGTTAGCGAATTATTTAAAAATCGAATCAGAACGTAAAGCTATCGGCCCTATTCATTCAGAATCGAATAATGCACTCCTCTCAACTGATTCTGATATTATTTCCACATTTCACTCATACTACAATCTCTTATACACAGAAACTACTAAGCCTTCTGAAGAAGACTTTATTTCTTTTTTTCGAGATATTCCCAAACCTAAAACTTTACTGGATATTTTCAAACCACTTGAACAAGATATTTCTCTCAAGAATTATCTGACGCTCTTAAATCCTTGAAAAAAGCGAAGGCTCCTGGCCCTGATGGCTTTTCAGTTGAATTATTTTTAGCCTTCTCCTCAATTTTTGCCCCTAAATTATTAGAACTTTTTAATTCTTTTATATCCAATTCTAAAGCCTGTGGCTCTTTTTTGGCAGCCCTTATTATTGTAATCCCTAAACCAGATAAAGACCCCTCCTTTTGCAAAAATGTTTGTCCTATATCACTAATCAATTATGATTGTAAAATTCTTGCAAAAATCTTGGCTTCCCGTTTAGAGAAAGTTATTCCCTTTCTCATTAACCCAGATCAAGTTGGTTTAGTTAAAGAACGTCCGGCTTCTGATAATGCCAGAATGTTTTCCAATATTCTTGCTCTTAGCAAAAGATATCCCTCTCCATTAGCTGCACTATCTTTGGATCAGAAAAAGCCTTCGACCGAATTAACTGGGATTTCATGATTCACACACTAAAATGATTTGGTTTTGGTCCAAAGTTTATTTCATATGTCAAATTGTTATATACAAATCCAAAAGCATGTGTTTTTGATAATGGTCTTTTTTTCCCATATATTTTTCTCTCCAAAGAGGTACACGTCAGGGCTGTCCCCTTTCCCCATTGCTTTTCTTGTTATGCTTAGCACCCTTTCTGGAACGCATTAGAAGTAATCCTCTTATTACTGGTTTTAATCTAAAATCCCATCAAATTAAACTGTCTGCATACGCAGATGATGTTCTTATTTATATGTCCAATCCTCTGTCTTCCTTACCCCCATTTTTACAGGAAATCTCGTCATTCTCTAATGTTTCAGGCTACAAATTAAATTTCTCTAAGACCAAGATTTTACCCTTAAATCCTTCATGCTATAGGCATATGTTTGATTCAACCAACTTACATGGTGTCCTCAAAAAATTAAATATCTAGGCACATGGTTCTCCTCTAACATTTGTGATACATTATCCCATAATTTTACTGCCTATAAACTTAAAATTGCCAATTTGTTAAACCTTTGGTCACCTTTATTTTTATCATGGTGGGGCAGCCTTGATACAATTAAAATGATGATTGTTCCCCAGATACTGATCATATTGTCTATGTTACCATTCTAAATCCCTAAATACTATTTTACTCAGATCAATTCATTATGTACTAAATTTCTTTGGAATAATAAACATGCACGTATTGCTATGTCCAAATTGCTTCGACCTAAGAACGAGGGGGGTGTAAGATTTCCTTATTTTAAATTATACCATAAAGCTTTTCTGATTTGTCAATTTTAAGTTCTGTCCAAAGATTATCAGGATTTACCTAAACCTTCCTGGGTCAATGTTGAATGCTCATTGTTAAACGATTTTTCAGTACGGGATATTGTATATATGACTAATTGTACTTTTATTTCCAAATACCCAATTTTGAAACATTCTCAATTTCTGTTGCATACACTTTTCTTCAAGAATTTTGATAAATATCAATCTTTTCTAGCTTCCTCACTATGGTTTAATAAATACATCAAATTTCGTCACAAATCATTCTATTACAATGTGGAATGAAAAGGGCCTTTTTTATGTCAATCAAATGATTGTTAATAATGTGATTTTATCTTTCCACCAGTTGCAAGAGACTTTTCACTTACCTGATTCCTGTATTCAGCAGTATAACACTTTAGCTCCAATACTACAGGGATGTGTACAGAATTTCCTTTCTCCACCAATTCCTACTTCTTTTACTCCTTATACACCCTTGTATCAAGTTTCTTCTGATACTATTCCTAGTGCCTATTTTTATCTATAAAACTTTATCTACTCCTGTTGGCACACAGAATAAATCAAATATTGAACTAGAATGGGAACAGGATCTATCTCAGATACTGTCTGTATCTCAATGGGATACGTTTTGGCAGAAACTCTTCAAGACATCTAAAGCTGCAAATATCATACAATCCTTATACTTTATTTATAATAGAGTTGTTATTACTCCCCTCCTTTTACATAAGTTCAACCATTCTGTCACATCATCCTGTTGGCCGTGTCTTACTGCTGAAGGCTCTTTAATACATTTACTGTTCTATTGTCCTAAGGTACATACTTTTTGGAAAGCTGTATGGTCAAAATGTATATTGATTTTTTCTTATCAGATCCAATTTAATATTCACAATGTATTTTTAGGTACTATGTCTCCTGATTTTGTTCAAATTATCTCCAAATCAATTTTATTCGATTTATTTCTTGCTGTGGCTTTTAAAGTTATATTAAGTTGCTGGAAAGACAACTCTAAATTATCCTTTTTACTTTGTTGGAATTTAATATGTGATGAACATAGAATTGCTTCAGTACCTCAGACTTCAATCCATTTACAAATTAAATCTGATCTACTAAGGCTACCTTTTACTACTTTTCTGTCATCGTAATCTTAATCTTTATCATTCCTTACTCTATATTTCATATTTCCTCCTTTTTCTTTCTTCTCTTTTCCTTTCTCTTTATTCCTTTCTTTTATTCCTTTTTTTTATAAAAATGAACTCTCTCTTTTTACGTATTGTATTCACTCTAGTATTTACACAGGTTCTTTGTATACCAGTACAATATGTTATACCTATTTTTATTATGTATTTTTTAGTAGTCATTGTTCAGGAACCTTAGTATAAGTGTTATAACATTTTGTAACCTTTTCTCTATAATTCACAGTTACTATTTATCTACACTTGTATACTTATATTTACATCGAATTTGACTAATTATATTTGTATTCCTGTGTTCTTTATCTTCAATAAAAAAATTATTTAACAAAAAAGAAAAAAACAACTTTATACACACTCTTCCAGTGCACTCCACCATGCGTGACACTTTTTAAAGTAACATTTAATATTTAAGAGATAGACGATGATTAGCAGAAGTCGGCAGTTTACGCAATAGCTTACTACATCTTTGGATATGTGTCAAATGCCCTTATTCCATAATTGTACGGGAAACACAATGGAGCAGAGGAAAATGCCTCTCACATTGTGCCAGGAGAAATATGCCGTGAGAATGCTGTGCAGAGAGGAAAGATACGCCGTTGATTACTGTGCCAAGATCCATATGAGCTGGGATATTATGCCCGGAGAACTAGGGCTCGAAAATATAATAGAAACTGACTAATGCCCTAACAGAGTCTGTGTCTTCCACCTCCCATTCCTCGGCAGTGGGACAGGCTCTAGGCCAACGCTGGGTCTATGATAATCAACCCGCCTGCAATTTTATATAGCGCAAACTCAACCCAAAGGTTTCAGAGCGCTTTACGTGAGCACCAGTTCCATTACGGACGGATCCATTTATTTTAGTAGGCACGGGGAAGTTGAGTCATTTACTCAGCAACAAAGAATGTTGAACCGACGCTGCCGAGATTTGAACCTGGTTCCTTCCCCAGCTCCAAAGTCAGAAGCTCTGGCCGTTATGCCACTTGTTAGCGAAAGCTTTTATCCCGTTTTCTTCCAAAGAGCTGAAACCCAGGGAATTCAGCTGCTCTTCTAACCGATCTCTTTCTTGTATTAACTATGACCCCCCGAGGAGTAGGGACACACCCACAGGTGACATTTCTGCTCCGGGTCTCACCGAGGCACTAGAACAACACCCCCTTCCTTGCTAGTCTATTTAGGGCTCACGGACCGAGAAACACATCGAGTGGTACAATCAAGAAAGGCCACGATTTCCATAATAATAATATTACATTATTTACATACAGTGCAACAACGCCACTGGATTGTTCATACACTGTTAATAACTACTGCAAATGAACTGCATTTTCCCAACTGCTGTATCGGTCGCATGAAAATGAAAGGCAGTGTCAGTCCTGCTCGGAGACAAACTGGCCTTCCGTTGATGCGCCTGGGCAGGCTAGCGGCTCTGCACCAGACGCGTTTTTCCACTGACTTAATTTACAACTCATAGGGCCAGCACGCCCTGTGCAGCCAGTCCCCCGAGCTCAAATATACCATTCCTCCCTGGCCTCTTATTCCCCGTGCAGCTGACCCACTACCAGAAACTGCCAAAAGACATATTCGAAAGAATTACCCCCAGAATTCTCAAGCCTCGACAGGAAGCAACATTCTCTCCTGCTCCTTATCGCCCCCCCCCCCTCACCAAACAGAGGTTTTCTGTCTGACTTGGCTCATTCCTGAAATGATATATTTACTTGCCAAAATGTTTATTTATTGTTGATTCTTCTTGCTTTCGATGGCGCCATACGTGAGGCACTGCACCTACTACGCAGCATTTTGTGACAAATTAAATTGGTCCTAGAGATACAGTTGGAAATAAGAGATTTGGCCTTCTTAGCGCATCTCCGCATTTCAAACAAAACACATTTGTACCAATGTCAGAAAAGCAAGAGCAAGCAGATGAAGGCACGCAAGGAGCGTGCGCGTCCCTGCTTGCTCCCGAGGCAATACTCCGTGGAAGTGACCTTCCCAGAAAAGGTGGGACATGCAGCCACCATTAACCATTTGCAGGCTACGATTTTCAAATGACACACCAAAAAGCCTATCCAAAACGTGGGAGGAGTCATACTTCACAAAGTAGAGATAACAGATCGCCTACAGCGCAAGCGCTGTTCAGGCTCGACCTAAAAATGAAAAGGTATCTTTTCCTTTTTTTAAGAGCGGGCAGTGGTCCTTGGGACCACTGCCTGCTCTTAAAATATTTTGGCACCCATTTTCACAAAGGATAAGGGGCTCTTCCTCTTTGCGAATGGGTTACCACCAACATGAAGTTGGTGGTAACTGCAAATGTTTTGCGACCCTATTCCCTGTCGCCGCGCATTCCTACATACAGGTGCGACTCGCTGTTTGGAAGGGATGCCCTTAACATGTCCCTTCCTAATAGCGACTCACAAACCCTATTTTGTGAGTCAGTAATAGGTTACTGTTTCGCAAAATAGGGTTGGTACATGCCAAAAAGCATTTAACCGGTCGTAAACGGACCGATGGCCGTTTGCGAGTGGTAAAATGTTTCCTACATCTGGCCCTAAGAGTGATGGGAGTGAAAATAGAGGGCCTCATTTATGAGCATTTTTGTGCCTCTGGAACGTCATTTTTTTTACGTTCCAGTGATGCGGTATATTTACAAGGCCACTTTACGTGGCTTTTCATGGCCTTGTAAATATGTGCCTCTTTCACGCAGAACACTGCCTGAAAGGGGCGTTCCATGGGTGTTGCTGTGGGTGTTCCTCACGCAACACCCATGAAATCTGAGCATTCCCAGATTTACGAGAAATCCTACACCTGGGAATGCGTCAGAATCTAACGGCATCCCAGGGGTGGCGTTAGGGAGATGCAACGAGAAGAAATGTTTTAATTTCTCCTCGTTTTTCCTTTTTCTATGAGTGCTGCATTTTTAAGCACACACTGCAAGAGGAAATCACCTGAATTGATTGATTTTGTGCAGGAAGGTCTCTCTTCCTGCACAAAATCAATCAGCCCCGCAACACAGGCATTCTTGCACCATGTTGCAAGGATGCCTGCATTGGCGCATAGCACCCCATTGTACGCCAGCATAGGAGAAAGACAGAAATGCACCGTATTTCATAGATACAGTACATTCCTGCCCTTTTGTTTTGACGTAGGGCAGCGCCGCAAGATTCCTTGGGGCGCTGCCCTACGTCAAAACCTCATAAATGAAACCTGAATACATTTGTGTGGGTGCCATCAGTGAAGGGTGTCAAGATAGGTCTCAATGCCCCCATCTGATGACATCAAACACACAAACATTCTAGTATGCCCACTGAAAAAGATCTGTCTTTCTGTCTCTGCACTGCACAGTGAAACTGTGGCTTCAGAGCCCTGCTTCCCACTGCTCTGGCACCAAACAGAGATGATTTCACCACTGACTTCAGATGAGTCAACGCGTGACTACAACCCGACTGGGAAGCAGTTTCAAAGTTTAGTCTTTCACTGTGAAAAAATGTGCCAGATGTCACAATCAAAAGTATCTCCCGAATAAATATGAACAATAGCTATGCATAATAGATAAGAATATGAAGACCTATACACAAAGACATTTTGGAGTCCGTAAAAAACAAACTTGCACATTACTGTGTTACATACTCCTACCTGCCTTTTTGAATTGGCCGCAAAGCATCTACAATGACAACACACTGGGGATATCTAAAGAATATTCACAAAAATGTCATTTGGAAAGGAGTCACCCCTCTGCACCTTCAGTAATAGGACTTCAACGTTTTTGGGGTTGATTCAAGAGTACGTAAAGAGTACGTAAAGAGCACTACAAAATGCCTTTGTGCTTGGGCCACTCAGAATGCTTTACTAAATTAGATATCAGTGGGTAAAGAAAAAAGCCAATTCATTCTTTCCAAACCTGGGATATAACGAAGGTCATTCGTAAGAACTAATTTGGCCCAAATATTAGATGGGTGAATTGAAGATAGGCTCAGTCCTTTGCTGGACATCAGCGAGGGCTCGGCTTATGCCGTTAGAGCATAGGCCAGAATGCCACATATTTACACAGACGGGAACTCTCCCCGCCTCCAGTGGGTGAGCGTCCCTCGACACAGTGTCCGCGGTGCAGTGGGTGACGTACAAGTCATGTTGTGTGTGTCATCATATGAGTGACTGTGTCACCCACACATGCGCACTGACTGGTCCTATGCAGTACGCGCGCGTGTACATGGTGGGCTGTCCTGGTTCCACAGCGGACAGAGGCAGATGGCAGTGAGTGGGTCACATTTTCCCGAACTTCCCACCTCCAGGCTCTGTTTTCAGTGCCGCAGTTATTTTATGGTGTGTGTGAGCGTAGCTCCCAAGGTTTACCGTTGCCATGTGTGACATTTTCAAAATTTCAGTGAAATTATGAGCAACATTTTAATGACTATGAGTGACACTCTAGCAATGAAGACGAGAGAAACAAATAAATATCAGAAATTACACCCATTGAGCAAAAATAAACTAAGACGATCTTACAACTGCTGCGAAGCACCAGAAATGGAAGGGCATGAACCTATTGCCCTTGTAACCTGAGCGAACTGTTGAGTAAATGAAATGTGTAACCATGATATAGACAGGCAGACAGTGAATGCAGTCACTATAGAGCACCTGTAATTTTACTTACAGTCCAGGCTGAATGATGACGCGCTGCGCTCCTCTAAAAATAAAATAAATAAGATAAGTGACACAACTCTGTGCAGACTGCTGCAGAAAGACTAGTGACTGCATTGCAGAGCTCAGCACCTGTAACTTTACTTACATTCCAGGCTGAATGATGACGCGCGGCGCTCCTCTAAAAATAAAATAAATAAGATAAGTGACACAACTCTGTGCAGACTGCGGCAGAAAGACTAGTGACTGCATTGCAGAGCTCAGCACCTGTAACTTTACTTACATTCCAGGATGAATGATGACGCGCGGCGCTCCTCTAAAAATAAAATAAATAAGATAAGTGACACAACTCTGTGCAGACTGCTGCAGAAAGACTAGTGACTGCATTGCAGAGCTCAGCACCTGTAACTTTACTTACAGTCCAGGCTGAATGATGACGCGCTGCGCTCCTCTAAAAATAAAATAAATAAGATAAGTGACACAACTCTGTGCAGACTGCTGCAGAAAGACTAGTGACTGCATTGCAGAGCTCAGCACCTGTAACTTTACTTACATTCCAGGATGAATGATGACGCGCGGCGCTCCTCTAAAAATAAAATAAATAAGATAAGTGACACAACTCTGTGCAGACTGCGGCAGAAAGACTAGTGACTGCATTGCAGAGCTCAGCACCTGTAACTTTACTTACATTCCAGGATGAATGATGACGCGCGGCGCTCCTCTAAAAATAAAATAAATAAGATAAGTGACACAACTCTGTGCAGACTGCGGCAGAAAGACTAGTGACTGCATTGCAGAGCTCAGCACCTGTAACTTTACTTACATTCCAGGCTGAATGATGACGCGCGGCGCTCCTCTAAAAATAAAATAAATAAGATAAGTGACACAACTCTGTGCAGACTGCGGCAGAAAGACTAGTGACTGCATTGCAGAGCTCAGCACCTGTAACTTTACTTACAGTCCAGGCTGAATGATGACGCGCGGCGCTCCTCTAAAAATAAAATAAATAAGATAAGTGACACAACTCTGTGCAGACTGCGGCAGAAAGACTAGTGACTGCATTGCAGAGCTCAGCACCTGTAACTTTACTTACAGTCCAGGCTGAATGATGACGCGCTGCGCTCCTCTAAAAATAAAATAAATAAGATAAGTGACACAACTCTGTGCAGACTGCGGCAGAAAGACTAGTGACTGCATTGCAGAGCTCAGCACCTGTAACTTTACTTACATTCCAGGATGAATGATGACGCGCGGCGCTCCTCTAAAAATAAAATAAATAAGATAAGTGACACAACTCTGTGCAGACTGCGGCAGAAAGACTAGTGACTGCATTGCAGAGCTCAGCACCTGTAACTTTACTTACAGTCCAGGCTGAATGATGACGCGCTGCGCTCCTCTAAAAATAAAATAAATAAGATAAGTGACACAACTCTGTGCAGACTGCGGCAGAAAGACTAGTGACTGCATTGCAGAGCTCAGCACCTGTAACTTTACTTACATTCCAGGATGAATGATGACGCGCGGCGCTCCTCTAAAAATAAAATAAATAAGATAAGTGACACAACTCTGTGCAGACTGCGGCAGAAAGACTAGTGACTGCATTGCAGAGCTCAGCACCTGTAACTTTACTTACAGTCCAGGCTGAATGATGACGCGCTGCGCTCCTCTAAAAATAAAATAAATAAGATAAGTGACACAACTCTGTGCAGACTGCTGCAGAAATACTTGTGACTGCATTGCAGAGCTCAGCACCTGTAACTTTACTTACAGTCCAGGCTGAATGATGACGCGCTGCGCTCCTCTAAAAATAAAATAAATAAGATAAGTGACACAACTCTGTGCAGACTGCTGCAGAAATACTTGTGACTGCATTGCAGAGCTCAGCACCTGTAACTTTACTTACAGTCCAGGCTGAATGATGACGCGCTGCGCTCCTCTAAAAATAAAATAAATAAGATAAGTGACACAACTCTGTGCAGACTGCTGCAGAAAGACTAGTGACTGCATTGCAGAGCTCAGCACCTGTAACTTTACTTACAGTCCAGGCTGAATGATGACGCGCTGCGCTCCTCTAAAAATAAAATAAATAAGATAAGTGACACAACTCTGTGCAGACTGCTGCAGAAAGACTAGTGACTGCATTGCAGAGCTCAGCACCTGTAACTTTACTTACAGTCCAGGCTGAATGATGACGCGCTGCGCTCCTCTAAAAATAAAATAAATAAGATAAGTGACACAACTCTGTGCAGACTGCTGCAGAAAGACTAGTGACTGCATTGCAGAGCTCAGCACCTGTAACTTTACTTACAGTCCAGGCTGAATGATGACGCGCGGCGCTCCTCTAAAAATAAAATAAATAAGATAAGTGACACAACTCTGTGCAGACTGCTGCAGAAAGACTAGTGACTGCATTGCAGAGCTCAGCACCTGTAACTTTACTTACAGTCCAGGCTGAATGATGACGCGCGGCGCTCCTCTAAAAATAAAATAAATAAGATAAGTGACACAACTCTGTGCAGACTGCTGCAGAAAGACTAGTGACTGCATTGCAGAGCTCAGCACCTGTAACTTTACTTACAGTCCAGGCTGAATGATGACGCGCGGCGCTCCTCTAAAAATAAAATAAATAAGATAAGTGACACAACTCTGTGCAGACTGCGGCAGAAATACTTGTGACTGCATTGCAGAGCTCAGCACCTGTAACGTTACTTACAGTCCAGGCTGAATGATGACGCGCGGCGCTCCTCTAAAAATAAAATAAATAAGATAAGTGACACAACTCTGTGCAGACTGCGGCAGAAATACTTGTGACTGCATTGCAGAGCTCAGCACCTGTAACTTTACTTACAGTCCAGGCTGAATGATGACGCGCTGCGCTCCTCTAAAAATAAAATAAATAAGATAAGTGACACAACTCTGTGCAGACTGCTGCAGAAATACTTGTGACTGCATTGCAGAGCTCAGCACCTGTAACGTTACTTACAGTCCAGGCTGAATGATGACGCGCTGCGCTCCTCTAAAAATAAAATAAATAAGATAAGTGACACAACTCTGTGCAGACTGCTGCAGAAAGACTAGTGACTGCATTGCAGAGCTCAGCACCTGTAACTTTACTTACAGTGCAGGCTGAATGATGACGCGCTGCGCTCCTCGGAAAGTAATTTGTCAATTCAATTAGGTTGGATGAGTGACACTAGTCTTGCATATTCCGACTTCATTGCCATGTGTAACACAAGTTCTGGATATCGATCCTCGATTTCAGCAGCTGCTTTAGTGATTTCCCTTACCTTCGACTCTTTCAATCATTTGAGAGATGGCTTCATAACGCCTGCTTCAAGTATTCTGGCTCTGCTCCTTTTACTGCAGCGACAGAAGGTGCAGGACCCTGGGATGGCTGAGAGGTCTCCACCCTTTCCTGTGCCTTTCGGAGCTGATCAACATTCCGTTCTTCAAATTCTCGCTCAAAGCACCGGTTGTCTTCTTTCACATAGTGAGTCACCCCCAAGCCTGCCGCAAGCAGCTCGCAGATGCACTGCTGAATAGCAGCTTTGCACTCTATGTGAATTAATTAGCAGCACATCACTGCGGCTTGCAGAGGCGGCACTATAAATGAATGACAATGCATTTCAATGCATTGATACGGACCACCACACTGACATGCGTTAGTCTAACACCTGATGCGTGGTACTTGGCAGGGCTGTGTGAGAAACTCACCTTGCATCCTTGACCTTACTGCCCCTATGCAGAATGCCACGGCCCATCTCCAGGTCACTGCGCTTCCCAACGCAGCTGTCGGAATCAGGGCCGGACTGGCCGTAGCGGCATTGGGCGTTTCCCAGGTGGGCCGCAACGGTGGGGGCCGGTTTTAGATAGTCATAGAAAAGTGATAAAAACCCACAGACCGCCAGAGTCAGATAGGCGGACCCAGTCGGTAACTTAGAAACCGACAGAGGTGAGTGACTCTGTGGATAGTTCAGTGGGAATACAAATATTGACATTTAGAGCCCTCTGACCAACAATCAACGATGACTTATATTATTGGTCAAGTATAGAGGCTTTAGTAACTTAAATAATTCACTTATTATTTTTGCACCTTTACTAGCAGAGTGACAGAGGTCTACAGGTCCTGACGAATGCCCAGAACTTAATTGTCACTATGGCAGAAACATGTTGACCTAATGTGAACTAGGGTATATATATGGGTATATATATTTAACCCTTCTTCACTTGCTTTTTAATCACTACCACTTTTTGGGAGAAAGAATAAAGTTGTTGCCCGTAAGTAGGTAGTTTTTATTCACTTTTCACAATTGCACTCGGCCCCTCCTTACCATTTTGAGTTGGTAGATCCAACACGTGCTTTGCACCTCTGCTCCTTCCCCCTGGGGTTAAGTCGTAGCCCACATGGGGTACCTTGCGGTCCCCATGTGTTGGAGGAAACCAATGATGAAGCATGACACCCTCGGGTGAGTGAGGGTTTTCGTCCACAACCTTGTTGTGCCCAAATTCCTTTCAACTGTTTGCTACCCTATACATAGTGTGAGTCGTATTCTTTTGAAGGCACATTCCCACTCTGGATGTGTTCAGAGATTTGCTCCTTTTACTGACAGAATTAAATCTGTATCCAATTAGGGAAAGGTACAGACACACCTTCAATATTAATGTGAATGCAAAACAATCCGTTTTTCCAAGAAAAAAATGGGTTCCCCAAAGAGAAAAACAAAAACAAAAGCCAGCAAGTTTTGCAGAGCATTTAAACATAAGTAAATGTACAATGTGTACATTTTAGGCCTGGGCTAAAATTTCGTTCCGTTCGCGGAAATTGCGATAATTTGACATTTTCGCGTTCCGCGGAAAGCGCGAAAATGTCAAAATTTCCGCATTCCGCAGCTTGGCGATAATTTGTTTCTTGCTCGCGCTGTAAAATAATACATTCTCGCGCGCGATCGCCTTACCTGAATCCCTGCATTCGCCGACAAGTTTTCTTGATCCGGTCGCGTTCTCCATGAGATGTTGTATTTGTTTTTAGCCATTTGCGCTGTCTCGCGACAGTTCGCGCCCGCAGTGACGTCTTTCTTCTCGCGATCATGCACCGCGAGACAACTAAAAACAAGATGGCCGCACCCGCGAGCAACCACATGGGTAAGTTGGCGAGCTGCAACCATGCAGAAAATCTTGCGAACATGCGGGAAAAAACTTCCGCATCTTCGCGATAATTTTTAACATTTTCGCTATAATTTGTGAAAGTGGATTTCGCAAATTCCGCCCACCCCTACTATATTTACAAATGTAAGATAGTTTAAAACTCTCCTTTGTAAACTGAGCGCTCACATTTTAAGTTCAAACTACCACTGTTTAGAAATCAGAAGTTGACATGTAAAGCATAATAAACTGGCTTGCAGCATTTTTATGAAAATACAGTCTAGCTAAAAACTCAAGTGGAGGCATGCAGCCTCAAGATATAAAACTCCAGCGGTGCATACAATCTCAAGATATAAAACTCCAGTGGTGGCATGCAATCTCAAGATATAAAACTCCAGAGGCACATGCAATCTCAAGATATAAAACTCCAGAGGTGCATGCAATCTCAAGATATAAAACTCCAGAGGTGTATATAATCTCAAGATATAAAACTCCAGTGGCGGCATGCGATCTCAAGATATAAAACTCCAGAGGGGGCTTGCGTCCTCAAGATATAAAACTCCATTGGTGGCATGCGTCCTCAAGATACAACACTCCAGAGGTGGCATGTGATCTCAAGATATAAAAACTCCATTGGTGGCATACGACCTGAAGATATAAAAACTCCAGAGATGGCATGCAATCTCAAGATACAAAACTCCAGTGGTGACATGCAAATTCTAGATATAAAACTCCAGTGGTGGCATGCAGCCTCACGATATAAAAACTCCAGTGGTGGCATGCAAATTCTAGATATAAAACTCCAGTGGTGGCATGCCGCCTCAAGATATAAAACCTCCAGTGGTGGCATACGACCTGAAGATATAAAAACTCCAGAGGTGCATGTAATCTCAAGATATAAAACTCCAGTAGTGGCATGCAATCTCAAGATATAAAACTCCAGTTGTGACAAGTGACCTCAAGAAATAAAACTCCAGTGCTGGCATGCGGCCTCAAGATAAAAGACTCCAGTGGTGGCATACAACCTGAAGATATAAAAACTCCGGAGGTGGCATGTGATCTCAAGATATAAAAACTCCAGAGGTGGCATGTGATCTCAAGATATAAAAACTCCAGAGTAAACATGGGATCTCAAGATAGAAAAACTCCAGAGGTGCATGCAATCTCAAGATATAAAACTCCAGAGGTGTATGCAATCTCAAGATATCAAACTCCAGTGGTGGCATGCGATCTCAAGATATAAAAACTCCAGTGGTGGCATACGAGCCCCAGATATAAAACTTCAGAAGTGTATGCAATCTCAAGATATAAAACTCCAGTGGTGGCATGCGATCTCAAGATATAAAAACTCCAGTGGTGGCATACGACCCCCAGATATAAAACTCCAGTGGTGGCATGCGATCTCAAGATATAAAAACTCCAGTGGTGGCATATGACCCCCAGATATAAAACTTCAGAAGTGTATGCAATCTCAAGATATAAAACTCCAGTGGTGGCATGCGACCCCCAGATAGAAAATCTCCAGAAGTGTATGTAATCTCAAGATATTAAACTCCAGTGGCGGCATGTGATCTCAAAATGTGAAACTCCAGTGGTGGCAAGATATAAAAACTCCAGTGATGGCATATGACCTCAAGATATAAAAACTCCAGAGGTGCATGCAATCTCAAGATATAAAAACTCCAGAGGTGGCATGCGACCCCCAGATATAAAACTCCAGAGGTGTATGCAATCTCAAGATATAAAACACCAGTGGTGGCATACGGTCGCAAGATATAAAAACCCCAGTGGTGGCATGCAGCCTCAATATATAAAAACACCAGTGGAGGAATGCAATCTCAAGATATAAAAATTCCAGAGGTGGCTTGCGATCTCAAGATATAAAAACTCCAGAAGTGGCATGTGATCTCAAGATATTAAAACTCCAGAGGTGGAATGCGTTCTCAAGACATAAAACTCCAGTGGTGACATGTGATCTCAAGATATAAAAACTTCAATGGTGGCATGTGATCTCAAGATATAAAAACTCCAGTGGTGGCATGCGACCTCATGATATAAAACTCCAGTGGTGGCATGCGACCTAAAGATAAAAAAACTCCAGTGGTGGCATACGATCTCAAGATATAAAAACTCCAGTAGTGGCATGTGATATCAAGATATAAAACTCCAGTGATGGCATGCGATCTCAAGATATAAAACTCCAGCGGTGGCATCCAATCTCAAGATATAAAACTCCAGAGGTGCATGCAATCTCAAGATATGAAACTCCAGTGGAGGAATGCAACCTCAAGATATAAAAACGACAGTGGTGACAAGCGACCTCAAGATATAAAACTCCAGCGGTGGCATGCAATCTCAAGATATAAAAACTCCAGTGGTGGCATGTGATCCCAAGATATAAAAACTCCAGGAGTGCATGCAATCTCAAGATATAAAAACTCAAGAAGTGGCATGCATTCTCAAGATATAAAGCTCCAGTGGTGGCATGAGACCTCAAGATATAAAACTACAGAAGTGGCATGTGATTCAAGATATAAAAACTCCAGAGGTGCATGGAATCTCAAGATATAAAACTCCAGAGGTGTATGCAATCTCAAGATATAAAACTCCAGTGGTGGCATGAGATCTCAAGATATAAAAACTCCAGTGGTGGCATATGACCCCCAGATATAAAACTTCAGAAGTGTATGCAATCTCAAGATATAAAACTCCAGTGGTGGCATGCGACCCCCAGATAGAAAATCTCCAGAAGTGTATGTAATCTCAAGATATTAAACTCCAGTGGCGGCATGTGATCTCAAAATGTGAAACTCCAGTGGTGGCAAGATATAAAAACTCCAGTGATGGCATATGACCTCAAGATATAAAAACTCCAGAGGTGCATGCAATCTCAAGATATAAAAACTCCAGAGGTGGCATGCGACCCCCAGATATAAAACTCCAGAGGTGTATGCAATCTCAAGATATAAAACACCAGTGGTGGCATACGGTCGCAAGATATAAAAACCCCAGTGGTGGCATGCAGCCTCAATATATAAAAACACCAGTGGAGGAATGCAATCTCAAGATATAAAAATTCCAGAGGTGGCTTGCGATCTCAAGATATAAAAACTCCAGAAGTGGCATGTGATCTCAAGATATTAAAACTCCAGAGGTGGAATGCGTTCTCAAGACATAAAACTCCAGTGGTGACATGTGATCTCAAGATATAAAAACTTCAATGGTGGCATGTGATCTCAAGATATAAAAACTCCAGTGGTGGCATGCGACCTCATGATATAAAACTCCAGTGGTGGCATGCGACCTAAAGATAAAAAAACTCCAGTGGTGGCATACGATCTCAAGATATAAAAACTCCAGTAGTGGCATGTGATATCAAGATATAAAACTCCAGTGATGGCATGCGATCTCAAGATATAAAACTCCAGCGGTGGCATCCAATCTCAAGATATAAAACTCCAGAGGTGCATGCAATCTCAAGATATGAAACTCCAGTGGAGGAATGCAACCTCAAGATATAAAAACGACAGTGGTGACAAGCGACCTCAAGATATAAAACTCCAGCGGTGGCATGCAATCTCAAGATATAAAAACTCCAGTGGTGGCATGTGATCCCAAGATATAAAAACTCCAGGGGTGCATGCAATCTCAAGATATAAAAACTCAAGAAGTGGCATGCATTCTCAAGATATAAAGCTCCAGTGGTGGCATGAGACCTCAAGATATAAAACTACAGAAGTGGCATGTGATTCAAGATATAAAAACTCCAGAGGTGCATGGAATCTCAAGATATAAAACTCCAGAGGTGTATGCAATCTCAAGATATAAAACTCCAGTGGTGGCATGAGATCTCAAGATATAGAAACTCCAGTGGTGGCATGCGACCCCCAGATAGAAAATCTCCAGAAGTGTATGTAATCTCAAGATATTAAACTCCAGTGGCAGTATGTGATCTCAAAATGTAAAACTCCAGTGGTGGCATGCGTCCTCAAGATATAAAAACTCCAGTGATGGCATATGACCTCAAGATATAAGAACTCCAGAGGTGCATGCAATCTCAAGATATAAAACTCCAGTGGTGGCATGCGATCTCAACATATAAAAACTCCAGAGGTGGCATGCGACCCCCAGATATAAAACTCCAGAGGTGTATGCAATCTCAAGATATGAAACACCAGTGGTGGCATACGGTCTCAAGATATAAAAACTCCAGTGGTGGCATGCAGCCTCAATATATAAATACTCTAGTGGAGGAATGCAATCTCAATATATAAAAACTCCAGAGGTGGCATGCGATCTCAAGATATAAAAACTCCAGAAGTGGCATGTGATCTCAAGATATTAAAACTCCAGAGGTGGCATGCAATCTCAAGATATAAAAACTCCAGAGGTGCATGCAATCTCAAGATATGAAACTCCAGTGGAGGCATGCGACCTCAAGATATAAAAACTACAGTGGTGACAAGCGACCTCAAAATATAAAACTCCAGCGGTGGCATGCAATCTCAAGATATATAAACTCCAGTGGTGGCATGTGATCCCAAGATATAAAAACTCCAGGGGTGCATGCAATCTCAAGATATAAAAACTCCAGAAGTGGCATGCATTCTCAAGATATAAAGCTCCAGTGGTGGCATGCGACCTAAAGATAAAAAAACTCCAGTGGTGGCATGCGATCTCAAGATATAAAACTCCAGTGATGGCATGCGACCTCAAGATATAAAAACTTCAGTGGTGGCATGTGGCCACAAGATATAAAACTCCAGAGGTGTATGCAATCTCAAGATATAAAACTCCAGCGGTGGCATACGGTCTCAAGATATAAAAACTCCAGTGCTGGCATGCAGCCTGAATATATAAAAACTCCAGTGGAGGAATGCAATCTCAAGATATAAAAACTCCAGAGGTGGCATGTGATCTCAAGATATAAAAACTCCAGAAGTGGCATGTGATCTCAAGATATTAAAACTCCAGAGGTGGAATGCGTTCTCAAGATATAAAAACTCCAGAGGTGGCATGTGATCTCAGGATATAAAAACTCCAGAAGTGGCATGTGATCTCAAGATATAAAAACTCCAGAGGTGGAATGCGTTCTCAAGATATAAAAACTTCAGAGGTGGCATGTGAGCTCAAGACATAAAACTCCAGTGGTGACATGTGATCTCAAGATATAAAAACTTCAATGGTGGCATGTGATCTGAAGATATAAAAACTCCAGTGGTGGCATGCGACCTCAAGATATAAAACTCCAGTGGTGGCATGCGACCTAAAGAGAAAAAAACTCCAGTGGTGGCATGTGATCTCAAGATATAAAACTCCAGTGATGGCATGTGACCTCAAGATATAAAAACTCCAGAGGTGGCATGGGAGTTCATGATATAAAAACTCCAGTGGTGGCATGCGATCTCAAGATATAAAACTCCAGCGGTGGCATGCAATCTCAAGATATAAAACTCCAGAGGTGAATGCAATCTCAAGATATGAAACTCCAGTGGAGGAATGCAACCTCAAGATATAAAAACGACAGTGGTGACAAGCGACCTCAAGATATAAAACTCCAGTGGTGGCATGTGATCCCAAGATATAAAAACTCCAGGGGTGCATGCAATCTCAAGATATAAAAACTCAAGAAGTGGCATGCATTCTCAAGATATAAAGCTCCAGTGGTGGCATGAGACCTCAAGATATAAAACTCCAGAAGTGGCATGTGATTCAAGATATAAAAACTCCAGAGGTGCATGGAATCTCAAGATGTAAAACTCCAGAGGTGTATGCAATCTCAAGATATAAAACTCCAGTGGTGGCATGCGATCTCAAGATATAAAAACCCCAGTGGTGGCATACAACCCCCAGATATAAAGCTTCAGAAGTGTATGCAATCTCAAGATATAAAACTCCAGTGGTGGCATGAGATCTCAAGATATAAAAACTCCAGTGGTGGCATGCGACCCCCAGATAGAAAATCTCCAGAAGTGTATGTAATCTCAAGATATTAAACTCCAGTGGCAGTATGTGATCTCAAAATGTAAAACTCCAGTGGTGGCATGCGTCCTCAAGATATAAAAACTCCAGTGATGGCATATGACCTCAAGATATAAGAACTCCAGAGGTGCATGCAATCTCAAGATATAAAACTCCAGTGGTGGCATGCGATCTCAACATATAAAAACTCCAGAGGTGGCATGCGACCCCCAGATATAAAACTCCAGAGGTGTATGCAATCTCAAGATATGAAACACCAGTGGTGGCATACGGTCTCAAGATATAAAAACTCCAGTGGTGGCATGCAGCCTCAATATATAAATACTCTAGTGGAGGAATGCAATCTCAATATATAAAAACTCCAGAGGTGGCATGCGATCTCAAGATATAAAAACTCCAGAAGTGGCATGTGATCTCAAGATATTAAAACTCCAGAGGTGGCATGCAATCTCAAGATATAAAAACTCCTGAGGTGCATGCAATCTCAAGATATGAAACTCCAGTGGAGGCATGCGACCTCAAGATATAAAAACTACAGTGGTGACAAGCGACCTCAAAATATAAAACTCCAGCGGTGGCATGCAATCTCAAGATATATAAACTCCAGTGGTGGCATGTGATCCCAAGATATAAAAACTCCAGAAGTGGCATGCATTCTCAAGATATAAAGCTCCAGTGGTGGCATGCGACCTAAAGATAAAAAAACTCCAGTGGTGGCATGCGATCTCAAGATATAAAACTCCAGTGATGGCATGCGACCTCAAGATATAAAAACTTCAGTGGTGGCATGTGGCCACAAGATATAAAACTCCAGAGGTGTATGCAATCTCAAGATATAAAACTCCAGCGGTGGCATACGGTCTCAAGATATAAAAACTCCAGTGCTGGCATGCAGCCTGAATATATAAAAACACCAGTGGAGGAATGCAATCTCAAGATATAAAAACATCAGAGGTGGCATGTGATCTCAAGATATAAAAACTCCAGAAGTGGCATGTGATCTCAAGATATTAAAACTCCAGAGGTGGAATGCGTTCTCAAGATATAAAAACTCCAGAGGTGGCATGTGATCTCAGGATATAAAAACTCCAGAAGTGGCATGTGAGCTCAAGACATAAAACTCCAGTGGTGACATGTGATCTCAAGATATAAAAACTTCAATGGTGGCATGTGATCTGAAGATATAAAAACTCCAGTGGTGGCATGTGATCTCAAGATATAAAACTCCAGTGATGGCATGTGACCTCAAGATATAAAAACTCCAGAAGTGGCATGGGAGTTCATGATATAAAAACTCCAGTGCAGGCATGCGATCTCAAGATATAAAACTCCAGAGGTGGCATGCAATCTCAAGATATAAAAACTCCAGAGGTGCATGCGATCTCAAGATATAACAAGCATTGGCATAGCCAATAGGTCTCGCCTTTGGGACCTTATAAGTGTTTAACCATGCAACAACTGCATAACTAAACACTTATAAGGTCCCAAAAGCGAGACCTATTGGCTATGCCAATGCTTGTTTTAACTGCTGCAATCTATTGAAGCCTCACGGAGAACATCAAAGCGGCCGTGAGGCCGCAAAAGTGATCACGATCACGATCAAACATCAAAGCGGCCGTGTGGTCGCGAAAGTGAAAGTAATCGCGGTAAAGCGCGACGCGCGCGCCCGCGCACATGCACTGTAGGTCTAGGCTGGCCTGGTAGCACTTTTTGGAGCCCTCACAAAATGTCTCGCCAGACCAGCGCATGCGCTGGGTCAGGCGAGACCTAAAAACTGTTAAGGTGGAATGCGATCTCAAGATATAAAAACTCCAGTGGTGGCATGCAACTTCAAGATAAAAGAACTCCAGTAGTGGCATGCGACCTCCAGATATAAAAACTCCAGTGGTGGCATGCGATCTCAAGATCTGAAAACTCCAGTAGTGGCATATGACCTGAAGATATAAAAACCCCATTGGTGGCATGCGACCTCAAGATATAATAACTCTTAAGGTGGCATTCGATCTCAAGATATAAAAACTCCAGTGCTAGCATGTGACCACAAGATATAAAGTGTCCTTTTTACTAGAAAAGGTCAGAACGCCCACAGCAACACCCATTGCACGACCCTTTGCTGCAGAGGACTGCAGCGGAAAGGGGCACATTTATAAGGTGGCCTTAAGACATACTAAGTGGCTTACGCAACCTTGTAAATATTGAAAATAGCGCTACGCCGCCGGAGCATCAAAAAAAGAGACGCTTCAGTGGCGATATGGGCTTGTAAATATACTCCAAAAACTCCAGTGGTGGCATGCGATCTCAAGATATCAAAACTCCAAATGTCCTCCTTCCACCAACTGCATGTTCTGATTGCACAAAGCTATGGTCATATGGTAAATGACTCAGTTTCTTACTCATAATCTTCATTACTCTGAGTCCACCAGGTCTTCCTCATCACAAACCCTACAGGCTGAGTCACAGAGCCCGATTAAAGATAGTTTCATATCTAGGTTTAATTTTATGAGTGAGGAAATCTGTCCCCCTGGGCTGAAACTGAGTGCTCCAGGGCAGGCGTGCCATGGAAAATTATTGAAGCCAAAAATATTTGTTGGCACAGTTTGCAATGTACTTCTGTCAAGCTGATTCCTCCATCAGGAAAGATATTTTAATCATCAGATAAATAGTTAGTATTAGACATTTGTTTATTTGGTGCAGCCCCTAGAGACCCTGCAGCAGTTATGGAAGGTTCGTCTAATAGGACTGGACTCCCATGAACCACATAGGGAAAGTATCACAGAACAGCTGGGCACACTCCTGATCTTAGAAAACAACACAGCTGTGTGTCACTCCTTCACTTGTGGCCTTCATGAGTGGTTCCATTCACGGTCCACAACATAATGTGTCAATCCACTACATGTTCTGTGCTGCCTTCTGCAGGCGTTCTGGAGCTAATCATGGCTGCTATGTGGGAAGGGGAGATGAGCTAGGCACAGCTTTCAGCACATCAATCTGTGAACGAGGGACACATACTGCCCCACCCTCTGGCACACCCCAACCACAAAGTTTACATCTAGGAGAACATATGTGTGCAGAGGGCACTTGTTGTGCATTATATTGCACATTTGAAAATTATTTCCTTACATTTGCACATACATAACTTGATTTGCACCATACACCCCACCTATGCCCGGTTCTTCCATGCACACATGTATGTGATGTTATAAAACATTCTTGACTTTGTCGTATCCATGATGGTCTCTTCGGCTTCTTAATGTATCTCTGCTGCACACCAGCATGACCTGCTTCTTTATTTTTATGTTGTTGTAATTCTGACTGTTATGTATGAAAACCAATAAATGCATTGAAAGAAATTCCGACCATGCCCCCACCCCCTTCCATTCTGTGCATACCTGCTGCAGCAGAGAGCGCGCAGTCTGCGGGCTGGTGAGGTCGGTGGATCCCAAGCTCTGGAGAGTGAGCCTCACAGCTGCCCAACCTATCCAGAGAAGGAGAGAAAGAGGGGTTACACATGCACAGGGTCTAAACGTCCATCACTGAGCTTCACATTCCCATCCAGATGGGCAGCGGGCTGGGGGAGGGGCTGGAGGTGAAGTGAAATCGGATTACAGAAGTAAAGAGACATTGATACCAGTCTGAACGCAGGCCCAATTTCAGGTCTTGGGACAGTTTTTTCAAGGCCATCCACATTTGTTCCAGACACACAAGAAAACTGTTACTTTTCTGCCTTAAATTTATCGTTGGACCAATTCACAAAAGTATTTTCAGATAAAAAGTACTTTTAAGAGCGAAAATGACCAGACCAAGGGGCATATTTACAAGGGCTGATCGCCACCAGAATGTCACTGATTATGGCGTTCTGGTGGTAATAAGCCCTTCGCCTTATTTACAAGGTGGTGTTAAGCCACTTAACATGGCTTAACGCCACCTTGTAAATAAGGCCCCTTTTCATGCAGCACTTAGTATAAAAGGGGCGGGCAATGGGTGTAGCAGTGGGCGTTCCGCAGCAATACCCATTGCTTTTGCCGCTGCCCCCTATTTACAAGGGTGGCGTAAATATTGGCCAGCGCCAAAAATAAGCCAGGGAAAACCGGGTCTCAGCCAGGCAAAACGAGGAGAAATGATTAATTTCTCCTTGTTTTTGCTGTTCCTATGTGTGCTGCATTATGCAGCGCACAGAAAGAGCAAATCGCCATCAGTGATTGTACACATGAAGGAAGTTGTCCCTTTTTGCACATAAACAATCATTAAATAATGATGAGTTGCAGCTTCAATGTGTGCTCCAGAACGCAGCACATAAAGAAGTAACATATCGCCATCAGTGATTGTACACGTAAAGGAAGTTGTCCCTTCGTGCACATAAAGAATCATTAAATGTTATGTTATGTTATGTTAGCTGGTGTTTTATTGAGCGCTCAGCTACTCAAGCAGAGTGTCCCGGCGTTCTCAGACCCATAACGGCAGAGCCCCGGCGAAATAGAGGAGACTTATTGGCCGAACAGCCACGTTTTGAGCTCCTTTCTGAACGACAGTAAGCTCTCACTCTTTCTTAAGGACAAGGGAGGGCATTCCAGGCCCGGGGCGCAAGATATTTAAACTCCGCCCACTGATCCGAGCACGCCTAATTGCCGGGACCGTGGTCAGAGACAATGATGCCGAACGCAAGGCTCTGGAAGGCAAGTGAAAACCAATTCTCTTCCTCAAATAGAGGGCACCAGTGCCATGGAGTGCCTTAAACGCCATGGTGAGAGCCTTAAACTCAATGCGTTTCTGAATTGGCAGCCAGTGAAGAGACTCCAGCAGTCCCGCAGCATGGGATCGATGGCCGAGGCCAATGATTGCCCGTGCGGCCGAGTTCTGCACTACCTGCAAGCGTGAAAGAAGGTACTTCGGGAGACCCAGGTAGAGGATGTTAGCGTAGTCCAACCTTGATCCTATCATAGCTTGCACCGTGGTTTTCCTATAGGCAATAGATAGGAAAGGGAGGAATTTCCTTAGCATTTTCAGTATCCCAAAACACTGACCGACCAGGCTCAGAATCTGTGGCTTAAGAGTAAGACAATTGTCCATCCTAACACCAAGATTCCTAGCCACCGAGGCCAAAGCGGAAGGAGGAAACATATCCGCCGGCCACCAGGACTTCCAACAGGGATTCGGAGGACAGCCGAAGAAAAGAACATCAGATTTGTCCGAGTTGCATTTCAACTGATTAAGTTGAAACCAGGCAAAAACCGCACCCAGACAGCATTAAAGTCCATGTTTTTTCCGCATGTGAAGAGAAGCTGAGTGTCATCAGCATATGAGACAATCTGGGCGCCAAATGACTCAGCCAGCACCGCCAGAGGGGACATATATATGTTGAAAAGAGTGGGGCTTAATATCGACCCTTGGGGTACTCCCACCTCCAGATGCGGCACTGCCGCCGAGTACGGGGGAGTCCAGACTGTCTGTTGCCGGTTGGAGAGAAAGGACTTAAACCATCTGAACACCGTTCCCCTGACGCCAATCTCCAAGAGTCTAACCAATAGGCGGTCGTGTGGAACGGTGTCAAACGCCGCCGAAAGATCAAGCAACACCAGCAGTGCCTTCCCTCCGGTGTCCTGGACCTCCCTAATGGCCTCCGCCACCTCCAGCAGGGCCGTTTCCGTGCTCATATTCACACGGAAACCGGATTGGGTATAATGCAAAACACCGTGTGACTCAACAAAGTCTGAGAGAACGGACTGTACATGCTTTTCCGCCACCTTAGCCAGGACCGGGAGCAGAGAGATAGGCCGGTAATTAGCATGGATGGCGGGGTCCAGAGAGGGTTTCTTCAAAAGAGGAAGAACCAGCGCCTGTTTCCAGGCAATCGGCACTATCCCTGTCTCCAATGAACGATTTAAAATCGGATTAAAAATGGGGTTGATGACATATGCCACTTTGGCTAGAAACTTAGCGGGACAGGGGTCCAGCGGAGAGCCAGATTTCATTTTAGAAAGAAGTTCCAGTGAGACTTGAGGCTTATTAGGAGGAAAGCTCGATAAACTGGGCAGTCCCGAGTCAGACACAAAGGAATGGGGTTCTGGATTAGACACTCCCCCTATCACAACAGATGGAAAAGTTGCCTGGATGCTTTTGATCTTGTTAGCAAAGAGGCCTGCCAGTTGCGTAACCCAAGGTTCCGGAAAAGAGCACTTCGGAGTGAAGGAGGCTGGCGATGTGAATTCCTTCACAATCAGGAAGATTTCTTTGCTGGTGTTAGTGGCCTCCTCAATCCTTCGAGCAAAGTAGGCTTCCAGATAGTTTGATCGCCATGCTCTTTCGGCCTTCTTACAGAGCCGTCGACTGGTATTGAGCGCTGGCGTGAACCATGGGGCAGACGCTCGCGTAGAGTTCTTAGGAGTCCGCCCAGGCGGTGACAATTCCCCCAAACACTGCGTGAGCCACGTTTGAAAGCGGACTAAGTCCTCCTCTATGTCACCCGTCGACAAACAGGGGTGAGTTAACAGATATTGTTCTTTTTTTTTTTTTTTTATTCAAGAGTATCATGACACCAAAATCGTCCATCAGAGTAAAACATCGCAAGAAAAAGAAATGCAAGAAACTAACCACAGAATACATCATCTGTATCATGACTCTTGATTTTTTTACATTTTTCAGCCCCAAACCCCCCCCATTAGCCACCCAGCCTACCCGGGGTTACTGAGAACAGGAGATAGACATGAAAAATCCATTAAACAATAAACCATTAATCTCCGAAAATTAATAGCCACATAGCGCAATATATACAATATATATACTATATATACATTATCATCATGCTTCACTATTTCAAATATCATTGATTTGCCCGATCCAACCAATTAATTACTGGTGCCCAAATTAATTCCCCATTTCTGCGGGCCCTTGGACCTCTCTTTCTAAAAACCAAAAGCTCCCACTTCCCAACATTTATAAATTTGCTAAACCATTCATGTTCTGACGGAGGGGTGGAATCTAGCCAAACTGTTGCTAAACATAATCTAAGCGTGGCCATGGCAACAAAAAATAGCTTCTGTTCTGGAAACGTCATATTCGAATCCACTACCCCCAATATAATTGCCTGAGATGAAAGTTGAAACGTACGATGGAACAGTACCTCTAACCATTGTTTGACTTTGTTTAACAAGAGAATTAAATTCGGACAAGAAGAGAACATATGAATAATATCGGCCGCGAACTCCCCACACCTGGGACAGTTAACTCCCGTAATCCCACCCCATTGTTGTATGTGCTGTGGGGTTATATAAAAATTATGCCAGGTTTTAAAACATTGGACCTGAAGATTTGCAGATAAGGTGGCAATATAACTGAGCCGTAATAACTCTTCGCAGACCTCCTGGCCAGCAGGCAATCCAGTATGCCATCGGCTGAAATGTTTATCTAAATCGTCTTTCCTTCTTTCATTTATCATTTTATAGATTGAGGATATAGTGGAATGCCCGCCTTTAATAGCCCAACTAACGGTTTTCCGAGAAAGAAAGTCACGAATCTGTAAAAACTTTAAAAAATGTTGATTATTAAGATTAAATTTCTGTTTTAAATGATCAAATGTCCTTACCCCATTATCCGAGACTAAATCCCCTAACTTATCTCCTTGGGCACTCCACTCTAAAATACCCGTCTGCAAAAATTTGAGGTAAAAGAGTATTTCTATTAACTGGCGTATAGATATGTATTCTTCCTATATTAAATAATTTCCGAATAGATGTCCAGATTTTGAAAGCAGCTAACAGACCCTTGAACCTCACACGTTTAAAATATGCAAAATCTACATGCCTAAGTAATACCCCTGAAACTTCTTCTCCATATACAAGTTTATATATTGGTTTCTCGGGATCCTCACAATCTAGACAATCCAGCAACACGGAAATATGCCTCAGAGTAATTGCCCAATAATAAATCTGAAAATTAGGCACAGACCAACCCCCCTTTCTCTTGGTAGCGTCATATATTTAAAGGCTTGTCTGGGTCTTTTCCCTGCCCAGACAAACCATGAGACAATACGTTCTATTTTTTTAAACCATAATGGATCAAACAATACAGGAATAGCTCTGAAGATGTACAATATCTTCGGTAAAAAAAGCATTTTTACAACATTACATCTCCCCATGAGTGTTAGCTGAAGATTATTCATCCTATGGACATCTTTTTCAATCTTACATAACATCGGTTTAAGATTAATCTCCACGTTTTCTTCTGTATTTGAACTTATTAGTATTCCAAGGTATTTTGCTTTATCAGTAACCCTAGGGTCCAACAATGAAATCTTATCATTACAGATAATTTGGGTTTTTGACTCATTCAGATGATAGCCTGACAATCTGCCAAATTGAGATGTCAAATTTTGAATTTCAAGCAATGCACATTCAGGTAAATCTGTTAAAATGGCAAGATCATCTGCATAGCCCAATATTTTGGTTTCACCACCCCTAGATCTCACTGGACTAATCAAATTATTCAAAAGAATATTTTTTATTAAAGGATCTATATAAATGGCAAATAATAAAGGGGAACAGGGACAGCCCTGTCGAGTGCCTCTTAAAATATTAATAGTTCCCGACTGGATCCCCATGATTGAGATTTGCACTGTTGGTTGTCTATACATAATTTGTATTGCTGTAATGAATCCTTCCCCAAAACCATAATGCCTCAAAGCCGCCCATAAAAAAGGCCAGGAGACCCTATCAAAGGCCTTTTCCGCATCGAGCAGAATTAAGGCCATAGGGTCCCCTGAAACCCTAGTGAAATCAAACAATGTAATTGTACAGGGAATATGATTAATTGTTTCCCGTCCTGGGACAAAGCCATGTTGATAAAGAGAAACCAGCTTCTTAATCACCCCAGAAAACCTCCTCGCAAGCACCTTGGCATAGATTTTGATATCGCTATTAACAGATATTGTTCAATCATATCCGGTGTTACTCGATGGAGGGCACGGGACAACCGGGGCTGACACCCATTGTCTCTAATAGTCAGGGTGGTTTTATACTGGATATTAAAAGTCACTAGTAGGTGGTCAGACCACAACACGGGAAGGGGGGGAGCCACTGTAATAGGCATAGTGGAGAACATTTGGTCCAATATATGCCCCTTGTTGTGAGTAGGAGACACTACGTAGGGTGACAAGCACAGTGGAGTGGTGATGTCTAAGATTTTGATGGTATCCGCAGCATCCGCTGCATTAAAATGAATGTTAAAATCGCCCAGGAGAACGAAGTGTTTAAACTGTACACTCATTGCCGAAATCACTGAGTCCAGCCCCTCATGAAATGATCCAATAGGACCTGGGGGTCTGTAAACCAGCAGACCCGCGCAAGATTGGGCGGGTGAAAGTGTCAGACAAAATCCCAATGCTTCTGCCCCAGGAATGTCTTCCGTAGGTACGATAGAGCACTCATAGCGTCTATCTATCACCAGAGCCACTCCCCCTCCTTTAGCTGTGCACCGGTCTTTCCTCAGCATAAAGTAGTTAGAGGGCAGGGCATTAGCTACATCTGGACTTGAGGCTTCGCCAAGCCAGGTTTCCGTCAGGAAAAGCAGGCGGGATTAGATTCTGATAGGTAGTTAAACAGATCCAGACCATGTTTACTCGCAGACCGAGTGTTTAGAAGGGCGCAGCTGAAAAAGCGTTCAGATGGTCCCCGCCCCACCGTCGGGATGACATGGTGCCCTGGCTCCGCGGGGCCCCTCTCAGCCCATACTTCCTTCAATGACCACCCAGAGCCAGTGCAATGGAAATTTCCCTTAAAACAGTGGTCATGGACAATGCAGCCTCTATGAATAGACTGTCTTCAGCCCAGGAGATGTGCTGCAGAGTAGCCTCGGGTTCCTCCCTGGTGCTGCGTCCAAAGGTCGCCCACCTGTCCGCACCTGTCCGCCTCCGGGACGCTGACGGGCGCAGACGGACTTTCCTTAGGCGCTCCTTTGGCACGGGTTAGGCGCATCCGCTGCTCGTGTCCGCTGCGCGGAGCCATCCCCGTCTAAATTTATACTTCCCACCCGTGAGGCAGCAAGCCTAGTCCACAAACTAGCAAGCCTGCCTCACCCAAGATGGCCGCCGTACTTGTGCGCAGCCTCCCCGTCTGTCCCTCAGCTCCTAATCGGCTGAGAGGGGGGCGCCCAGAAGAGCACGGCAAGAGGGTGGCAGGGGAAGAGCGGCGCGCCCACCAGGGTTGCAGGTAGGTGCGCAACTGCCCCCAAATAGGTACGGAACCGAGTCCCTCACACGATGAAATAAAAGAGTACAGAGAGAGATCTCCCAGCTTTTCACCTCAGGAGAGAAGAGCAGTGAAATAATGATGAGTTGCAGCCTCTACGTGTGCTCCAGAGCGCAGCACATAAAGAAGTAACACATCGCCATCAGTGATTGTTTATGTGCAGGAAGCCACACCTTCATGCCCATAAACAATAATTCCCTGCAACACAGACACACTTGCACTATGGTGCAAGGGGGCCTGCATTGGTGCTAGGCAGCAAGATTTAGTGTGAACGCTAGGGGAAAAGCAGGGGTGTGTGGCATTCTTGTAAATACAGCGCATCCCCCCATTTTTATAATTGACGGAGCGTGGTGTTAGCAATTTTGGAGCTTTACTGCGCTCCACCAGTTCATTGTAAATATGCCCCGATGTCTGCAAAATATTGACAAAAAGTGACCTCGCAGGTTTAGATCCAATAACTTCTGCGTAAAGGTTCCTCATTGTGACCTAATATTTCACTATGATAAATCCCATTCCAGGGTTGAAGAATGGGCTGATAAAGGAGTGATACGCTTTGAAGGTTTGTGACCATCCACAAATATATCTTTCCCACCCTGGAAATGGTTAGAGATTTACAGACTGCAGTAAATGCTTTCCCAGAAGGGGAACAGAACACCCTCAATGTTCGACGGGGTGTAGGAGAATACAAGATTGAGGTGATGTGGCGTAAAAGCCAGTCCTAGCGCCCTAAGAACTGGGGAGCCAGGTTCAAGTCTGGAGTTTGTCTTAACATTCTGTGAATCTGGGCAAAGTACCAAATCTCCTTCCCCTCAGTCTAATAAAATAAAAAATGAATCTGACCGTGTGTAATGTAATCTGGTGCTTGAGTAAAGCTCTCCAATACCCTTGTTCAAATTCGGGCCACATGAAACTTCTAAAGAATAATTATAATACCAGGACGTTTTCAGAATTTGCAACAAGGCGGCTTTTAGTGCTGATGGCGCCCGGTGCAACAATGCTTGTTGGCACCCCCCATCTATGGTGGAGGTAGCCACCTCCACCATGGGTTTGCACACCACCGCCTTTTAACAGTGCCCCTCAAGTCTTCATGACCACTCTCTCTCAGACGCATTAGTTAGTTATGTACCGCCACTCATAGCAGTGTAGGGGGTCAGAACACTCTGCATTTAAGAGTGCTTGGTCTGGAGAAGCAAAAACTCAGAATTGGAAATATAACACCATTGTTAGGGGTTCTCTTTAATAATAAGAATTAATTTCAACCCAAATCAACTCTTTTTGCTACATTAATCTATGCTCTAATTTATACTTTGCAGTGTGCATGCATTTCTTTGGTGACAGTTAGCAATTAACTGTTCTATGTTAGGATTTTAACTTGTAAACTACAATTAACAAAAGGATGTCTCTTAGAAAATCAGCAACCTGCTGTCCTGTTTTCATTTTATGAACTTTGTGATCTGCATGGTACACATTCTTTGCTGTAGGCATATTAATCCTCTGTGCTATTTTATGACCTGTCAAAACCTCGACTAAACAACACTCTGATCTCTCTCCAGGAAGAACATTAATCACTGCAATTATCTTGACATTTTTATTGTTGCCTGGAAATTGCCAGAGGGAAGGAACGTGGCAGCCAGTGCTATGAAAAATCAAAATGAATGTGCAAACACTGCACCCACTTGTCTTGTTGCCATGCCTGAACAGGTCCCGAACTTCCGGGTCAGGCATGGCAGAAAGGGATGTGACGAGGCAGCGCGAGCGCGCGGCCGGTAAAATAGCAGCTGCAGATAAATAAAGACGTGCCCATAAGATCACTTGTGTCGGCGCCTTATTTAAGAAGCGTGCAATGCGAAATCTGGCGACGAGGATGGGATGAAAATACACCCCCCTCCAACTGCACGCTACAGCCACAGGAGAAGACGCGCTATTAATTATACAAATGAGCACCGTCGATCACCTCTGCACTGCAGTCCTGACAAGGACCTCCTGTGAGAAGAGTCCCTGAGGCCCCAACTGGAAAAAAAAAGAGAGAAAAGTGGCACAGCATTGGGGTAAGAACTCTGGCTTTCACCCCTCCAACTGGCTTATAGGCGTCACATCCGGACGCCATTTTAGAGTCAGGCATACCTATAGGAACCCATTGGCTTCAGTCCGGCAGCCATTTTGAGGTAAGGCAAAGAAAAAGAGAAAAAAAAGGAAAAGAAGCACCCTGAGCCTGCAAACGTAGATCTTGAAGTCTTGCAAAGCCGTAAGAAGCGTCAAGAGGGACAGTGAAGACAGCAGTGCATCACCATGTCCACCCGACCTGACTCCACACAGAATGCAGCACCAGGTCCAGCTTCAGCCACACCGCAAGGGCCCATACTAATGGGGGTATCGTTCTTGCATCCCCCCCCGAACCGCTAATACTGACTTCCGGAAACAGCATGGGCCCCAAGTGGAAAAGCTGGTTAAAAGATTTCTAAGACTTTATGAAGGGCTCAAGAGTAGATGATCCTAAGAATCTAGTGGGGAAAGACGTTGGACAAATAATCAAAGAATTACCCCCGGCAGGCACAGTGTCGTATACAGATGTGAAGGACGCTCTGACCAGGAAATTTCTCCACAAACGCAACTTAGATTATGAACGCTACACCTTCAATCTCGCGTCCCAAGAACACGATGAATCCATGGGTGATTTAATATCACGACTAAAGCGTCTGGCACGATATTGCGAGTTCGACAACTTTAACACTGAGGACGCACTTCGCTTACGCATCATCGAAGGATGCCAGTCCTAATCACTGCGACGTCGACTACTCAAAAAACACTACTCGCTCAACAACATTGAAGAACTCACACACATAAATGACCAAGCTGAAGAACACGCAAAGAAAATGGAAGCCGGAAAAACAGAAAAAAAGGAACAAGCCCTCCGAGTTCAATCCCAGCCAGAATCAAGACGTCGGCCGGATCATCGGAGGTCTAAACAAACTCACAAGCTCGTCCCACGGTGGGACCAGAAGCAATAGAACCCAGAAACAATCGCCGCACTGCTACCGCTGCGGCCTTGAATATCCACACACCGGTACCTGCCCTGCCCTGGGCCAGCAATGCAACCGATGCGGGGGAGACAATCACTTTGAAGCCATGTGCCAAACCAGGCGTAAAGAAGCTAGGCCAGTCAGACACAGTGTCGGGACACTTCACCACGCCAGGGCGGTCCATGGCAGAAGAGACCGATCAACCAGCTCATCCAGGTCCAGCACTCATTCCCAAGGGTTATATTGCTCACATCGGTTGACACCTAGAGACTCGTCCGCATTAACTTCCATATCACAGGACAGTGACGAATATGTATGCATGGTAGCTGACCCAGACCGGCTGAAGAAATTCCCACGACTAAATATTCAAATGGGTACCTACTCCGCTAAGTTTGTCTTCGACACAGGAGCGTCCTTGAACTACATTTGCACAACGGAATTTGAAAAGATGTGCCCGAAACCGAAGCTAGAACCAGCTGCAGTACACGTCTACACATGGATGTTCAAGGAGCCACTGCCATGTCCAGGACGTTTTCCCACAACGCTAACTTACAAAAACAGATCAATTCAGGCCCAAATTCACGTCATAGAGGGTCCTGAAGCTGCCGATTGCCTACTCAGCCTACCCACAGCAGAACGGTTGAGGCTGGTGGAGATCCTATTTAAAGTGGATGACTCACCCAACATGATCAACAAATTACCGAAGGTGTTTTCAGGCCTAGGAAAGCTAACCAACGTAAAAGTTAAATTACACATCAACAAGCAAGTCAAGCCAGTGGCCCAACACCACAGGAAAGTACCATTTCACCTCCAACAAGCGGTCGATGATGAGCTTCAAGATCTGCTGAGAGCGGACATCATAAAACGGTCATCCGGACTCACTCCCTGGATGTCACCAGTGGTAGTCGTGTCCAAACGAGGACATGAAAGCAAAGTACGCCTGTGTGTGGACATGCGCGCCCCAAACACAGCCATATAATGGGAAAGACACCCCGGACCTCATATTAGTGACATGATTACCTGCCTGACCGGAGCGAGGGTCTTTTCAAAATTGGACCTCAACAAAGGATATCACCAGCTTGAACTCCATGAGAAGTCGAGATATATCACCATGTTTACCACTCATCAAGGACTCTTCAAATATAAACGCCTCAATTTTCGTATCTGGTCAGCGTCGGAAATCTTTCAAGAAGCGGTTCGGCGGGTAATCCACCACATTCCAAACTCATTCAACTACAGCGACAACATACTTGTTTTTGGCACGATACGTGTAGAACATGACAAGGTCCTAGACCGCGTGTGTCATGCCCTTCTAATTGCCAACCTCACACTCAACAGAGACAAGTGTGAATTCCACAAGTCAACCCTTAAATTCTAGGGCCACATCTTCTCCAAAGATGGCATGAGACCAGACCCCGACAAAGTCTCAGCACTCTCTGACACCCCGCAACCTCGCAACGTCAGTGATGTTCGGTCATTCTTGGGTATGGCCACCTATTGTGCCAGGTACATAATAGACTATGCAACCATCAGTTACCCACTCTGAGAGCTAACAAGACAAGGCCAACCATTTCACTGGTCCAATGCATGCGAACATGCTTTCAACAAGATCAAAGGTGCTGTAAGTTCTGCCGCCCATCTGGCTTACTTCAACCCCAGACGGAAAACGGAAGTCACTGTTGATGCCAGCCCCGTGGGCCTAGGTGCCACCCTTGCCCAATATGACGACGAAAGAGACCAGCGTCATATCATAGCTTATGCCAGTCGCAGCCTCATCGACACAGAGAAGGCATACTTGCAACCGGAGAAGGAAAGCTTGGCCGTTGTGTGGGCATGCGAGCATTTCCACTTATTCGTCTATGGGAAGCACTTCACACTCATTACTGACCATCAGGCCTTAATTACCATCTTCGGCAACCCACGGGCGAAGATGCCTCCAAGGATCGAGAGGTGGGGGATTAGCCTTAAGGACTACACCTATACCATTATTCACAAACCGGGAAAGGCAGAAAACCCAGCAGATTATATTTCACGTCATCCTCAAACAGTGCCACAGACAAGCACCTCTCTAGCTGAAGAATACCTTCACTTTGTGATTGACCAAGCGCGCCCACCTGCCGTCCCACTAGACGCCATTGTGGAAGCCACTGTCACGGATGCCACACTCCAAGACGTTCTGCGGCGCATCCGAGGAGACTCATGGAGACATCTGGAGACCTCCCAAACGATCACCGCCATCAACATGCAAGAACTTCCATCCTTCAGACACGTCATGGATGACCTTACAATCAGTGCAGATGGATTATTATTGAGAGACAGGAGGATTGTCATTCCTCAGCAATTACGACAAGGGACCATCAATCTAGCTCATGAAGGCCACAGGGGCGTAGTAGCCACTATGAAAGCGCTGAGAGAGAGAGTCTGGTTCCCGTCGCTTGACCAGATGGTAGAAGCCATGCTTCAAGATTGCCCGCAATGCCAACTAGTGGGGCGAGAAGAACCACACGCCCCACTGCAGATGTCTGATCTTCCGGGCAGTGTATGGCAACAAGTAGCCGTTGACTTCTTCGGTCCACTAAAATCTGGGAAATATGTCATCGTCATCATGGACGAATATTCTCGCTTTCCCATTGCACACCAACTATCATCCACAAGAGCATCTGCAGTCATACCCGTCCTTGACGAAATATTCGCAGCATGGGGGATTCCACAGACAGTAAAAACAGACAATGGACCACCTTTCAATGGACATGAGTTCACAGAATTCGCAGACCATCTAAACTTTAGACACCGGAAAATCACCCCCCTAAGGCCCCGAGCCGATGGGATGGTTGAGCGCTTCATGGCCACCCTGAGGAAAACAATACAGCAAGCTGAACTGTCCCAGCGTGACATACAACCAGCGCTCAATGAAGTCCTGAGAGCTTACAGAACACCACCACACAGCACCACCGACAGATGTCCCGCCACCCTGATGCTCGGGAGAACCCCGCGCACCAGGATTCTGAGGTCAGACGCCGTCATACACTCCAGACTCCCGACTTCAGATAACGAGACGCTAATGAACATTGATAGAGACAAAAAAGCAAAGATGAGAAACTACGCCGACAATCAGTGTCATGCAAAGACATCCAACATCCAAGAAGGAGATTGGGTACTAGTGAAACAGGAACAGAGGGCTAAAGCCGACAGCCGATACCATGCTCACCTGCTGCAAGTAGTGAAAAAGAAAGGAACCATGATCACAGCAGCCTCCACAACAAAGAGGACTACGAGAAACCTATCGCACTTCAAGAAGTGCAATCCAGCAGTCTACAGTCGAGAAGACGGAGCAGACAGAGACACAGACACCACAGACCCAGGAGCCGACAACCTGGAAGAACGTTTTAACGCAATCAACATGGATGAACCGGGAGAACAAAACCCTCCTCACCGGCCACAGTGGACCACTCGAAGGCTGGTCCGACTCATTGAAGAGCTTTAAAGAATAAACAATCCAAGGTAAATTACAATTTACAAAAGGGGGAGATGTGTCGCCATGCCTGACGTTTGGACTTTGTTTATCAACTGGGCTCTGAATATATTTTGCGGTAGTGCCGCAGCCGCTTGTGAAACTGCCCAGACCCCACAGGCTCATTTCATGTGGACGGACTCGCAGTCTCGAAAACTCTCAGGATAAATCAAATCCAAAAGTTCAAGGTATGTCCACTAGATAGCAGAGGCGCCAAAGTGTACAAACGTAATCATCTGGCTTTTGTTCAGCAAATGCATCGAGTTTGAGGGTGAGTCCCTGTATGCTTTGTGTTAATGACCCTCATCACCTTCTTTTTTTATGAATCTGCACAAAGACAACAGAACATATCATAATGTAAGAAAAGACTATGAACCCTTTCAACAGCAATAATACAAACAATGTACATCGGGGCAGGGCCATTCTCTATTACTCTGGCACCGGCCTGCCCTAATTTAGGAAGCAGGAGAAACACCCCTGCAGGGTTTCGTAGTCCTGGATCATGTGATTGGATCCTGGCTTCCTGCTCCGTAGCCAGCACTCTGCACCTGTGTAGACACTGCGGTCAGATTTACCACGTTCTCACGCAGCGCAGTGCAGAAGCCGCAAATGCCGCTCTGTGTGAAAAGGAGAGAGGTGGGGAGCGCCATATTTAAAGAAATGTGTCTCGCTCCTCCGCTTTCCCTAGCGCCGTACGCCACCGCCACGGAGACACCTTGGCGCCATAGTGCAAGGGTGTCTCTGTAAGTCTATGGGGCATATTATCAAGACAAGAGATACAATTATCGCCGCTTTAGCGGCAGAAAACTACCGCTAAAACGGCTATAATGGGCTTGATAATATGCTCTATGGAATTCCAATTGAAGCCCAGGTTAGATGTGAAGTACAGCTAACATGGGCTTCAATTGGAATTCCATAGAGCATATTATCAAGCCTATTATCGCCGTTTTAGCTGTAGTTTTCTGCCGCCAAAGCGGCGATAATTGTATCGCCTGGCTTGATAATATGGCCCTTAGTCTTTTTAAAAAACTGCTCAAAACACGTCTGTTTTAATTTGCGATTTTTTTACCTGCACCTCAATGTTCGCGCCGGGACACTCCCAGGAGTATCTGTGCGCGTTATATACTTCAGTAACATAACTTAACAGTCTAGCATAGGGTTTGTACTGGAAGCATAACCTTCCAGTACAAAATACTACACACAGACTGACTTTAACCCTTTTCCCTCTTTGCATGTGTTTTAAAGTGCAGCACACATACAAATTTAAACATTTCTCCCGCATTGTGCCTACTTCAAAAGGACCCAGATTCCTGACGCTAAACCCTGTCTACTCTCTTTAGTAAATAGGGGTTAGCATCAGAAACCTTGGGAGGTTGTAGGGAAACGCCCATTCATCACCCATTGGACGCCCCTTGATGCTAAGTAATGCAAAACCGCGCTATGGCCTGCTTCGTCTTACTTTCACGTCACTTCCTGCGCCAAACAAATTTAGCGATGGAAAATAAATTGAAAAAAAATATTTTGCGCCGATATGCGTCACTTTTGTTTCACAAACTCGGTGTAAAATATTAGTAATTCTCCCCCTAGAAGCAAAGCCTGCAGCATCAGCAGAGAGGGACAACACGTCTAAGCCGAGGATAAGCATCGAAGCCACCGGTGTTTGAAAGGCAGGGGGGTGCACTGTCCAGAGGACCCCACGTTCAGGGACCAGCCCTGAGTCTGCCCAGGAGGAGCGCCAGCCTCGCTGACCCGGGACACACCTGCAAACCAAAGTATCCTTTCCACCATGAGCGGGTTGAGGAGACTGCCTGCCGGTCCGCCCGCCCGGCCCCGCTGACTGTCCCGTCTGTGGACCGGCGCTAAAGCCTGAACGTCTGGGTCCACGATACAGCAGCGAGAACGGCCTGAAAATGTCACTCCAGCCCCCCTTGGAAGCGCCCCCCCCCCCTTTCTCCGTTTCCTAGGGAACACAAGTGCTGCCCCTCTCTCACCATCGACCCCTGAGTGACCCTCATCATGTGGTCCAAGACGTGCTGCCCTCTGCTGGCAGTCAGTTACTGTTCTCCAGTTATGACTCAGCTTTTCAATGCCGTGCCCCTTGAAAAAAAACATTTGCCTCCCCCTTAGAATTATTTTAAATGATCCTATGAAATAGGCAATGTTTAAATATGTCTAAACTCATTTAAACATTGCAGTTAAGTTCTGTGACCGTTTTAAAAATGCTATCAAATATATGATGGCCAAACATGCTACTCTGGTCAGGGTGGCCTCACTAATGTGTTAAAGGAACCACAGTGCGATTATTAGACATGGGCGTGGAGGTTTTGAAGAATATTTGGAGCCCCCTCCCTTTTGACAGACGCTCCAAGCTGGGATATGAGTGATGACAGATGCTAGTGATGGCCCAGTACAGAGCTGCTCACGGCCGCTCATTTGTTTCCGCTTAAAACAAAGCCCTGTCATCAGTCTAATGCTGGAGCATTGCAGGCCCCCCCACTTTGAAGACACCTGCCCTAAGCTGAACCGTGAAGCCCGAGCTCCCACGGGGAGACCCCCTGCCCTGTACGGGCACCCTTTGACACCAAAAACCCTGAGCGCAATTTCGGAGAGAGGTCAAATGTTGCCATTTGCGGCTTCCAGTTGTAAGTGCAAGTCCGTTTCCAAGGACCCCCTGCACTGTGAACATGGACTGGGAGCAGGGCCAGGTTTAGTGCTGGTGGCCCCCACCCCATGACCTCGTCCTCAGGTTCCCTGGCTACCACTGGGCAAAAGTAGCCCATGACCCCTTGCACTCTGAACATGGACTGGGAGCAGGGCCAAGTTTAGTACTGGTGGCCCCCACCCCATGACCTCGTCCTCAGGTTCCCTGGCTACCACTGGGCAAAAGTAGCCCATGACCCCCTGCGCTCTGAACATGGACTGGGAGCAGGGCCAAGTTTAGTTTTGGTGGCCCCCACCCCATGACCACTCGTCCTCAGGTTCCCTGGCTGCCATATCGCCCCATAGCCCCTCTCTCCCATACATTTCTTTCATTTTAAAGCACTGGTAAAGGCTGGCTTTACTAATATGAATGTATATCTACCCAAACGATCGCTTTTTCGCAACATTAGGAATAAATAATGAAAAACTGAGGAAAACAACACACCTTCCTAATTATTTTATGCACTTTACCTGCAGCTCTATGATGACAGTTCATAACAGCCACTGTTCTATACTAGGGATGTATTTTATGAACTGGAGTAACACAAGGTTCTCTGTGTCAAAAGCAGTATTCTCCTCAGCTATCCACATAAAATACAGGTCTATAATCTGCACAGCACGCGTTCTCTGCTGCAGGCGTATTAATGCTCTGCACTACTTTATGCAGAGCGAAAACTGCCACTGGACAGAACTCCAATGTCTCTCCCTAACAGGGACATTAATCACAAGAGTTATCTTTACATTTTCATGGCTGCCTGAAAGCTGGATGCACGCGGAACTCTGCAAAAGATGTTTTGAAATCGTAAATTATTGCTAAGCACAGCAACCTCCAGGTTAGCGCCCAGTGCGGTTGCACTGCCCGAAAGCCGGCCCGGTCGGATTTTTATACATATTTTGATACTAAGATCTTCGTTATCAAAAAAGTACTTTTTGAAATATTGAATTTCACAGGTCAGTAAACAGTTCACTTAAACGTGTCTTTACGCAGCAATGCTTTCCTATAGGAGAATAGGTATATATTGCATACAGGTATTTAAGGTCTGCCGTGTCGGGATGGCCGGGGAGGGGCAACAAGGTAAATCGGGCTCTGCCTGTTTGGTGGTTGCGAACTGCAGGGGAGTAGCTCCTCTATTCCAAGGGAGATTGCTGGTAATTTGTGAAGGGCTGGCAGTCTACCAGCGTTCTCAGCAGATGCTCAGCTGCAGGATGAGTCACTCAGTCGCGATTGTTGAGACTGGTGCAGGCAGGCAGTGTTTGGTGCCAAAAGTCCACAAGAGTCTTTAGTTCTCGGTCTCTTGCGGCTCTTCTTTATCTTCTTCTTCTGGATCCAGCGAAATTTGAATTCTTGGTATCTGGAGTGCCCATAAATACTCAATTTAGGGGTGTGCCAGGTAGTAACCAATGGGCTACTTTCCATTATATGCCCACTTCCTGTGGAAAGTGGGCATAACCCTAACCCAATGAGCCTAATTCTACCAAAAATGGCATAATTCTCCTTTTCGCTTACACATCAGGCAGCCCACCTAAGGGTTAGAACTAGCCTGATAGGAACACGCCTCCTGACTAGCTAATTTTCCTACCTGTCCTGATGCCAAATGGCTGCAGAGCAGGGGTGGAATCTCCCAAGTCTGGGGGAAGCAGGGGTCGCATGTCAAAGGTATCTGAACTGTCCTGCCTTGATATGCTGATCACTTAGCCACCCTGCTTGGAGGAGGTGACTACACCCCCATTTAGAGCGGGCATTGTTTCTGCCCTCAGAGATCTTGGACTCTCACCTGCAGGGAGCAAGAATCCTGTCCGTGGTGGAAGACTGGTCTTCACAAGTCAGCCAGTACCCTAGTAGTAGGTAGGTTATCAGGGGGCACCTCTAAGGTGCCCTCTGGGTGCATGTATAAATAAATCCATCACTGGAATCAGTGAGGGTTATTGAATAAGATGTTTGATACCAAATATCTTGAGTTTTAGTTAATCCATCATGTAGCTGGGGAACTCGTAATTACCAGTGTCCAGCAAATCTACGTAAAATGGCTTCCCTGTTCACTTTAGATATCCAAGAATAGACGTAGACATCACAGGGGCATATCTGCTCATGCAGATATGTCCACACTTGTAGTGTAGTGTACCCTGCCATGGGGCTGTGAAGCCTACTGTAGGGGTGACATACCTATACCACATGCGGCGTCTGCAGGCATGGAACGCAGTGGGTGTACCAGGCCATGTCTTCACTTTTCTCTGCACCAGGTCGTGCCGCCTGCAATAGCAGTTTGCATAAGTGGGCCGCAGTATCTCTTATGGTGACACAATACATGCTGCAGCCCTTAGGGGCCCTCTTTAGTACCCCATGCCCTAGGTACCTGGAATACCATTTAGTAGGGACCTACAGAGGTGCTAAAGTTATTGTCAATTGGGAAACAATTGCACAGTTTTAGAGGAACAATCTAGCACTGGGGACGTAGCTATCAGGAACACAGTGAACTTCTGTCAAAATTGCATTGAATACCAGGCAAAAGGCAGAGGTGACCAGGTCAAAAAGGGGCACTTTCATGCACACACACACCCGAATAAAAGAGAATGAAACTAACTGTTCCCAAGAGAGTCTTCAGTTTCTAAGTGGAAAAACCTGGAAAGGCCATCTGCATTGGCTTGGTCAGTCCCAGGTCTGTGTTCTACTGCAAAGTCCATACCCTGTTGGGGGATGGACCACCTTACAAGTTTGAGGTTTTTACTGCCATCTGAGAGGCTTGTGATTGGTTTGGACAAGTGAATACCAAACAGCTAAGGTCTCAACTTCTTCAGGGACCAAACCACAGTAAAGGCTTCCCTATCAATGGCACTCCAATGCTGTTCTCTGGGGTTAACCTCCTGCTAATGAAAGCAACAGGCTGGTCATGGCCGTCATCATTGGTCTGGGATAGGACCACTCAAATCCAATGTTCAGAGGCATCAGTCTGCACTATGAACTGCTTTGAATAATCTGGAGGTATACGAATGGGTGGTAAGTACATTGCTTCTCTCAGCCTTTTGACAACTCACTGTCCAGTTTATCTTCTTTGGAATCTTCTTGGAGGTAAGTTCTGTGAGGGGCATCACAATGGTGCCATAGCCCTTCGTAAACTTCCTGTAGGGCCCAGTCAAGTCAATGAATGCCCTTACTCGAGTCTAGGTGGTTGGAGCTTTTCAGTACAGAATTGTCTGGATCTTGGGCTGTAAAGGTTGAACTTGGCCTTCACCTACATGGTGGCCACAGTATACAACTGTGCCCTGCCCTATCTAGCCCTTGTGTGCCTTTATAGTGACGATTGCAGCTTGTAGACCCTTTAAAACCTTCCAAAGGTGGATCAGGTGAGCCTGCTAAGTGGATCTATAGACAGCAATATGGTCCAGATATGCTGCACTAAAAGTCTTCAACTCAGCAAGGACTTTATTCACTAACCTCTGGAAGGTGGTAGGGGCATTCTTTAATCCAGAGGGCAAAACAGTAAACTGATAATGCCCATCTGGGGTCAAGAATGCTGACTTTTCTTTTGCTCCTAGGGTCAGACCAAGCTGCAAGTACCCTGATGTCAAATCAAAGGCACTGGGAAATATGGCTTTCCTAACCTGTCAATTAGCTCATCGGCTCTAGGAATTGGGTGCTCATCTGTTTTGGTTACTGCATTAGGGCCCATATAGTCTACCCAAAACCTCAGCCCTTGGAATGGGGTTTTGGGGCTTACACAACTGGGCTGGCCCAGGGGCTCTTAGAGGGTTCAATGACTCTCAGTTCCAGCATCTTGCTGACTTCAGCTCTGATGCTCTCCTTAACGTGATCAGACTGTCTATATATTTTGCTTTTGGCTGGTGTGCTGTTCTCGGTGTCCACATCACGGGTACACCAGGTTGTCTGACCAGGGGTTAGGGAGAAGAGCTCAGTATACTGCTCCAGGACTTGCCTACAGTCAGCTTGCTGTTGGGCAGAGAGGGAGTCTGAGAGGACAACTCCATCTACTGACCCATCTTTTGGGCTGTAAGAGAGGAGGTCAGGGAGAGGTTCACTCTGCTTCCTGATCCTCGTCAGTGACTGTGAGCAGAGTCACATCAGCCCTGTCATAGAAAGGCTTCAGGTGGATGACATGGATGACCCTCTGAGGGCTCCTGCAATATGCCTAGGTCTACCAGATAAATAACCTCACACTCCCTCTCAGGAATACGATAGGGACCACTCCACTTGTCCTGGTGGGCCCTAGGTGCCACAGGCTCTAGAACCCATACCTTTTGTCCTGGTTGGAACTCCACCAATGCATCCCTTTGGTCATACCAAAGCTTCTGGAGCTTCTGGAGCTCTTGGCTGGCCTCAAGTTTTTTTTAGATGCTTTACCCAGGTACTCAGCCATTCAGTAATGTAGGCCAAGCACATAGTCCACAATGTCTTGTTTAGGCTCCTTGAGAGCTCCCTCTCAGCCTTCCTTAACCAGACACAGTGGTCTCCCTACAGGATTCCACAACAGAAGTCCAAAGGGGGAAAACCCTACTCCCTTTTTGCGGTACTTGTCTGTAAGTGAAAAGCAGGTATGGAAAAAGGAGATCCCATCTTCTGAGTTTTTCAGGGAGTCCCATGATCATACCTTTCACTCAACAAAATCCTTGGTTTGTGGATGATATGTGGTAGTGATCCTGTAAGTCATACCACATTCATTCCACATGACCATTAGGTAACCAGACATGAAGTTGCTACCTTTGTCTGACACCGCGTCCTTAGTGAAACCCACTCTTGAGGAAATACTTAAGAGGGCTCTGGGAACTGCAGGAGCAGTGACAGTCCTAAGGGGAATAGCTTCAAGGTACCTGATGGCATGATCCACCACCACGACACCGACACCGACAGTCCCGATATTTTATTTCTCACTGAAACTTGGTTGCACGACGGCTCCTCCCCTGACATTCTGGCCGCCATCCCTCCTGGCTACTATATTATTCAAAGCAATCGGGCCTCCGGCAAACCTGGAGGGGGCGTAGCAGCCATCATTAAACAACCTCTCAGGTTTTCCGTCGTTACCACTTCTTGCATCCCCCAGGTTGATTGTCTCGTCGTCAGACTGGATTCCTCTGCACCTCCCCTCATCTGCGTCTTAGTTTACCGTCCCCCACAATCTATGCCAGACTTTCCATCCCTGTTTGGAGATTTCCTCTCCCAGATAACTATCAACAACTCCAAAATTCTTGTCCTCGGGGACTTCAACTATTGGCCCCTGGATGAGAAGGAAAGCGCCTGCTCGGCAGCCTTCTCTGAGCTATTGCGCAGCCTAAATTGCTGCCAACATGTCAATACTGCCACTCATACCAGAGGACATATCCTTGACCAGGTCTGGACCTCCAATCTTGTGATATCGGCCCTTCTCATCTCGCCATGCGCCTGGTCCGACCATTTCTCTATTGCTTTCTCTCTCAAAATCTTTACTCCCCCTAGTAATTCCCTTGATTCCAACCACTCAGCCCCTAACTGGAACAAAGCGGACATCGACCACTTCTTTAATTTACTTAGGACCTCCATCCCCTTGGAATCCGACTCTCTGGACATCCATGCTCAGAACCTAAATCTCTGGCTCGAGTCGGCCAGCGACGTGGTTGCCCCCCTCAGACGGATCAAACTCAGACGTCTTCACGACGCACAAAAATGGTTCTCTGAGGACCTTAAAGCCTTAAAACTCGGCCTTAGGCAAGCCGAGCGCCAGTGGCGTAAAAATTACTCCTCCGCAGCAAGGGCAGAGTTTTTGTCCCTTCTTAAAGGCTATAAATCCGCCATCGCGTCTGCAAAAACTTCACACTTCTCCGATAAAATCATGGAGTCAGCCAATAAAGCTAAAAACATCTTTGCGATCGTCGAGGAACTATCCCATCCTGACAGAGTGTCCATCAAACCCCTCCCTTCCCAGACGCTCTGCGATTCCCTCAACCACTTCTTCATCGAGAAGATTGCAAAAATCAAAAACAGTATCCAGGCACCGCCCATCCCGTTCCCTTGCCTGTCTCCAGGCTCCCCCTGCGCAGACCCCTCTCCTTCCCCGCTCCTCTCACGGATCCCTGTCATTACGGAATTGGAGTTTCCCGCTCTCCTCTGCAAAGTTTCCTCTGGATCCCCCACTGACTGCTGCCCCCCCAAGATCTTATGCAAGGCCTTCTCGGCCTGCCCTGCTCCCCCTTTGGCTCTTCTGAATTCCTCCCTCACCTCTGGCCAAGTTCCCTGCATCTTTAAGACAGCAGAAGTGGTACCTATTTTAAAAAAACCGACTGCTGACCCAACAGTTATGAGTAATTTTTCGCCCCATCTCCCTCCTTCCCTATCTTGGAAAAGTACTCGAGACCCACGTCACTAACATTCTGAGCTCCCATGTCGAGCGATCTCATTTTCTCGATTCCCAACAGGCCGGATTTAGGCCTGCTCATTCCACCGAGATGGTCATACTCTCCGTTATGGAAGAACTACGAAGAGGAGCCGACTCTAACATCTGCCAGGCCCTGGTTCTCCTGGACTTGTCGGCCGCCTTTGACACGGTTGACCATGCGATCCTGGTCGACCGTGTCAGAGAGGCCGGGATCGAGGGTACTGCCCTTGATTGGGTTCGCTCGTTTCTCTCCTGCCGCCAACAAGCGGTTCGTTTGTCACAGTTCTCCGCAGATAAGGTCGATTTGACCTGTGGTGTGCCTCAGGGATCCTCCTTGTCCCCCCTACTTTTCAATCTTTACCTCACTCCCTTGATCAGTTCTCTCCGAGACAAAAATGTCTCCACATTCAACTATGCGGACGACATTCAATTAGTCTTCAACATCGACTCCTCGGACCAGTCAGTTACCGATTTTCAAACCACCCTTTGTCACATCAGTAACTGGATGGGGGCTAACCATTTGAAACTGAATCCCGACAAGACCGAACTGGTTCTTGTCGGAGGCCCTTCCAATCCTTGGAACTCTAACTTCTGGCCCGTCAGTCTGGGTTCGCCTCCCCGCCCTTCCACCTCGGCTAAAAGTCTGGGAGTCATCATCAGTAATGACCTCTCAATGAAACCACAGATTAACGCCACTGTCTCTGTCTGTTTCTTTCAGTTGCGCAAAATCCGCAAAATTGCTCGCTTTCTTACTACGGAAGCCCTCACTTTGGCCCTCTTAGCTCTAGTCATTTCCAGAATCGATTACGCTAATTCCTTATATGTAAGCATCCCCGACTATCAGCAAAAACGCTTGCAACTCGTCCAGAATCAGGCAGCCCGCCTCATTTTCCATCAACCTAGGCACTGTCACACTCGCCCTTTGTTAAAATCTTTGCATTGGCTCCCTGTCTCTGAACGCTGCAAATTCAAGCTGGGGTGCCTCATCTTCAAATCTCTGTCTGGTCTTAGCCCCGTGTTTATTTCTTCTCTCATTCACCCTTATGTTCCTACCCGCAACCTGCGCTCGGCCCACCTGGCTCTCCTCAAAGTTCCCAGAATTAAACGCAAGAAATGGGGCGGTCTTAGATTCTCGTTTCTTGCCCCTTCTTTTTGGAACACTCTCCCCTTGGATATAAGATTGGCCCCATCCTATACTCACTTCAGATCTCTTCTCAAGACTCATCTCTTCTGTTTTGCTTACAACTAACTTCTCCCCCTTTTCCTCCTTCTCCCTTCCTTTTTTTTTTTTTTCTTTTCTTTTTCCCCCCTCTCCTCCCACCCCTTCTCCCCCAGGTAGCTGCTTATCTTAGCGCCAAGAAACCGCATGGTGAACGTTGCGCTTTACAAATTTCTTTTACATTACATTACATTACACCAGTATGAGTCTGTTCCTGATGCTGTTGGAGGGTCCAGGGGGTCAACAATGTCAACCCCAACCCTTTCAAAGGGAACAACAACCACTGGAAGTGGAATTAAGGGGGCCTTTGGGTAGTTACCTGTCCTTCCACTGGCTTGACAAGTAACACAAGAGTTACAAAACTCCTTCACATTCTGGGACATGTTTGACCAGTAGAAGTGGCTGACTAGCTTACTCCAAGTCTTGGCCAAGATAGGCCCAGCTACTGGGATGTCATGGGCCAATGAGAGTAAAAACTCTCTGTACTGCTGAGGGACTACCACTCTCCTTGTGGTACCCTGGCCTCAGTGTATAGGAGTCTAACCTCCCAATAGGTCCTGTGGGAGACACTGACATCTTCCTGTCCCTGTGCAGCAGCTTGCTGTCTCAGGCTTTCAACAGTAGGACTGGTCCTCCGCCATTTGCACAGCTCTTTCTTAGAGGGTCCCCCTGGACCTAGGAGGTCTGCTGTGTAATGCTCAAGTGCCTGGGCCTCAGTTACCTCTAGGGATACAGGTCGTCTCCCCGAGGAGAGGGGCCCTGAGCTTGTTGCCATTCAAAGTTGGTACCCTTTCTAACTTTTCTCTTGGAGGGTTGGGCCATTATTGCAGACTCCTGTTTTTTACCCTGGGCTTCGTTCTGTGCACGGGTTATGCACACCCATTCATTGATTTCCAGCATGGATTCTCAGCACGGCATGGATTCTTAGCTCTACCTCAGCCCATGCCAAGCATCATTTCCTAGCAGACAGGCTACAGGAATTGCAGAGGAGATGACCACCTTATTTTGGCCAGAAACTCTTCCCCACTCCAAGGACACAATAGCCATGGAATGAACCTTGGTCATATTACCATCATCAATGACTGGATAGGTTTATCCAGTCAGATAATGTTCTGGAGATACCAGTTTTTCAGTTCCCATGGTGACCCTTGCAACTGTATGTCTCACTGCTGCCACTCTAACATGATTGATATGTGGCTGTTGACTGTATGTTTCCAGGTTACGGGGCCAGACAGCCAGGGCAGCTTTATCCACCCCACCCTCTGAGACTAAAGTGGCTACAGTGTGCTCTCTGACCTGGTCAGGGCACACCAAGGATCCCATCTGGAGACTCATCACCCAGTAGTATCTTCGGTGCACTAGAGCAAGCCTTTTTGGGACAGATATGGTCTCCAGTTCAATGCCCATTGGCTTTGCAATTAAAGCACCCAGCCTTCTTGGGATCCCAGTTCTTACCCTGATACCCACCCTTGGTCTGTGCATTGTCTCGGGCCCACCGTTGCGGTAGTTATCACACGTTCTTGTGAATATACCCCTGAGTGGGGAGGTGCTACACACAATAACATTCCCGAAAAGTGGGAAATCAACAGACCCAGGTGGCTATGTGGCCATATTTTATAAAAACTTTGCGAGGAAGCTTAACTTCATCACTCTTTAGTTTTGTTTGGATGGGAAAATGCAGGAACAGAAACAACAAAGGGAGCAAATATTATAAAATCACATCTTTCCATAATTGGGCAAAGATGTCAAAGACTGTAGATCTTATAAGCGAATGCCCTCTTGAACTTAAATGTCAAAATATTCACCAAAGTCTTGGTGAACAGATTGGAAGACTCACCGCTGGGCCTACTTGATGCGATCAATCAGAGTTTGTGAAAGGGAGACAGACGTTTGATGATATTAGTGGGGTCCACCACTTAAAAGGAAAGGTGAAAAGGAAGGGATTGGATGCCAATAAAGTCTTTCACCTCATTGGTTGGGCCTTTATGGCAAAGATCCTAATAAAAATGGACTTTGGGCAAACATGCCTGGTTAGATATTTGAAATTACCAAGTCCCAGTGGCATGTTTTAACTATATGTAGAAAGGTCAGCAGAAAAGGTGCAGTGGCTAAGGGTGACTAGGCTAGCATGTTGAGTGTGCCTACTGTTCTTTGCTCTGTCCCTGGAACCCCTAGCAGCCAGAATAAGGGAAGATGCAGATAATATCCTACTGATGTTGACCGAGGCAGGTCCAACCCTAAGGTAATCCGGCACTTGGAACAATTTGGCCAGGTGCCAGTGTTGAAGGTAAATAAGGACAAATCAGATACCATATTTAACTATAGACCTGACAATAGCTGACAGAATATCATATTTGATATTTCGGGATAAATATAACACCTACCAAATCACAGCTGATGCAGGCCAATTGGGGAAAGCTGAAGAGGGAAATTGCTTTGAACTTGAACAAGTGTGGTACGCACCCACCATCCAAGCGAGAGAGATTAGCAACGATTAAGGTGAATTTGCTTCTGCAAGTCCTTTATCATGGACCATGAGGGAAATAGATAGATGTGAAGTGGATACTGATGGATAGGGTGGTGCTGGGGCAGCCACTGTGGAGCGTCCTGTGGTGGGCTAGACAAGATAGACCACAAATGCGTATGCCAGCAACATATTGAGCACAATTATGAGAACATGGGATGACGTGGATAAAAATCTGAGGCTTACTATATATCCATCGCTGTTCACCCCAATTCATGTAAACCCAGAGTTTACATGGACCAATGGGTGGGGGGACACACCTGTGAATCTTGTACGGAGGTATAATGCCCCCTTTTGGGAGACTTATTCAGATATGGAACTATTAATTGGTTTCTACAATATAAATCTCAATTTAAATTTATGGAAAAGATAGGTTCACGTATGGGTAGTTGAGGCATAGTTAAGAGTGGAGCCATTAGAGACCTTACATATTTTGAAAAATATAACATAAAGCATCCATAATCAAAAGAAGTGACATCTAAGGTCTACAAATTGCGAAAGAATAACAAGAAAAACAAATTACAAGGGGAACTAAAGAGCATGGGAGGAAACCTTGAGAAAGGAAATAATAGTTAGGAAGTAGGAAAGGGTATGAGATGTGATAGCTAGCTGTTATTGCTGGAGCAGAGTTTTCTGTTGAAAAATTATCGAGTTTTAAGCTCCAGTTTCGTCTATATGTTATGATTTAAAACCACTAATTTGTAACGACTAATTAATAGTTTGTTTTGTTCGGATTAACCAACATTACTAATGAGAGAAACTACACGTGGGATGCATATATGTTGCTTAATAATAATGTGCGGTTTTATTCACAAATGCTATTTGTTTTGTGTTTGTGCGTTTAAAATAACGTGTGCTAATGCTTTATTGCATTGCAGAAGGCTAGATAAGTACATACACATAAGGGTATTAGAGGGGTTTAACACTGTACAATCATTATGATGTGGTAACGTTGTTTGTGTCTCTTTTTAATTAAGATGGTCCATTTTGGCCTAAAACAAGATGGCTGCCATTTACAGCCTGCACTCGAGTGATCGAATTTTGACGAGAGGCCTTGCTGAACATGGTCGAGAGTCACCTGACCACAGCCTTTGCCTGGTTAGAAAGTTTTCCGTGAGGACAGCAGCTCCGGGAACGAATCCAACTGTCCTTGGACAAGGATAAAGCCACAATGAACAATGACTAGTCTGCGGTGGCTCTGCTAAGATATCAAGGAAGAGCATTTACGAAAGAAACATTTGCAAACTCGAGTTTCCTTCTTCCGTCTTTTTATTTTTGTGATTTTTCCTGAGCAGAGGTTTTCTAAATGTAACCAAGAGACTTCCTTTCCTGCTCGCTCTGCTCAGTGGCTCAATGGATATCTAACATTTGTTTGTAACTTTTATTTGCAACTTACTCTATAAGTATGTTAGACTAGAGAGGGTCCACGTTCGTTCGCTGGTTCATTCTTTCATCGCGTTTGGACGTTCCTTATGCTGAGGACGGCGGCTCGAGAGACTTTACCGAGAGACCTGTCCTGACCCATTTAGCTAGAATAGGTAACTATGAGAATAACGATTTTGCTAATGATTGACTTTTCATTTGAATTAATTTAGATAAACAAGCATTTGTTTGAATACCAGTGTCGGGTGTTTATTCTTTGTCATTTATTGAGTTTCAAATGTATTTCCTATGTTCAAAATCATGACTCAGGGCAATGTCATTAAGGTCGCATTGACCTCATTGTAGATGCAGATTGGTTTAGGTTTTCTCTCCTATATTCAGTGTGCATAGAGTAATAGTGTGAATTTAGTGTTATGGGCCCTAGCGTATGATGAGTGATTGTGTGTGTGACTGTAGATTTACTCTGTCTGTGGAAGCAGGGAGAATTTATATGCGCCGATCTGCAGCAGTTTCCTGGTAGCAGAGGATGGTTTGATCATGTCTTGATCTGATTAGATTGCTTGTACATAGGCTTTTTGATTTATTGATTATTGATTGATGTTGGTATATGTACTAATACTATATGTTGAGGTCGTCGTGTTGAGTTCTATGTAGTGTGTACGGCTTCTGGAACTTGGGAGCTGGTGACGGTTCTGTAGTAGGGCAGAGGGAAGTAAGTGCTGCTCTCGGGAAAGACGGGATTGTTGGCTCTGTACGTATGCGGGGAAAAACGTGTGACAATGGAAGTTGCGCGTCACATTGTCTGGGTTCGGAATCAGTGACATCGTCGTGTGTTACTATTAGGGATATATTTTCGGTATAAAAGGAGTGCGTATGGTAGCAAAGGTTATCTGTGAAACTCTGGTCTTAAGTCCCAGGGATCCGTAAGGTTCGCCGTTAAAGCTTATCGCTGGAGGAGTAATAGGTCTTCTCTGAGCTTGTCTGAAGGACTGGGCAGAGGTAAGCTGCTTGGTTAACGTGTGTTATAATTCTGTAGTAGGACAGATTGTTCGCTGTTCTCGGGAAGGGCAGGATTCTGTGTGCATGTTCTACATTTTCCTGGTGTGAAAGTGCGTGAATGTATGAGCATTTAATTGATTGTAAGACTCTTTGGAGCAGTCCTAGAGGAAACAGTTAATGGATGCATGTTAGAAGGGCAGAGTAGAGAGATGTGCTACTGTGTCAATGAAAGTGATTATTCCGTGATGGAGCAGAGGTAAACGCTGTTCTAAAGGGAAGCGGGATTCTTGCGAGAAAAATTTCTATACTATTCTGTGGTTAGCGAAGCAGACAATGGAGATGTTTATATTTTGTAACTAATAGATTTGTAGAATTTGAAACGAAGTCTACTGAGAAGGCTTTGTAAAGGAGGGGTAGACGAGTGACAGGAGACAGAGCAGAAGCGACTGCAGCGACTGCTGACGTCATTCAGACCGCGCTGTGATTGGATAGTGGCTCAGAACAGTGCTCGCGCTAGGATTGGTGCGTTGGTGTGAGCCGCGCAGGGATTGGAAGGAGTACAGAGTGACGTAGACGCTCCAGGATTGGTGCGTTGGTGTGAGTCGCGCTGTTATTGGACAAAAATTGCACAGTTGCGGAAGGGACTAGAGAATATTGGTAAACGTTAAAATGTATTACCAACCGGAGGAAAGGAAGAAAAAATCTTTGTTCGGTAAAATAAAAAGGTGGTTCGACAAAGATAAAAATGTAATAACTAGAGAGGGTGAATTGCTACCTCCGATGAGAACTCCTGCATCCTTTATGGTTGCGAAATATGGGTATCATACCTGTATATGGTTGGATAACTGGGCTAAGTATACTAAGGATGTTGCTGTCTTAGCATTCCCGGAACATGGTTCATTTAATCTGGCCGTGTTGAGAAATTTACGGGAAAAGATGATGTGTCTAGAGCCTAGACCAAGGCCGACACAGTTTGAGGCGTTGGTGGAATGGGAAGATGAGGTGCATGAGCGAGAAAAGCAGAGGAGTGGAGGCAATTATAGGTCCTTTTTTGGGAGGAAATATGATCGTGAAACTCATCATGATCGAATGAGGAGATGGCGAGATGCTAGTATGTCAGAGGGATTATATCCTATGAGGACTGTTGAAGAAGCGGAAGGGAGGAAAGGTGCAGGAAAGGTGCCTGATACAGAAGTGAGAAGGTATGGGGCTAATGATTATGAGGATGAGGTCTTGGATGACATGATTTACAAGAGACCACCTCCGTATAGACCAGAACCAGAAGAGAGTACGCCAGTTTCTACACCTGTAAGAGATACTTTGCGAATTATTAAAACTGAAGTTGTGACACCTGATCTGAAAAGTGGTAGCTCTTTCATGGAAAGGGAGAGAGAGAGAGAGCGAGAAAGAGAGAATCGAGTCAGTGAAGAGAAAACAAGAGAATTAGCCAGAACAACGTCTGAACTGACTGAGAAAATCCGCGAGCTGACGAAAAATCTTGAAGCAGTTACAGTGCCTGTAACTATTGGTCCGGTTGTGCCTATTTTTGATAAACAAAGAATGGGTGAAAATAATTTGACAGTTCCTTATGTTGGGAATGGTTTGGTTGGTACTTGCACTTTGGAGGAATCAAGAGTGAGAACAGGAGGAAATGATTCAAGGCAGTCGAGACATGACACATGTAGTGGAGGATTAGATGTGCAGCCTAATTCAGGATTGAATGCTGGTTGTTTGGGAGGAACAATTTTGGAACCACAGAGGATGGCAGAACAAGTGGGTGCAGTGAAAAAGTCTACTGAAATAACAGCTGAAGATCTGAATGATTGGTTGAAAGTTCTTCAAAAGAGGGATAAAGATTCACAGGCAATTGATGTAGCCAGGTTGCGCATAGAATTGGAGGAGCTTATTGCAGGGACAATTCCTACAGATATACTCAAAAACCATCATGATGGAGAGTTGTTATTTATGTGTAAGAGCATCACCTGGAGGGCTAAGAGTACACATGACAGGTTAAAGGTAATAGCGAATGAACAGGGAGTTGACATGGATAAGGTGAAAGCTTTGCAGAAACCTTACAGGGTGGATTTTACAGACAAAGATATTGAAAATCTAAATGGTGCTGGCAGAACAGGACAGATTAAGGAAATGATTGCCTTATTGCGAAAATGGGGTGATGTAGAAACGTGGAAGGATAGGTGGTACAAGAAAAGGGAAGATTCAGTGGACAGGACTTACTCAGCTTTTCCTGTGAGAGAAAAGGAGAAAACAGTGGATGCTTATCCTATGAGAGAGATTCCTGGAGGAGGATATGTACATGTCCCATGGACTAGACAGGATATTTTATCATTTACGAATGATTTCCCTCGACTGAGAGAAAAGCCTGTCGAGTGGTATAGGCAGGTAGACAGGTTTGTGAAGTTGTCAAAAGTGCTGTGGATTGACCTGAATAGTCTGTTTGATATAATTGTTCCAGCAGACTTATGGGCTGAGTGTAAAATAGTTGTAGATTGGCCTGCTAAGGAGTATCCAAGAGATCCGAAAACAGGAGCACCAGATCCAGAGGTTATGAAAAAATATGAACAGGTAATTGTGTTCCTGAAAAATAAAGTACCCCCGAAAGAGACAGACTGGGTTAAGATAGATCGAACGCATCAGGAAGCAAAAGAATCAGTTCATGCTTTTTACGAAAGGCTGATACTGGCTTTTAAACAGTTCAGTGGAGACGAACACCTGGGTGACAAGGATTTGAGTCATTTTGTTTACAGATTTGTACATGGCCTGAGACCTGAAATCAGTGAAAGAATACGTGAGCATACAGTTGACTGGCAGAGTAAAAAGATTGATGAAATCTTGAGACATGCAAAGTACTTCAGTGATGAGATTGAGGCAAAACAGAGAAAGCTGAAAGAGAAAGCAATGTGGGCACAGGTGAAAGTTGCTGAGAGACAAGAAGCACAGTTGATGGAACAGGCGAATAATCCAGGAATTAGACCCAGATATGCGGGAAAAGGAAAGGGGAATTTAGAGGAGGCTAAAAAGAAATTCCCTTGTCACAACTGTGGACAATTGGGGCATTGGAGATCCGAGTGTACCAATCCACCATTAGTGAGTAATGAGAATAAACCCTTAAATCAACAGGTGCAGAACGAGGGGTGTAATCAACAGCAGCAACAGCAGAAGGTTGTCAGACAGCAGAGTCAAGAGCCAAAACCGCCCTTGCCGCAGAATAGAGGGTCCCAAAAGTATAACCAGGACTCAGGATTCTACAATGATGAGCAGGTAAACAAACCGAGACGTTCTAACCTGGTACAGCAGTACTGGTTAAAGAATGAGGGGAGTGAGTCTGAAGGGGACTATTGACGGTGCCGAAGAGAGGAGGAAGAGTGCATACTTGGTGCAACTCTAGAAATAGACCAGGCAGGACCATTTGTAGATGGGAAAATAAATGGGGAGAGTGTTACTTTTTTGGTAGACACAGGAGCGACGAGATCAACTGTCAGGTCAGCAGATATTAGAAATCTTCCTCTCTCGGACGAAGCAATCCAAGTAGTTGGTGTAGCCAATACACAGATTAAGACTCGTCTTACTGAACCAGTAAGGGTAAGAATAGGGAAATTTTCAGACATGCACAGATTTGTAGTCTGTGACACCAGTCCAGTGAACTTGTTAGGTAGGGACCTATTGTGCAAGATGAATTGTACAATTTTTTGTACTCCGGATGGAATAGCTTTTGAAACACCAGATGAGGATGTTTTGTACCGGATGACTCTAGATAATAGAGAGAGTGAGATTGTTGGTACATATGCTGTATTTAATCCAGATGATTTGCCGCAGGAGTTGAGACACACAGTGAAAACAGCGGTTTGGGATTTTACTGGAGAAGATGTGGGATTGATGAATAATGTAGATCCAGTGAAAATTTCAGTGAAAGAGGGAATCACTTACCCTAATATCCCACAGTACAGACTGACACCAGAGATAATTGAGGGAATAACCCCTATAATTGACAAGATGATTCAACAGGGTGTTTTGAGAGAGTTACTGAGTAGCCCGTGTAATTCACCGATAATGGGGCTGAAGAAACCTAATGGAAAGTTCAGGATTGTGCAAGATTTGAGAAAGGTTAACAAAATTGTGGTGGCATGTTGTCCCATTGTGTCAAATCCTTCAGTGATTTTGTATCAGATTCCTCATGATGCTGAGTGGTACACAGTGATTGATTTGTGTCATGCTTTCTTTTCAATTCCATTGCATCATGACAGCCAGCCGATTTTTGCATTCCGGTTTGGCCAGCGTATCTTAGCATGGTGTCGTATCCCACAGGGGTATACGGAGAGTCCTTCGATATTCAATCAGTTGTTGAAAAAGTCATTGGAGAGTTTGATCATGCCTGAAAGCTCAGTGCTAGTGCAGTATATCGATGACTTACTTGTGGCATCGAAGACACGTGAAGCTTGTGAAGTAGATACCATAGCTTTACTGAATCATCTGGGAGATGGAGGGTTAAAGGTATCTCCAGCCAAATTGCAATTTTGCAAGAAAGAGGTGCATTATCTTGGACACAATATTGAAAAGGGTCTGAGAAAGGTGACCGATGACAGGATCAAAATTATCAGAGGAATGAGAGCCCCGATGACCCAGAGAGAGGTGAGGATGTTTCTGGGGATGGTGGGTTATTGTCGTCAGTGGATAAGTAATTTCTCCCTGATAGCAAAGCCACTGATTAAGTTGACCAAAAGTGAGGTGAGAGACCCATTGGAACTGGATGGAGAACAAATGGCAGCATTTGAAGAGCTGAAGAGCAGAATGTGTGAAGCCCCTGCTTTAGGAATGCCAGACTATGAGAAAGAGTTTGAGTTGTACTGCAGTGAGAGAAATGGATGTGCACTTTCAGTGTTAATTCAGAAGCACGGACAACTGAGAAGGCCGATTGCGTACTTCTCATCGACACTTGACCCCGTAGCTGTGGGTTTGCCAGGTTGCCTGAAAGCAGTAGCTGCTACATGCAGAAGCTTGGAACAGAGTGAGGGCATAATAATGGGATATCCTGTAAGGGTGTTCGTACCTCATGATGTGGCAATTCTTTTGACAAGAAGCAGGACTCAGTACATGTCACATAGTCGGCTGACTAAATATGTGAAAATCATACTGGGAGCATCAAACGTGACTCTTGAAAGATGTGTGAATGTGAATCCAGCAACGTTGTTACCAGATGCTGACAATGTGAATGTTGGAGATGATGTTGATCATGATTGTTTGGATGTGCTTGATTATTGCACAAAACCAAGACCAGACATAAGAGATTTACCATTGCCTGAGAGTGATCATGTGTTGTTTGTGGATGGATCTTGTCTGAGAACTGATGATGGTGTGCTGAGTGCAGCATATGCAGTGTGCAAGGTTTCAGAAGTTATGGAAGCTTCGCCTTTGAAAGGAGTGAGATCTGCTCAAGTGGCTGAATTGGTGGCATTGACAAAGGCTTGCAAAATCGGGAAAAATCTGAGAGTGACTGTGATGACTGATAGTTCATGATTTCGGCCAGCTTTGGCTACAGAGAGGTTTCTTGACGTCGAGTGGGACTCCAATAAAGAATGCTGAGGTGATTGGGAAATTGCTTGAGGCGATGCAGCTGCCTAAAGAGCTAGCAGTTGTGAAATGTGCTGCTCATGGACAAGGAGATGATTTTGTTACTCTTGGTAATAGATTTGCCAATGACATAGCACAATATTGTGCTAAAAACAATCATTCGATTAATAGGGCACGAGAGAGGGAAATGTCTTTTTGTTCTGTGATGTTTACTAATGTCCTAGAAACGTGGGATGAAGTGAAACAGTTGCAGGATGAGGCAGGAGATGAGGAAATGAGAGATTGGAGCAAGGCAGGTTGTGCCCCAAGAGAAACAGATCATGTTTGGATCTAAAGAGATGGTAGACCAGTCATGCCTAACTCAATGCTGTCGACAATGGCGAGAATGTATCATGGCCAAGGACATCTGGGAAGGGACGCAATGATTAGGTCTTTGAAACAGACCTGGTACAATGCAAAGTTCAGGTTGATTGCAGAGAGCATCTGTCAGAGATGTTTAATTTGTCAACAGTTCAATACTGGGAAAAAGACAGTGGTGAGCCTAGTAACAATAGGCAGAGAAGGAGGTCCTTTTACCAGAATACAAATAGATTTCATTGAAATGCCCCAAGTGAACAAATTGAGGTATGTTCTAGTGGTAGTCTGTTTGTTCTCAAGATGGGTGGAGGGATATCCGACTAGTAGAAATGATGGAATAACAGTTGCAAAATTACTGTTAAGGGAGTTGATTCCTAGGTACGGGTTCCCAGTGACCATTGAGTCTGATAGAGGTGGACACTTCTATAATGAGCTCATGGGTTTAATTTGTGAAGCATTGAGCATACAGCAGAAGCTACATTGTGCATACAGACCAGAGGCTTCTGGAGTCGTGGAGCAGATGAATGGCACAATAAAAAACCGAATTGGTAAGATGTGTTTAGCCACTGGAATGGAATGGCCTGATGTCTTGCCTCTAGTGCTGATGACTATTAGGTCTACTCCAGATAGAACCACAGGTTTGAGTCCGCACGAAATCTTAATGGGACGTGCGATGAGACATGCATTTGTGCCTGTCAACAAGTTGATGACAATAACTGATGACATGATTTTGGATTACTGTAAAGGCCTGGCTGATGCAGTTCATTCTGTGTTTCACCAGGTTGGAGAAGACGCTACCACACTTGAGAAGAAGCAAGCCCATGATCTGAGTCCAGGGGACTGGGTGAGGATTAAGGTGCACAGAAGAAGAAATTGCTTGGTTCCAAGGTGGGGAAGGCCAAGACAAGTCATTCTGACTACGACAACTGCAGTAAAGTGTGCCGGTGTGAAAAATTGGGTGCATGCGAGTCATACTCTGAGAGTTCCAAATCCAAAAGATGGGACTGGTAAGGAGTATTTTGAAGAATCAGATTCCAGTGATGATGCAGAAACTGAACCAGTGAGAAGGGGGAAAAATCCTGAAAGGGGTGAAGGTGAAAGAGAGTTGGGTGATTCTTTCCCTTTTCCGAGAGAGGCTTCAAGGGAAACATTGAGAGTCTCAGAGGAGAGATCGGATTCTGTAAGAGTGCCTGAAGTTCCAACAAGCAGTAGAAGAGAAAGGAGCAATTCCACGGAGACTACACCTGAATCAGATGAAGAGGTTGAAAATCCACTTGAGATTACACCTGAAGAAGCAGGGTCAGAAGAAGTTAGAGAGGGACAGATTGCGGAAGACCCCCGAGGAGGTGTAGGGAACATTCCTGATAAGCTAGGTGAAGGGACAAGTAGACAGCAAAAAGATTGCGTGTCGGAGACCCGAGGAGGGACAGAATTAGGCAAGTCTCAATCGGTGCTGGAAAAGACTGTGGAGCAAAAGAAAACTGTTGAAGAACGAGAGGCAAATGAGACAGAATCAGATGAGAGTGACAATGAAAAATCAGAAGGTCGAGTTCTGAAAAAGAGAACTTGGATCGGAGAAAGAAATAACAAGGAGGTGAGACCAAAAAGGTTGTTAGAGGAGATCTTTGGCCCAACAGAATAAAGAGATTAAGATACAGACTGACACGAGCAAATTCATCGAAAGCTGAACAAGTGAACGAGGTGTAGAGTCAGAATCAAACAAAAGGTGAAAAACAAAAGGTTACAAAAGAACCAGAGGAGATCAAGAGAATCAGAAAACCTAACCAGAAGTATAGGTCACCGGAATGGACGTATGTGGCACTGTCTGAAGGTGAAGAGGCAGAAAGTCAAGGAAATCCAGAGGGGACCGTAGGGGAAGTGGTTGAGGAGAAAACTGTTGGAATCCTGAAAGTTATCCTGACTGACATTGGAGAAGAGTCGGATGCACAGGATGTTGTTGATGATTTGATACAATTTGATGTTGCTGAAGAAGAAGTGAAAAGTGATGTAAATCCGAATTGAGTGAACTGAAGGAGTCACTTGGAGAAAAGTGAAAAGAGAAAATCTGAAAATAGCTGTGTGAGATAATCTAGTGTTCTAGTAGTGGAGTAGAAGAGGCTAAGTCAAAAGACACTGCCAAAGTAGTAAAATGGCTAACACAGAGAGTAATCAAAGTAGATGTGCCTTTTTGAAAAGATGGTGTAGAATGTGCTGCTGCTGTACTGGATTATTAATGCTATTATGGGGTGTTTTAGCTTTATTAGTTACTTTTAGAGTTACAATAGACGCTTTTGGAATACATACTGAGAATGTGACCAATGTAGAGAAGAGTTCACAGAAAGTAGTTCCAACTAGAATTAGTAACACTTACGTGCATAAAGATAGGTCAATTAATGATTTTTCTAGCAATGTTTTTTCAAAGTTGTTGTACGAATACGTAAAGACAATGGAAGTTAGGGATTGCTACGTTTGTATGCAATTACCTGCATCCGTTTCAGAGGGTGTTACTTATCACCATTTACCAGCTACGTATGGAATTTCATGTAGTGTGCTAAGTAGTATTTTTTATTTGTTAGGGAAAATAGATTATGAGATGTCTAACAAAGATAACATTTTTGGGCAATTGCCTATGGATAAAAAGCTGAATCCGGCTAAAGAGGCTAACATTTTTGGTGAGATTTTTATTGAGAAAGAAGAATTGACCTTAGATTACATTTTTAGAAACAATTTAACTTGCAGTCTGAAAGAAGAGGAGAAGGCTTTCCTAAACATGGTAGAGGAAAGGAGAATGAGCATGCATGAGAAGGCAGGGAAATATAAAGTGAGTGAGACAATTTGGGACATTGAGATGGGAAAGGAATTGAAGAATGGAGCTAGTCCGACTTTGGCTTTAGATGCACCACAGAAGGGTAAACTATGCATTACCAGGAAGAAATCCCAATATGATACATATTTTGTTGGGACTAGTGAGTGTCATGATACATACTTCATTGCAACAGGATGGGGTTTTAAAGGTGGTGAAGATCCAGTTTTCCCAGGAGTGTATTATGTTTGTGGGAACAAGGCTTATTACAAGTTGCCTGACCATTGGTATGGCACGTGTTATGTGGGCCTGGTCTTTCCAAAGATTTTTCATATAGATAGGATAGAAGATGTAGAACACGTTAATTTACTAACACGTTTTAAGAGAGACACTTGGTCAGAGATAGTGGGTGACATTTTTGGTGCTTTAATTCCAGCAGTGGGAATTTCTTTGAATGCATATGGGATTCGGAAACTGTCAACAGTGGTGGATCGCTTATCGACAAGTACCGCTGGAGGGTTTCTTTTGGTAAATACGGAGATGGTTGCCGTACGTGCCATGTCTATGCAAAATCGACTTGCTCTTGATATTCTATTGGCCAAAGAGGGTGGAGTTTGTGGAATGCTGAAAGTTCAACATTGTTGCACTTACATTCCTGACGAAAGCAGAGACCTAAAGGTCTATATCAAAAATATTACTGATTTACATGAAGAATTAGTACCACTTGAAGCTGAAAGTGTCTGGACTAAAATAGCTAATAAGATAGTTGCTGTTAAGAGTTTTATTGCTAAGATAGGTAGTACCATTATTGGTAAAATATTGTTTCCTTTGACATGCATAATTGTTGCTTTATTGATACTAAGATTGGGGTGTTTGTGTTGTAAAAACAGGGGAGGGAAAAAGAGAATAATTAGAAGCAATGCTGAAAAGAAACAAAAGAGGTCAAGGAGAGATCCAAAAGAAATAGAATTAGAAGAATTGAGGGAGAGTGTGTACTTGGAGTCAAGGAGGGATGATGTGAGAGAATCTGGTGTTTAATGTTGTGTCATAAAGACATTTTCAATTTCTCCTAAAAATTTGGGACTAAATTTTCCTTTTTGGGTGGTTTTTGTGGTGATAAGATATCACCAAAGGGGGGATTGCTGGAGCAGAGTTTTCTGTTGAAAATTTATCGAGTTATAAGCTCCAGTTTCGTCTATATGTTATGATTTAAAACCACTAATTTGTAACGACTAATTAATAGTTTGTTTTGTTCGGATTAACCAACATTACTAATGAGAGAAACTACACGTGGGATGCATATATGTTGCTTAATAATAATGTGCGGTTTTATTCACAAATGCTATTTGTTTTGTGTTTGTGCGTTTAAAATAACGTGTGCTAATGCTTTATTGCATTGCAGAAGGCTAGATAAGTACATACACATAAGGGTATTAGAGGGGTTTAACACTGTACAATCATTATGATGTGGTAACGTTGTTTGTGTCTCTTTTTAATTAAGATGGTCCATTTTGGCCTAAAACAAGATGGCTGCCATTTACAGCCTGCACTCGAGTGATCGAATTTTGACGAGAGGCCTTGCTGAACATGGTCGAGAGTCACCTGACCACAGCCTTTGCCTGGTTAGAAAGTTTTCCATGAGGACAGCAGCTCCGGGAACGAATCCAACTGTTCTTGGACAAGGATAAAGCCACAATGAACAATGACTAGTCTGCGGTGGCTCTGCTAAGATATCAAGGAAGAGCATTTACGAAAGAAACATTTGCAAACTCGAGTTTCCTTCTTCCGTCTTTTTATTTTTGTGATTTTTCCTGAGCAGAGGTTTTCTAAATGTAACCAAGAGACTTCCTTTCCTGCTCGCTCTGCTCAGTGGCTCAACAGATATCTAACATTTGTTTGTAACTTTTATTTGCAACTTACTCTATAAGTATGTTAGACTAGAGAGGGTCCACGTTCGCTCGCTGGTTCATTCTTTCATCGCGTTTGGACGTTCCTTATGCTGAGGACGGCGGCTCGAGAGACTTTACAGAGAGACCTGTCCTGACCCATTTAGCTAGAATAGGTAACTATGAGAATAAAGATTTTGCTAATGATTGACTTTTCATTTGAATTAATTTAGATAAACAAGCATTTGTTTGAATACCAGTGTCGGGTGTTTATTCTTTGTCATTTATTGAGTTTCAAATGTATTTCCTGTGTTCAAGATCATGACTCAAGGCAATGTCATTAAGGTCGCATTGACCTCATTGTAGATGCAGATTGGTTTAGGTTTTCTCTCCTATATTCAGTGTGGATAGAGTAATAGTGTGAATTTAGTGTTATGGGCCCTAGCGTATGATGAGTGATTGCGTGTTTGACTGTAGATTTACTCTGTCCGTGGAAGCAGGGAGAATTTATATGCGCCGATCTGCAGCATTATAAGACCGCTATTCACAAGGGAAAATATTACAAATGCATGTATTATTGATATTTTATCCGGCAGAGATTGAGGGCAATTTTCCCTAATACTAACGTATTGTGGGGGAGGAGTTGAGGAGAGTGGTACGAATATAGACATTTGGTACACGTGCAAAGCTATGACATTTCTGGAAAGGGATATTTAGTAAGATTAAGCAAATATCGGGATACTTTATACAGGATTCTTTGGAAGCTATGTTGTTGGGTCTTAGAGCCCTAAAAGCAAAAGGTGTGTCCAATAACAATGGATCATTAGAGGGACATCTCATAACGGCCTGCAACCAATCAACTGCTAAGCACTGGGGAAAAACAGCCACCCCCCCCGAATGATACTAAGATGGTATACATAAGAGTGGCACATGATAGCCATGGAAACAATTATGCATTAGATAAGTGATCAGCATAAGAGGTTTAGGGAGATATGGAAACCACTAATCTATCGTTTGTTGCATGCACCACCAGACAGCACAGGCTTAGAGCTCTGGACTTAAGCCATTAGGAATGTATAGACTCTATAAGGGTAAACATGAAGGTAGGTTAAGAGGAAGACAGGAGGAACAATACCCTCACAGGAGCACGATTGCCAAGAGTGTGGTGTGCTGTGGGATGGAAGACAGCAGATGGGCGAGTGGAGTGGAAAAGCTGCAAAAAGACAAAACAAGATGAGAAATGCTGAATGTAATGCTTCGGTGATGTAAATGTCTAATAAAAATGTTGTACGCGCTTACAAAACTACATTCTTTGTGCTGCAACCAGAACTAAAGCTTGATTGAACATTGTCAAGGAGGTTATTATCGTATGTATGTATGTATGTATGTCATATCTGGTACTCCTATAGCACAAACCTAGGCAAACAGCAGAGCTCTGTACAGGGACAAACACAAGCATAAATTCAAAGAGTGATTGGAGAAGAAGCTGGTTTGTGAACAGCGAATGCATGGTGAAATAGTCTTCTTTAAAGATGTGTGTCTCCAACTCTTTCCTAAATTGGAACCACGTTTGGGTGGTCAAGATGGATACAGGAATGTTGTTGCCAATCATGGGTGCATGAATGGTAAAGACCTCCTGCCTTGATTTTCCTATTTTACACTTAGGATGAATCCCTCGCTGCGGAAGGCTAGACGGGGTAAACATTTAACGCGTATATCTCTAAGATGCACTATTTTATTGTTGTTTCACATTATGGATTTCACTTGTGCCGTATAATAAAAGTTGTAATCTCACTTTCCCTGATACTCTCCCATCTGACTTTCCCTGATACTCTCCCATTCGTCACGGCTGGTGCTGATTGAGCGGAGGGACTTACATGGCAATTCTTACTCGTTACGCCAGAAGTGAGTACTATTCAATTCACGGGGCAGCGCTCTAGATACCACTCACTTCCTTCCTCCTCTTTCCTACATAAGCCTGGAAAGGGAGTGGACGTGCAGCGGACGCTTGCAGCGGCACACCAAAGGCAAGACCGTCTGCACCCGTCCGCGCCTGGCTGCCACGGCCGCCAGAACCCCTGCCCGTTTTCCCCCTACCTCCTTCTCAACTTCAATAACCATTAGTTATTGGCTTATATGCAGTTTGTCCATTCTAATGGCAGTCCAACGCAACTCGAGCTTAGAACTCAAGGCAACACCCGGCCAATCCCCCGTTTAATTTCATGGCACCTCTTCATCTCCTTTTCCTTCTAAATCAGACATGGAACATGCTACAACTGAAACCATCCTCCATGCCAATCCGGTGTTGACAAACACTGCAGGGTGTAAAGCGGTTGAACATCCTAAACAATTGACAGGGATCTACTTTAAAGCCTGGTCAATCCCTAAACACACTCTCGAGATACGGAGCCTGCTTGACTCTGGAAAGAAGGATATATGTTTTGTTACAGAAACCTGGCTTCATCAATCCGTCCTCCCTGATGTTGCAGCTGCCCTCCCCTCGTATTGAACATATTGAACAGACTCGATAGAAATAATAAGAGAGGAGGTGGCCTAGCAAGTGACTCCAGGGCCTGCACCAAGATTAGCATACTTGAAACCTTTCTCTCGGAATGGGTTGAATTCTGCATCTTCAAAATAGGAAACTACACCAAGGGAACCTGGAGAGGCACATTAGTCTACAGGCCCCTCCCCCCAGCACCAAAACAAACTTCACCAATCATTTGATAGAGGTTATTGCCTCACATCTGTTAGCAGCTAACAACGTTCTCCTCATCGGCGATTTTAATTTTCCTGCAGAACTTCTTGCTGAAACTTATACTAGCCAACTCAAAGCCAGGTGGTGGATAAGAGAGTACCCCAGGGATCTATCCTTAGTCCCACGCTTTTTTATACTAATGTCGCACCCCTGGCCAGGATGATCAGATCACATGGTTTCTACACAGTGTCGTATGCAGAACACACGCAACTATTGATCACTCTTGGCGCAGATCCATCAGACACTAAACTCAGATTTACAATGCGGCCGTTTCCACGCATACCCTTAACCACGCATGCATTACAGCGGGGTGTTTCTTAGAAGGAATGGGGGCAGGGGGTCACACAAGAGTACAGGGAAGGGGTATTTTAATAAAAAAAATATGAGAGCTAGAGGCGGGAGTGTGCAGGGGAGGAGTTAAAGGAATTGGGGCAGGGATCGTAGATAACCTTTACCATGAATATGCCAATATCATGCATGGTTTTACAATGATAATCTTTGTAAAGGTATGCATGGTAAAGGCATTCGCGCTGTAACGCATGCGTGGTAAAGGCATGCGTTGCAACGGACTGCGTTGTAATGTCATACAACCCACCTAGAGGCAATCCAACCACCTTCGGCTCAATGCCAGTACAACGGAGATTATCCACTTCGGGAAGGCCAATGAATCCTGGTCCAGTGACTGGTGGCCTCAGAATTTTAGCCCCTGTCCTTCCCCTAAACCTGGATCCCATAACCTAGGAGTGATGATCGATAACAAACTGTCCATTAGAGACCATATTAATCATGTAACAGGCATTTGCTTTGGACTAATACAAAGCCTACGCAAGGTCTTCCAATGGGTCCCAGTTGAAACAAGAAAACTGCTTGTGCAGGATCTAATTATCAGTTGGCTCGATTACGGGAACGCCCTGATGGCTTCCATCAATGAAGAGCTTCTTACCAAACTTCAGGTGCTACAGAATACTGCCGCCAGGCTAGCACTGAATCTACCGTCACGGTCCCAATTGGCTCCACGTTTGAGAGCTCTCCACTGGCTCTCCATCAGGAAACAAATCCGTTTCAAGATCAACAGTCTGGTACACAAAACCATCCACGGGAACGGGCCAAGTTACCTGGCAAAAAAACTCAAATGGAACCTACCTAACAGAACCCTCGGATCGGGAGCCAAACATCTCCTCACCCCTCTCAGGATCTGTACCCCCAGGAACGGTGGCAGATCCTTCTCACATCTTGCCCCTACCTTGTGGAACCCACTTCCACTGCAGTTACGTATGGTTACTGACCATAGTCTGTTTCAGAAAAGGCTAATAACCTGGCTCTTTTGATCACTCCTCTTCTTCTGCCGTAGTCTCTCCATCCTTTCTATGGTTTTGGCTAGCGCTTTGAGACCCCTGGGTGATATGTGCGCTTAATAAAATCCTATGACTATGACTTAGTCTGCAGTCTGATGGTGTCCTGGCTGTGGGTGTACCGAGAACCGCCAGAGATGGCAAACTTATCCGTAAGAAAAGTGGGCTGCTGGTCGTGATGACTTTTCCAAATGATGCAGCTGGTTTTGAAAATGGTGTGGTCTCTCAAAGGGAGACAATGGAGTTCCATCAGGATGTGGGTGATGTAATCATATTTCAACCAGTCCTAGTGCTGCAGCATGTAGGATGCTCTTAAGGGGTGCCAGTGTGGATTCAGGGAGACCATAAAGCAGAGCATCACCACCATTCAGATGGAAAAGCTTAAACATACATCAGTTCTGAAGTTGCTTTTTTGAAGAAATATTTTCACTTTTTTTAGCCAATAGGCGTAACAGACCATCTTTGTTTTTTTGGCAGTGTGTTTCATGACGGTGTTCCTTAACCCCTTCCATGCTCATGATGGAACGGTTCCATCATGAGCCACGGTGGGTGTGTGCTCATGACGGAACCGCTCCGTCACAGCACCCACATATTGGGGAAGTGCTGGGGCTCCCCCATGTACAGCCCAACAACTTCCCACAAAGGGGGGATGGCAGCAGAAGAGTTTCCGCTGCCACCTCCAACCTCCCCATGGTAATCCCATTACGTCAGCGCGCACAGCACGCGCCAACGTCATCAGGAAGCCTTTGGCCCACCCATACAAGTGAGGTATCATTTTACTTGGGAGACCAAGGGGAATGCTAGGAGGTAGAACATTTGTGCTGGCACGGTGATTCCACACAATAATGTGTGGAAAAGGTGATTTTTTCAGCTAAATTTCGAGGTTTGCAGGGGAGTCTGGCTAGGAAAACATTGGAGGATCTATGCAAGATATACCTCAATGGACTCCTCAGGGTGTCTAGTTTTCAGAAATGTGTGGGTTTGGTTGGTTTCCCTAGACGGCCGCAAGCCCGGGGCCAAAAACCCAGGTGCCCCAAACCCAGGTGCGCCCCTGCAAAACCAGGTTGTTTTATGATAGGTCATTTTGAAGTCTCCACAATACGATTTGGGCCATTTCCTGTTGCGGCCACTATTCCTACCCACACAAGTGAGGTACCATTTTTATTGGAAGAGCTGGGGGAATGCTAGGTGGTAGGAAATTTGTGTCAGCCTGGTGATCCTACAACTTTCCCACACAAAAATTTGATTTTTTCACAAACATTTGAGGTTTGCAATGAATTCTGGGTAGGGAAACATTGGGGGATCCATGCAGGCCATACCTCACTGGACTCCCCAGGGTGTCTAGTTTTCCTAAATGTGTGGGTTTGGTAGGTTTCCCTAGATGGCCGCTGAGCCTGGGGCCAAAAACCCAGGTGCCCCACCTGCAAAACCAGGTCATTTTATGATAGGTAATTTTGAAGTCTCCACAATACGTTTAGAGCCCTTGCCTGTCACAGGTTCTTGACCCACCCACGCGAGTGAGGTACCATTTTTATCCAGAGACTTTGGAGAATGCAGGGTGGGTAGTATTTTGCAGATCCACGCATATTCCAGAACTTTCCATCACAGAAATGTGTGAAAATATGTTTTTTTATATAAAGTTTGAGGTTTGCAAAGGATTCTGTGTAACAGAACCTGGTGAGAGACAGACAAGTCACCCCATCCTGGATTCCCTGGGTGTCTAGTTTTAAAAAATGTATAGGTTTGCTAGGTTTCCCTAGGTGCCGGCAGAGTTAGGGTTCAAAACCTACAGCTAGGCACTTTGCAAAAAAGGGGTCAGTCTTTACTGTAAAAATGTGGTGTGTCCACGTTGCGTTTTGGGCCTTTTCTTGTCGCGGGATCTAGGACTTTGCATACAAGTGAGATACCATTTTTCTCAAAAGATTTTGGGAAATGCGGGGTAGGTGGAATTTTGTGGATCCACGCAGATTCCAGAACTTTCCATCACAGAAATGTGAGGAAAATGTGTGTTTTTTTGGCAAAGTTTGAGGTTTGCCAGGGATTCTGGGTAACAGAGCCTGGCGAGAGCCAGACAAGTCACCTCATCCTGGATTGCCCTGGGTGTCTTGTTTTTCAAAAATGTATAGGTTTGCTAGTTTTCCCTCGGTGCCGGCAGAGCTTGGGTTCAAAATCTACAGCTAGGCACTTTGCAAAAAAAAGGGTCAATTTTCACTGCAAAAATGTGGAGTGTCCACGTTGGATTTTGGACCATTTCCTGTTGAGGGTACTAGGCCTACCCACACAAGTGAGGTACCATTTTTCTTGTAAGACTTTGGGTAATGCGGTGTGGGTGGAATTTTGTGGATCCACACAGATTTCAGAACTCTCCATCACACAAATTTGAGGAAAATGTGTTTTCTTCTTCTACAAAGTTTGAGGTTTGCAAGGGATTCTGGGTAACAGAAACTGGTGAGAGCCACTCAAGTTACCCCAATCTAGATTCCTCTGGGTGTCTAGTTTTCAAAAATGTATGGGTGTGCTAGGTGTCCCTGGGTGCCGGCTGAGCTATGGTTCAAAATCCACAGCTAGGCACTTTGCAAAAAAAGGGTCTGTTTTCACTGTAAAAATGTGGTGTGTCCACTTAGCGTTTTGGGCCTTTTCTTGTCGCGGGATCTAGGACTTTGCATACAAGTGAGATACCATTTTTCTCAAAAGACTTTGGGAAATGCGGGGTAGGTGGAATTTTGTGGATCCACGCAGATTCCAGAACTTTCCATCACAGAAATGTGAGGAAAATGTGTGTTTTTTTGGCAAAGTTTGAGGTTTGCCAGGGATTCTGGGTAACAGAGCCTGGCGAGAGCCAGTCAAGTCACCTCATCCTGGATTGCCCTGGGTGTCTTGTTTTTCAAAAATGTATAGGTTTGCTAGGTTTCCCTAGGTGCCGGCAGAGTTAGGGTTCAAAACCTACAGCTAGGCACTTTGCAAAAAGGGGTCAGTCTTTACTGTAAAAATGTGGTGTGTCCACGTTGCGTTTTGGGCCTTTTATTGTCGAGGGATCTAGGACTTTGCATACAAGTGAGATACCATTTTTCTCAAAAGATTTTGGGAAATGCGGGGTAGGTGGAATTTTGTGGATCCACGCAGATTCCAGAACTTTCCATCACAGAAATGTGAGGAAAATGTGTGTTTTTTTGGCAAAGTTTGAGGTTTGCCAGGGATTCTGGGTAACAGAGCCTGGCGAGAGCCAGACAAGTCACCTCATCCTGGATTGCCCTGGGTGTCTTGTTTTTCAAAAATGTATAGGTTTGCTAGTTTTCCCTCGGTGCCGGCAGAGCTTGGGTTCAAAATCTACAGCTAGGCACTTTGCAAAAAAAGGGTCAATTTTCACTGCAAAAATGTGGAGTGTCCACGTTGGATTTTGGACCATTTCCTGTTGAGGGTACTAGGCCTACCCACACAAGTGAGGTACCATTTTTCTTGTAAGACTTTGGGTAATGCGGTGTGGGTGGAATTTTGTGGATCCACACAGATTTCAGAACTCTCCATCACACAAATTTGAGGAAAATGTGTTTTCTTCTTCTACAAAGTTTGAGGTTTGCAAGGGATTCTGGGTAACAGAAACTGGTGAGAGCCACTCAAGTTACCCCAATCTAGATTCCTCTGGGTGTCTAGTTTTCAAAAATGTATGGGTGTGCTAGGTTTCCCTGGGTGCCGGCTGAGCTATGGTTCAAAATCCACAGCTAGGCACTTTGCAAAAAAAGGGTCTGTTTTCACTGTAAAAATGTGGTGTGTCCATGTTGTGTTTTGGGCCCTTTCCTGTCGCGGGCACTAGGCCTACCCACACAAGTGAGGTACCATTTTTATTGGGAGACTTAGGAAAACGCAAAATTGTAGAGCAACTTTCAATACCTATTGACTTTCGATGCATTTCTGCCTTCCAAATGTAAGACAATTTGTAAAAAAGAAGTCTCTTTAAAAAATGTCCTATAATTCACATGCTGGTATGGGTACTCACAATTTTCAGAGATGTGCAAATAGCTACTGTTTCTAAAATCTATATTTTGTTCCTATTTCCAAAAAAAATAGGTGTCTTTCATACCGATTTTTCACTGTTTATATTTTCCCAAATGAATTGCTATATACCCGGTACAGAATAAAAAAACATTGCAAGACACTACTCAGTTATTGGCTCTGGGTTCATCAGGTTCTTGGTGAACCTATAAGTCCTATATATTACCACAACCAGAAAGGTCCAGCGGATGTAAAGGTATATTGCTTTAAAAAATCTGTCATACTTAAAAGAAGTTACAGGTGAAAATTTTGGCACAAATGGCTGTTTTTTTCAACTCATTTTAAATGTTTCCTGTTTTTAACTGTTAGTTTCTATAAGAAAAAACCTTGAAGGATCTACACAAATGATCCCTTGCTGAATTCAGAATTTTGTATACGGTTCTGAAATGTATAGCTTTCCAGAATCTATTATTGCTTTCTTACCCAATTCTACCATTAACTGGAAGAAGGTTGAAAGAACAAAAAATAGCAAAAATAGGCTATGTCCAAGTAAAATGCTAAAACTGTGTAAAACATGCTGGTGTTCTGATAAAAGTCTGTCAGTCCCTGAAAGCTGGGAAAATGGTGATTTCAACACCCCAAACCCTTTGTTGATACCATTTGCAGGGACAAAAACAGACTCTTTCATCTGCAGTACTTTCCCCGCATATTTAAAAAAAACAACACCACTTAGCTGTATTTTGGCTAATGTTTGGGTCCCCTCCAGGGGAATCCACAAACCCAGGGTACCTTTAAAATCCCCATGATGTTGGAAGAAAAGGACGCAAATTTGTGGGTATACCTTATGTGGTCAAAAAGTTACAGGGGCCTAAGCGCGAACTACCCCAAATAGCCAAAAAAAAGGCTTAGCACGGGGTTTAGGGGTTGGGGGATGGGGAAGGCCTAGCAGCAAAGGGGTTAAGGGTGAGGTTGGTGTCCAGGGTGAACCTAAGTAATTTGGCATTTAGTGAAAGTTGAAACTTGAAGCTGTCAAGATTCATGTCATTGAGCCCAGGTTTGTACTGTTTCTCGTTTGCTATTCTTGGCAAATAATTGGAATGTTGTCTTGGTTTAGTTGAGCTTCAGGTAAGCATTGGATATACAAATCTGAATGATGTGCAGGAAGTGATGGAGGCATTGGATGTCTGAAGTACAAGACACTTTTAAGTAGAGTTGTGTATCGGCGGCATATTGGTAAATCTTTGTGCTATTGACTGTTAGTAGAGCAACAAATGGCTTCATGTAGAGGATGGAGTTGACAGGGGACAGCATGTAACCTTGGGGAACTCCACAGGTGATAGATATATTTTGGGACCTGAAGGTACCCACGTGAACAAACTGGTGTTGGATGGAAAGGTATTAAGAGAACCAGTGAAGGACATTGCTAATGAATCTCATTCGAGACCTCAAAGTGCCTATGAGGGTGGGTTGTCAACTGTGTCGAAGACAGCTGAGGGGTCCAGCAATATATCAGGATACAGGGGTCATGTTCATATGTGGTCAGGAGGCATCGTCTACATGCAAGGTAGCTGTTTCAATGATCTTGCTGATGAATGGTAGGTTACTGATAGGAAGTAGCTGGCTAGATCACCACGGTATAGTGTAGATTTCTTTGGGTGTAAGAGACTCTGGCTTGTCTTGAGAGCTTCTGGGAAGATTCCTTGAGTGATGAGCAAGGCAGTGACAATGGTGAGTTGGGATAAGAGGACTCCTACAGGAAGAGCTTGGATGAAGTACACGGCTAGGACATAATCTTCATAAGAAGTAGCATTGAGGGAGTTGAAGATGTGGGTGAGATATGCAGGAGATAGTGCTTTAAAGGCTGGACATTACAGTATTCTACCAAAAGGGGTGAGCATAATAGATTAAACAGGCTTGGTGCTATTAATGTGCTTAGGATATTTTGTATGTTTTGACTGAAGGATTGATTGATGGCATTGCAACTTTCTGTAGAATGAGAAATAGATGGGTTTGGCAGGGGGTTGATGCAGTATTGTATTGTCCTGAAAAGGGTGACTTTATTGATGGTGTTGAGATAGTACTTTGCTTTGGCTGATGTGGTGAGCTGCCTGCTTTCTTAAATGGAAAGACTTCTGTTTTTTGTCCATTTTCTTCCTTGTCTGAGGATGGGTGATTTATTGCCTGCAATGTCTTAATCGAGGGGCAGGTGGCTGTGGGGGGCGGGGTGTATATTCACATAGTTTCCTAAAAAAGTATTAAAGTTCTCCAGCAGGCTGTTGAGGTTAAATGTTGAGGTAATAGTGTGAGAGATGTGTTCAACCATTAGGTTGTCTGTGGAGAATTATTTGAAAGATCTGAAGGTTTGCTCTTCTTTTATTTGTTATTGGTAGGATGCTGAACAGACAGATAGGGATGGCAAAGTGGCCAGTCCAGTCCCAGTGTATGTCTCCTTTGCACATCTAGGATGTACAAAGAAGCAGGAGAACAATGATTCTGTGATGGAGAGATCAGGCTTGTGATAGGTGATGAGATCTGCAATGTCTTGGGTATGGAGTCTACAGAGCAAGCATTAATGGAATGTGTGTTCTGAAGTTTGAGGGTGTATGGTGGTAAGTGGGATATGTATGACATTAGGTCTATGTGTTATGTAAATGCTATGCAAGTGTCTAGTTTGTCTTGGTTTGGGTGTGATTGTGAGGATTAGCAGTACACTTGTATCTTCCCTTGTAAGTTTCAGTGAAACAGGGGTTCTGGCCCAATGCCCATCCTGCTCCTCTCATGCCCAAACAGGTGTAAACCCTTCTGGCCCCCACCCTATGCTGGGGACATCCAGGCATTCCCTGAAAAGTTGATTGAACTAGGAAGAAGGCAGAAGTGATGTCACTTCCTGTTCAGATATGCACATGCAGTGAGATCCATTCCTGTGGAGATGGATGATGGGAAATGCAGTGATGTCACTTACTGAGGAGATTGATGATGGGCAATGAAGTCCTCTTGCCTGATGTCTTTTTTTTGGATGATTTTGGCAACTAAAAAGTGATGTCACTTCCTGTGCACATTGTGAAGGTTGGACACAGGGTGGAAGGTGTTTCAAGTATTCAATATTTGAATCGTTTTTTAAAAATAATTAAAGTTGTGACCTTGTCCTATTTTCAGGCAGAGAGGTTATGTGATGTATTGATCACCTTTGTCCAGTACAGAGTGAGGGAGTTTCTACTATCTTTCACAATATCTGTAAAAATGCAATCCACGACGTGTGACAAGGGTTAGTGATCTCCAATTATATTTATCAGGTTAGAGAGATCTTCTGAAAAAATCTCAGGAAATGGTACATTTGTAGAAGAACGCATCTACAATTATGTACTTTCTTGTAGGGTGGAGAGTGAGCCAGGTTTGGATGGTTCTTGTGTGTTGTTCTTTGCAATTCAAGGGTTAGGGAATGAGATGAATGAGTGAAATAATAGCAAAGGAGCATAATATCACTTCTCAGTTGTACTTAATTTGCAAATGTTAAGGGAGTAATCAACAAATCGCATCTTATACAATAAAAACATTGATAACACAAATATTTTCATGACATAACCACAAGGTTTGTGATATTGCAAACTTACCTGGTGCAGTAATGGTGTCTCGCATGACCATTATCCTTGGAGAATTGGTGGTATCTACAGATTCAGTCTCAGTTGTGATGCTGGCAGTTGTGTTTAATGGGGCAATAACTACTGTTGTGTTCACTGGTGTGATCCCTAATATTGCAGTCACAGAGGTAGTGCCTACTGTTCTTGTCACTTGTGTAGTTTCTAATAATGTGTTCATTTGTGTGGCTCCAAATATTGTGGTTGGTTGTGGGGTGCCTACTCTTGTGCTGAGTGGGACTGTGCCTACTGTTATCACTGGAGTGGTCACTAAAGTTTTGTTCACTGGTGTGGTTCCTAATGTTGTGGTGGCTATTGTAGCATTCATTGGTGAGATACCTATTGTTGTGATTTTTGTAGTAGCAAATGTTGTTTTTACTGTTGTGGTTCCTAATGTTGTGGCCACAGGTATGGTGTCTACTGTTGTTGTCACTAATTTTGTATTTGTTGTGGTGTCTATTGTTGTGTTTGATGCAATACTGCTGACTGTTGTTCCCAATGGTGTGGTTCCTAATGTTATATTCACTGGTGTAGTTCCTAATGTTGTCATCTCTAGCATGGTGCCTACTGTTTCTGTTACTGGTGTACTTACTAATGTTGTATTCGCAGATCTGCTTCCTAATGTTGTGGTCACTGCTGTGGTGCCGACTGATGAGTTTAGTTGTGTTGTGTCTGCTGCTGCTGTCAGTGGAGTAGTCCCTAAAGATGCATTAAATAGTAGAGTTCCTAGAGTTGCAGTGATTATTGTTTTATTCACTACTGTTGTGGTCAGTGGTATGGTACCTAGCATTGTATTTACTTCTGTGGTTCCTAATTTTGTGATCACTACTGGTATAGTCTGATGTGTGGTTACTAATGTATCTGCTGGTATGGTTCCTAATGTTAAGGACTTTGTTGTGGTGTCTACTGCTGTGTTCTGTGGTGTTGCACCTACTGTGGTTGTCTCAGGTGTGTTTCCTAATGTTGTGTTCAGAGTTGGGGCTCCTAATGTACTGCTCTCATGTAGTGCTGTGGTTCCTTTTATGGGACCCACTGTTGTAGTCTCTGCAATTGAGGATACTGTTATAGTCACAGCTGTGTGGAAAATGGTTGAAACGACTGCAGTAGAGCTTCCTGTTGCAGGCTCTGTTGTGGTGAATAACTTTGTAGTCTCATGTGTGCTGCCTGTAGTTTCTAGTAGTGGGCTTATCATTGGCGTATTTGGTGTGAAGGCTACTCTTGTAGTCTCAACTGTGGTGTTAAAACCTCCTATTGCAGTCTCTGTTATGGTTGCTACTGTTGGAGTTCTTTCTGTGGTGGCTACTTTTGCATTCTCTGCTGTAGTGTCTACTGCCAGATTATCTCCAGTGGTGCCTATTTTTGGAGTCTTTTCTGTGGTGTCTGCTGCTGTAGTCTCTGAGGTGATGTCTTCAGTTGGAGTTTTGGCTGGGAGTTTTATTTCTCGGGACTGTGCAATAGTGTCTACTGTTGGAGTTCCTTCTGTGGTGCCTACTCTTGGAGTGTCTGATGATATAGTGCCAATTCTTTGAGTATCTTCTGTTGTACCGTCTGTCTGAGTTTCTGCTATGGTATCTACTGTTATAGTACTTACTGAGGAGACTATTGTTGCTCTGTCTACTGTTGTGTCTGTTGTTGAAGATTCTTCTTTCATGGCTTGTGTTGAAATTTCTGATGTGGTATCTCCTGTTTGGATCTCTTCTGTGGTGACTACTGTTGAAGTTTTCACTGTGGTGTCTAATGTAAGAGTTTCTTCTATGGTGCCAATTGTTTGTGCCTCTACTGTGGTGGATTCTGTTGGAGTTCTTACTATGGTGCCTACGGTTGCGGTCTTTGTTGTGTCTGCTGTTTGAAATTCTTCTTTTGTGCCATCTGTTAGTGTCTCTGCTGTGGTGTCTGCCTGAGATTCGGCCGTGGTGCCTATTGTCAAAGACTGTGCTATAGAGTCTACTGTTGAAGTTCCTTCTGTGTTGCCTACTCTTGGAGGGTCTAATGTTTGAGTCTCTGCCAGAGTGTCTAGTTTTGGAATCACTGCTGTAGTATCTACTGTTGGAGTTCTTTGTGAGGAGACTGTTGCTACTGTGTCCGCAGCTGTGTCTGTTGTTGGAGATTTTTTAGTAATGCCTTCAGCTGAAATTTCTAATGTGATGTCTACTGTTTGGGACCCGTCTGTGGTTGCTACTGTTAAGGTTTCCACTGTGGTGTCTAACATGAGAGTTTCTTCTGTGGAGCCAACAGTTTGTGCCTCTACCGTGGTGCCTACTGGTAGAGTTTCTTCTGTAGGTCCTACTGTTGTTGTCTCTGCTGTGGAGTCTGCCTGAGAATCCTCAGTGGTGCCTAATGCTGGAAACTGTGCTAGAGTGCTTCTTCTTAGAGTGTCTGATTTGGGGTCAATTGTATTTTCTGTTGTGCCTTCTGTTGGTGTCTCTGCTGTGGTTTCTAGTGTTGGGATCTCTGGTGTGGTATCTACTGTTGCAGTTCTATTGGATAAGACTAGTGTTACAATGTATGTGGCTGTGTCTGTTGTTGGATATTCTTCTCTCATGCCTTCTGTTGACATTTCTGATGTGGTGTTTAGTGTTTGTGCCTCTTCTGTAGCAGCTACTATTGAGGTTTCTGCTGTGGTATCTACTGTAAAAGTTTCTTCTATGGTGCCAGCTGTGTGTGCCTCTACTGTTAGAGTTCCTTGTGTGGTGCCTTCTGTTGCAGCCTCTGTATTGCCATCAGTTGCTGTCTCTAATGTTGTATCTGCCTGAGATTCTTCAGTGGTGAATATTGTCAAAGACTGTGTTATAGTGTCTACTGTTGAAGCTCCTTCTGTGGTGCCTGCTCTTGGAGTGTCTGATGTAGTGTCAATTGTTAGAGTATTTTCTGTTATGACTTGTGTTGGCATCTCTGCTGTGGTGTCTAGTATTGGAATCTCTGATGTGACATCTACTGTTGGCGTTCTTTCTGAGGAGACTCGCATTGCAGTGTCTGTTGGAGATGCTTCTGTCACACCTTCTGTGGACATTTCTGATATGGTATTTAGTGTTTGGGTCTCTTCTGTGGCAGCTACGGTGGAAGTTTCTGCTGTGGTATGTACTGTAAACGTTTCTTCTGTGGTGCTAGCTGTTTGTGCCTCTACTGTGGTGTCTACATTTGAAGTTCCTTCTGTGGTGCCTACTCTTGGAGTGTCTGATGTAGTGTCAATTGTTAGAGCATTTTCTGTTATGACTAGTGTTGGCATCTCTGCTGTGGTGTCTAGTATTGGAAGCTCTGATGTGACATCTACAGTTGGCGTTCTTTCTGAAGAGACTAGCATTGCAGTGTCTGTTGGAGATGCTTCTGTCACACCTTCTGTGGACATTTCAAATGTGATATTTAGTGTTTGGGTCTCTTCTGTGACAGCTACGGTGTATGTTTCAGCTGTGGTATGTACTGTAAAGGTTTCTTCTGTGGTAATAGCTGTTTGTACCTCTACTGTGGTGTCTACTGTTGAAGTTCCTTCTGCGGTGCCTACTCTTGCAGTGTCTGATGTAGTGTCATTTTTTAGAATATTTTTTGTTGTGCCTTCTGTTGGGATCTCTGATGTGGTATCTACTGTTGCATTTCTTTCTGAGAAGACTAGTGTTGCAGTATCTGCCGTTGTGTCTGTTGTTGGAGATTCTGCTGTCACACCCTCTATTAACATTTCTGATGTGGTGTTTAGTCTTTGGGTCTCTACCGTGGCAGATATTGTTGATGTCTCTGCAGTGGTATCTACTGTAAAAGTTTCTTCCTTGGTGCCAACTGTTTGTGCCTCTACTGTGGTGTCTACTGTTGAACGTCCTGCTGTGGTGCCTACTGTTGCAGTCTCTGTTGTTGTGTCTGCTGTTTGAAATTCTTCTGTAGTGCCATCTGTTGGTGTCTCTGCTGTTGTATCTACCTGAGATCCTTCAGTGGTGAATAATGTCAAAGACTGTGCTAACGTGTCTTCTGTTGAGGTTCCTTCTATGATGCCTACTCTTGAAGTGTCTGATGCAATGTCAATTGTTAAAGTATTGTCTATTGTGCCTTCAGTTGGCTTCTCTGCTGTGGTGTCTAGTGTTGGGATCTCTGATGTCTTATCTAGTGTTTGAGTTCTTTCTGTGGAGACTAGTGCTGCAGTGTCTATCATTGTGTCGGTTGTTGGAGATTCTTCTGTCACGCCTTGTGTTGACATTTTCGGTGTGATATTTAGTGTCTCAGTCTCTTCTGCTTCAGCTATTGTTGAAATGTCTGTGGTTGCATTTACTGTAAATGTTTTTTCTGTGGTGCCAGCTGTTTGTGCCTCTACTGTGGTGTCTACTGTTGAAGTTCCTTCTGTGGGGCCTACTCGTGGAGTGTCCGATGTAGTGGTAATTGTTGGAGTATTTTTTGTCGTGCCTTCTGTTGCCATCTCTGATATGGTATCTACTGTTGGAGTTCTTTCTGAGGATACTAGTATTGCATTGTCTGTCGTTGTGTCTGTTGTTGGAGATTCTTCTGTCATGCCTTCTTTTGACATTTCTGATGTGGTGTTTAGTGTTTGGCTCTCTTCTGCGGCATCTACTCTTGAAGTTTCGCCTGTGGTATCTACTGTAAAACTTTCTACTGTGGGGTCAGCTGTTTGTGCCTCCACTGTGGTATCTACAATTGAAGTTTCCTCTGTTGTGCCTCCTTTTGCAGTCTCGGTTTTTGTGTTTGCTGTGTGAAATACTTCTGTAGTACCGTCTGTTGGTGTTTCTGCTGTTGTTTGTACCTGATATTCCTCAGTGGTTAATGCTGTCAAATACTGTGCTACAAGATCTTCTGTTAAAGTTCTTGCTGTGGTGCCTACTCTTGGAGTGTTTGATGTAGTGGCAATTGTTAAAGTATTTGCTTTTGTGCCTTTTGTTGGCGCGTCTGCTGTGCTGTCTAGTGTTGGGATCGCTGTTGTGGGATCTACTGTGTGAATTCTGGTCACTGTTGTGATGTCTGCTTGTGTAATCTCCACTGTGCTGTATAGTGTTGTGTCAGCTTCAATGTTTGCTCTATGGTTCGCTGGTGTGGTATTTACCATTTTGGTCTCTGCTGTTGACCCTAGTTTTGTGGTTTCTTCTATGATGTTAACATTTGTGGCTTCTGTGGTGCTTGCTGCTGACATGTTGAAATGTACTTCCACAATTCCTGTTGCGTTCTCTGGTGTACTGCCTTTTCTTGTTCTCTCCGAAGTGGCCTCTGCAGCTTGCGTTACTTGAACGATGCTGAGTATCACAGCTGAAGTTGTGTTTATGTCCCCATAGGTTAGGATGCTTGCTGTCTCTGGTACCACCATAGAAATTGTAACTGTTAATATTAAAAATATATTTATTATTACTGGAATCATTAGATTGACAATTTGTAATGTTTGCAACACTAACATATGCATTTTATTTACAAAAAGAAAAAAGAAAACAGTGTTAAGCAAGATTAAAACACAAGATGCACAGACCATGAAGAACAGTACACAAGGCATTTGATTTTTACAGTTTTCGGGGGCAGCAAATTCAACTTTGTCATAATAAAAGACAAAATAAAAAAAATTAATTTATGGCCCATGGGCGTCAATTAGAAGTTATGAGGAAATGTGTGGCTGTTTGAGGCTGTAATTTCAATTGCCAGCGAGAACTTCCACATGGAATTCATACTATCAAAGCCCCCAGAATTGAGAGTAACTCTGCATGGGAGAATGCTGGGTGGTGGTACATTTGTGGCTTCGGACAGGTTCCAGAACTTTCCCTCACAGAAATGTGAGGAAAATAACTTTCCCTCATAGAAATGTGAGGAAATATTTTGTTTTAGCCAAAGTTTGAGGATTGCAAGAGCTTCTGGGTAAGAAAACCTGGTAGGAGTCACACATGTCACACCACTCTGGACACCGGGGGTGTCTAGTTTTCAGAAATGTCTTGGTGTGGTAGGTTTCCCGCAACTGAGCTAGGGCACAAAGTCCGAAGCATCCCACATTGTAAAAAAAACGTGTGAATTCTCCTAGGTGGAATATGATGTCTTCAGGTCTGGTTTTGAAGCATTTGGTGTCTCAGGCACTAGGTCCAGCTATACAAGTGAGGTGTCATTTTTATCGGCAGACATTCGGGAACACAGGGTAGTAGAACATTTGTTATTACCGATTGGTTTTCTCTGCATTTGTGACTTCCAAATGTAAGGCATTGTGCAAGAAAGAAGATATTTTGTAAATGCCCTCTGAATCACCTGATAGTGTGGGTAATGCTAAATTCAGAGGTGTACAAATAATTACTGTCCGTACACTCAGTATCTTGTGTACATTTCAGAAATAAATGGGCTTCCTTCATTCCCATTTTGCTTTCCTTATATTTGACCATATGGATTGCTGATTGTCTGTACACAATGGAAAATGATTTTAAGGTACAATGTATTTAAACCTTAACCTTGTGCCGGTCATGCGCAACCAGATGACCGCGAATGATGCTTAACATTTGTGGAACTATTTGAACCTTAAAACTTTTTTAAAAATCGTAACTCTCGTTCTACTCATTGGATTTTTGTCAATTAGGTGTCATTTCGTTTGTGTAAATTTACTCTATGTTTCTAAATTTGTTTGAGATTTTTCTTATGTTGTGTTTTAACTTTATCACTGTTTGAGTGCTGCATAACTACTTTACACATTGCCTCGAAGTTAAGCCTTAGTGCTTAGAGCCAAGCTACCAAAGGGCAAAGCACATGTTTATTGAGGGATTTTAGAGGTTCACTGTGACAAGGATTGTGATTTCTCTATGTGTGCCCCTGCAGTGCACAAGCGTTGCAGTGGATAGCAAAAATGTAATCAGGGCCTGTCCTGGCAACGCACAGGTGCCGCCGCTGATAGCAAAAATGTAATCAGGGCATGTCCCGGCAACGCACAGTTGCTGCAGCAGATAGCAAAAATTTAATCAGGGCCTGTCCCGGCAACGCACAGGTGCCGCCGCTGGTAGCAAAAATGTAATCAGGGCCTGTCCCGGCAACGCACAGGTGCTGCAGCAGATAGCAAAAATGTAATCAGGGCCTGTCCCGGCAACGCACAGGTGCCGCCGCTGGTAGCAAAAATGTAATCAGGGCCTGTCCCGGCAACGCACAGTTGCTGCAGCGGATAGCAAAAATGTAATCAGGGCCTGTCCTGGCAACGCACAGGTGCCGCCGCTGATAGCAAAAATGTAATCAGGGCATGTCCCGGCAACGCACAGTTGCTGCAGCAGATAGCAAAAATGTAATCAGGGCCTGTCCCGGCAACGCACAGGTGCCGCCGCTGATAGCAAAAATGTAATCAGGGCATGTCCCGGCAACGCACAGGTGCTGCAGCAGATAGCAAAAATGTAATCAGGGCCTGTCCCGGCAACGCACAGGTGCCGCCGCTGATAGCAAAAATGTAATCAGGGCCTGTCCCGGCAACGCACAGGTGCCGCCGCTGATAGCAAAAATGTAATCAGGGCCTGTCCCGGCAACGCACAGGTGCCGCCGCTGATAGCAAAAATTTAATCAGGGCCTGTCCCGGCAACGCACAGGTGCCGCCGCTGATAGCAAAAATTGTAATCAGGGCCTGTCCCAACAACGCACAGGTGCCGCCGCTGCAGTGCACAAGTGCTGAACGTGATATCAAAAATATAATCAATGCGTGTCCCTGCAGTGCACAGGTGCTGCAGCAGACAACAAAAATGTAATCAGTGCACAGGTGCTGTGGCTGATAGCAAAAATGTAATCAGGGCATGTCCCCGCAGTGGAGAGGAGCTGAAGATGTTAACGAAAATAGAATCAGGGCCTGTCCCAGCAGTGCAAAAGTGCTGAACATGATTTCACATTTTTTATCAGGGCCTGTCCTTGCAGTCCACAGGTGCGGCAGCTGATAGCAAAAATGTAACCAGGCCGTGTCCCTGCATTGCACAGGTCCTGCATCTGACAGCAAACATTTTATCAGGGCCTGTCCTTCTGATAAAACAAGCATTTGCAATGCAATAAGTCTCGCATTTACGAGAGTTTGATCTATTTGCATTGTAAATGACAATACCAATAGCTTAAACTCTTGAAAGAATGCAAGACCTATTGCATTGCAAATGAAATTTCTGTAAATGTCCCCTATGCGCTTTCACTTTAATGGTGGCCGCGCCACTTTCTTTAGACCCTAGTCTAAAGGAAGGGGTGCAGCCGCTGCCACGGTATGGGGCACTTTCACAAAAAAAGCATCTGTTTGTCAAGTTGACATACAAATGTATTTTTTTGTAAGAGTGTCTCATGCCACAGTTTCACTTTATTAGTGGCTACTCACCTCTCTTTACACATGGCTCGTCTGAAGAAAGGGTAAAAGTTACCTATAACACATCATCCCAGCTGCAGAGCATTAGCTCCAACTATGGAAGAGCGGATTTATAAATCATCTCACAGTAGGAAAGGTGATTTTTTTGGGGTCCCCATAACTAAAGGTGAGGACCCAGATGATAACCTAGAAAGGAAAGGCATGCTTTTGTGGTGGTCCCATCGAACTAAGACCACCACAGGCTGAGTTATGGGCAAACATTTTCTTGACTAAAGGGCAAAGCATTATGGGGAGAGTTTCCATAGTGTAGTGAATATTATAGTCTTGGCTCCCCTGCTGAGCCGGGGAGAGCCACAGTGACGTTTTCCTCTGGTTTTCTTTCCTTTCTGCGGGCTCCCAGCGCGTTTCCCTTTTTTGAATGGACGCACAAAAATAGCATTTGTTTGTCAAGTTGACAAAGAAATGTGTGGTGATGTAAATAATGAAGTCAGATCCGGTAATCGTTAGTTGTAGGTTTATTCGCTCAACCCTCTCCAGCTTCCCAGCAGCAACTGCCACCAGGAGCACGTTACAGACTTAATCCTTCTGCATTCCACATTCCAAGGTTCTCTAACCTGGGATGCGGGAAGCATCACATCACAACAAAATGCTTATTTTGTGAAAGCGCCCCATGACTCACTTTCACGATAATGTCGGCCGTTGCCCAATTCTTTACATGATCCGTGTCTAAAGAAGGGGGGGCGGCTGCCATTTTCAAATAAAAAAAATAAAGTGTTGCGAAATAGCTTGTCCAGCCTCCAACAGCAGAGCAGGAATCCATTTAGCAAAATAGTGCTCGGAACTGTAATGAAAGCCTACCGAGTAACAACACGTAACAGGGAGTGTCGTCATGGGAGGTTACAAATTGAGACAAGGCGGTAGTAAGGAGGAACTTTTAAGCCTATTGACATATGAAAAGCCACAGTTTCCAAAGGACAGTCACACAAGCCAATGAAAAATATGGGCGGGGAGTGGGCAGATCTTCAAGTTCATACCAAAATACAGCATGCCCTGCAGAGCAGCGCATGCGCTGCCCAGGCTCGACCTAAAAAATATAATCCGGGCATGTCCCAGCAGTGCTGAGGTGTTGAAGCTGATAGTAAAAATGTTTTAATGGCCTGTCCCTGCAGTGCACAGCTGCTGTTGGTAGGGAAGAAGGCGGGACCTACTGCTGAAGTACACATTGCTAAAGCTGGGATATAATTAGAACATACTCCTGTACTTCTGATGCTCTGTGCTGCACTGTTCCCTGTAAGGTGAGCATGCGCGCACCTATATTCCTCCGCGCGCACAGTGTCGTGTATCAAGTGAACATCCTGCGAGAGACTGTGCAGGTGAGGAGGGGCACGCATTCAGCAGCAAGTGTCATGTTGATTGCAGCGCCTCATGCACTGCAATTAACATGAACACTTTCTCAAAGACACACAATCACTCCTCAGCTGTGCTCTATTAACAAAAGGGATGCAGCAAGTCTACAAATATGATGTTACAGTTAATACAGCCCAGTGGTTAATTTGTAAAAATGCTGGAGCTCTCGTCAGGAGGCAGCTTGCACCAGCCCATTTCTCCTGTTAGCACCGCCTAAAACAGAACAGAGGATATGGCGTAATGGCCAGAGCAGCAGACTTCTGAACTGGGGAACCAGGTTCAAGTCTCATCATCTGCTCAACATCCTGTGATTCTGGGTAATTCACTTAATCTCCCTGTAAATGAAAGTGTCTTTAGCTGGCGCGTATGAAAAGCGCCGGTGTTGATGATTAATGCTGGTGCAGAGCACTGGAAACCACTGGCTCAAATGAAGCACTGACACAGCCGCAGTAGTCATACAAATCGTGGACTTTTCTTCTTTGCCAGGAGTAGTGGGGATTGCTCCAGACGTCCATGGGTTCCAGCTTTCAATCAAGCAATGGCCCTGAAGATCTCCATCCACTGAGCCTCAGAGCCGACCCCTGTCCTTCCCACTTTGAGCCTTGAGGTCTGTTTTTGTGGTGAATCCCATTTCAGGAGTGGTGACTTGAGGCCTGTACAAACAGGCACTAACAAAGCTAATAGTGTGTACAGTTTCACTGTGCTTCACCAGCACACACAGCACAGGTACAGCACAAGGAGCAGCGGCAGCAGTGCAGGCTCTCCAGACACACCAGGTAGAGACTGTGCTCCTGTGCAGGCTTCTTCAGGCACTGACAACAGGCGCAGCACGTGCCGCAGCCGGGAAGAACCAGTCCAGCTTTCCGTGTCAATGATAGCCATGCCTGGAGCCCTGTCCCATTCTGGAGATCCTATCTGGAATGTTTGGTTGAGTTCTGGAGATGCTGTTAGACACAGAAGTGAATAACTAAAGCATGGGATAACCTGGTCATGAAATAGGGTTTTCGTAAATGCTGTGAGGCCTTACATGGGAAGCTCAGATATGCTTCTTTTTTCTGCTTGTAAAAGTCCACTCACATACTTACACCACTCTCCAAATAACTCCATATGTTACTCCTCCTATTCATGGGCAAAGAGCCCAAATGAATCATCTGCATAGGCCAGCCAGAAGCTGTACACATTACCATGCATGACTAGTAGTGGGCGAGGTGGAGGCGCTAGCGAAGCCCAGGAAGAGGACTGCTGGTAAGAGGGGAAAGCAGTACAGGGTTCTAGTTTAGGTGAAGTAAGGCTGAGGAGGCAAGGAGGTGATGTTTGAGGTTAAGATGGGGTGGGTTTAAGGTGAGGTGAGATTGGGTTGAGGTGAATTTGAAGTAAGGTGAGGATGGGTTTGGACATGAGATTTAACTGTGGCGCATTGAGGTGAAGAGTTGAAACTGAGAGTGAGGTTGGGGTAATGTTGACATGAGGGGATGGATTGGGAACTAAAAGGAACCTATTTTAATACCTGTTCAATGATTCAAAAAGGTAAATTTACACTGTGTACATTCACGATTATTTGCTACTCACAAAGGAATTTACAAGCAGTATCTTTAGAAGTGCGGAGTCTCTGCACTTAAAAATATAGGTCTTTTTATGTGCGTAGACTGCACTCAAAGATACCACCCGTAAATCTGTTTGTGTATAGAAAACAATCTTAAACTGACACAAAAGTGTATGTTTACCTTTGTGAATCCGGTCCTACGTGTCTACTCATACATGTGTTATTTTAAATGTATTTATTGAGCGCAACGAATGGCCAGGGATGTCTTGCCTCTGGCTAGCGAGTGTATGAAAAGAAAAAGGAAAAAAAAGGAGGCAGGTAAGTGTAAATTGCGTTATTTAGCCGGGTTTCATGTGAGTGGCTGAGCACATAAATGTGTTTGTGTGTGCGCGTGCGTGTGCACGTGTGCGTGTAC